>NC_087065.1:20113801-20701301 GCF_963678635.1 Symsagittifera roscoffensis | reverse complement strand
ATGATAAATATTTTACGCTATTAGCAGCATAAAATAGCAATTCGATATTTAAAAAAACATCCAACAGTATTTTGAGCGCATCCGTTATCAGCTTTGATGACAACATTGTTTTTATCAGCTTAACCAGTTTTCGTAGAATAACTTTTTCTCGTATGTTCCTCTTAAAACGTTCCGACTTTAAAAGAATGTGACAGAAATTTTGTGCGCGAGGTGGTTTTTTCTCCAGACCAATTTTGAATTTTGATAAGCATTTTTGACGGATTTTTTTTTCTTCTATATCAACCAAAAGGTAGTGCTAGCTTCAGCTCAAAGTTAAATATTCAAGTCAGCTGTGATCAATTTGTGGTGAAGATGGGTTTCCCAATTGCATATTTGAGACAATTAGTGCGCAAAGTACACTGAAGTATTAACGTGTAAGCGGATATTTACACCGTTTTTGAGGGTGCTCCCAACTAAATTGAGGCATGCTATCTGATCTAGTAAAAACTTTTTAAAAGCTAATTTTCTGATTTTTTTTACTTTTTGTGTGGCGGAACTGTTTTAAAAAAAATATCAAATGTTTCAAATTTTTGTTTATTTTTATTTCTTTTTTAAATTTTTTAATTTATCCTAGGTTTCTTTTCAAACCTTTTTGCTCCAAGTTGAAAAAATTGGCAGTTTATTTTTGTTCAGTGTTTAGATTTATTAACTAGCTTCTTTGACGGAGCTGTTTCAATGTCAACAAAAAGATATTTTTTCCCTCATTTCAATTTCGAAATTTTTTTTTCACATTTAATCGTTTTTGTAAAATTATGGGGGTCTTAAACTATGGCGGTCTTAAACTGCAATCTATTCCGTGCTAACAACGCGTAATTGGAGATTTAAACCGTCTTGCCAATTTTTCCAAATTAAATTGAGGCACGTTTTTTGATCCATGTAAAGCTTTTTTACATTCGAGTTTTACCATTTTGAACGTTGCGTAGCATGTGGCGGGATAATTTTTTTTTAAAGTTGCGAAAATTTTTCTAGTTTTTTTCGAAGAAAGTGACGAATTAATTGTAGCGGTTGGGATGGTTTTTTTCTCCAGAAAATTTTTTTTTGTAACTGGCATGTTTTGACGGAGTTTTTAAACATCAACCTAATAATTTTGCCTAATTTTAGTATTATAGTTCACCTGTGATCATTTTTTGTAGAGTTATGAGGTTTTCAAAATTGCCAATAGTTACCAATTTGGGAAAATTAATGGGCAATTAACTTTGGGCCATTAACGGGGTTGTTCCAATTCAGAAACAAAAAAAGAAAGTGACAGAATATTTGTCGCTGGAGAAATATCTTTTTATTGTTAATTTTTTTGACGGAGTTTTTTTTCCAATTCAACCAAAAGATATAGTTTTGTCCTCAGTATCAGCTCACATTCAAAAGTGTATTTAATCTGTGGTCGTTTTTTGTCAAGTTATCAGATTTAAAGATAGCAAATTTGGGAAAATTAACTCGCGATATTTTTCGTGCTATCAACACAGTAGAAGTTTAAACTTTCTTAGAAGTCGTTCCAAGTTGATTTGAGTCATGTTTTTTGATCTATTCAATATTTTTGTTTGTGCGAAATTTATAATTTTGCACTTTACCCTGCGAGGATAACTTTTTTTAAAAATTGCATTTTTTACTATATTTTTTTCGTTCATCCTCACGTATATACATTTTTGAATTTAATGTATATTCCATTTAATTCAAAATTTTTCGGTTGTAGGAGAAAGTGACATATTAATTGTTTTTATCGTGGTGGTTTTTCACCAGAACAATTTCTACTTCTTAACTTGTAGTCTCTGATTTTTTATATTATCTCAATTTTTTTTGAGCTCAAATTTTAAAATGTCTACCTGTAATCTTTTTTGTAGAATGACTGCAACATGGTCAAAAACCTGGCAAGTTACTTCTTTTACTTATTGCAAAGCTCGTACTAAAACTTCGTGCAATTCAGCTGCTACCCCTTCAATAAAAACTAACCTAAAAACATATCATAAAGTAGTTTCACAGCAATCGTTATTTGCGGTCTTGCATATTCTTTTCTGTGCAATATTAAGTTCATGTTCAATTTTCTAGCGTGTATGGTTAAAAGTGTCATTTTTATTTTTGTAATTTAAAATTTTGTGATTGATGCATTAAATCACTGACAATTTCGTTCTAATAAATTCTCTTCTTTACTAAAATTCCTGATAACATCACAGCAAAGTCACAAAGCTATCAAACAAAACTTTCGCGATTAAAAAGCAAAGTATAAAAATGGAAAAACGGTTACTGTGCAAATAGCACAGAATGTTCCGTCCATAGTCTTAAAAATGCAAAAAAGTTTTTTTTTCAAATTAGTAGCGTTTTTTTTTTCTGCGTGGTGCGATAAAACGATCTGAACGAAATACTACAAGTTTAGGCAGGTTCGACATTCATAGTAAAATAGGCATTAGATAAAATTTTTTGCCGAAAAATGACTTTAAAAATGTTCAAAGAATCAAAAACAAAAATTTTTTTTTTGAATTTTTGAAGTTTTTGACTCCTGGACTGGAATAGAGTTGCGGTTAATTGTACCAGGTAATTTATTTAATGGTCGAGTGGGTCGAATTTATAAAAAAAATTCCCATGTAAACCCTAGCAAGGTCTCTAGCCAGGTGTTTTTTAATTAATGCGACATCTTATCATATTTTTTAACTTGGTTGCTTCAGTTTTGGATAGATATGAAAATTTTGAGCTCAAACAATTTCCGCTATTCAGACCACTTTAAAGTTTTTAGCTTAGAACTTCGGACAAATCTTTTTATCTAGACTGAAAGCCTAAAGTAATCCTATATGATGCTTTAAGCCTAAATTAATCCTATATGAAACTTGATCGTCAATTGAGAGTCAATTCAGCTGAGAAACCAACCCAAAACAGATTGAGGCATGCTGATTGGTCTAATTTTTGGGTGAATTAAATCCATGCTGCCGAAATTCAATTTTTTTTTTGAATTCAGTTGAAGTTTTTTTCCTATCAAAAGTTATTGTTTTCGATGATTTTTTCAGCAATTTTGCTTAGTAAACATTTTTGTGAACAAACCGGGCATCTTTTGCCGACCTTTTATGGCATTAAAAATTAAATCCAGTTTTTGTCTGATCTGAAACGTTTTATATAGTTTTGGGACGGAACTAGCTCAAACTCAGCGGTTGACCTGTCATAGATAATTAACAGTAGATCAGCTTTTTTTCAGAAATCTATTGTTGCTGATTTTTGACCTAATAGTTGCCATCAGGTTGATAGATCAGGAGATTTTTAGTTTTGGTTCAAAGCTCGATGTTCAGGGTTAGACTAGAGTCAAGTTAACGCTACTTCATGGAAGAAACAAAATCGCAATAAACTAAATAGCCCTGATTCTTTGCTAAATCAGCACTAAATCAGGGCTGAAAAAGCTACAATAACCATGAAACTTCCAGGCATTTGCTGAAACAGCGTTGTGTAATGGAAAAATCACAACAAAAACCCTGATTATCCTTGTCAACTTGAGCTACATTAGACTGAAATGGAAAAAAAAATTGAAGTCATTAAAATAGCTCAAATTAAATTAGAGCAATCCAAAAAATCGCAATCAGGCTAATTTAGATGAAAAAAATTAAAGTAGATTTGAATTGATCAATTTTTCCCTGATTGAATTGTTTAGGAATCTACTTATGGATTGCTCCCATAGGCCAAGATTTCAATGAAAAATGAAAAAATAATTAAATTTTTCTAATAGAACAACTAAGTCAATATCTTAAGCGGCAGTCGCATGAGACCTTCAAGCCATCACTTCAAAACTATTTGTCTTTTTGTTCCGACTTTCGTTACGAAAGTGACGGAATATTTGTGCTCGGGGTGGGTTTTTTTTCTTCAGACAAATTTCGACTTTTTAACTAGTCATTTTTGACGGAATTTTTTTTATCATTAAAAAGGTATTGTTGTCCTGAGCTCAAATTTGAAAAAATATTTCACCTGTGACCATTTTTTGTAAAGTTATGGGGGTTTAAAGATTGCCATTTTGGCCAATTTGGGACAGTTAACGCTCGATATATTTCGCGCTTTTAACGCGTAAGCGGAGAGTTAATCCGTCTTAAAATCGATCCAAATATTGAAAGAAGCTTATTTGCCATTTTTGATTTGTTACAGGAGCAAAATTTATCCTTTTGTACTTTATATGGCGTGTGGGGGGATGATTTTTACCAAAAATTTCAAATTTTAGAGAAGAAAATGTCATTTTGTTTTATTACATTAAGTTTTTCAATATTATTACCATGAAACCTTAAAAGGCAGTCGGCACATTCAGGGCTTCGCCCTGATACGAGCAGTCTTGTCATTTTTAAACTAGCGTTTTAGTCAAAATCATATCAATGCGTTCAATTCATTCAACTTTTTGTTTGAGCTCCAACTTTCGCTCTAATGAGTTACATATACTTTTATAGTATGAACTTCATTTTCCAATGATTAACAAGATTTTGCACTTTTTTGTTTATCAGTCAATTTCTTGGTGTATCGGATTCCTATGGAAAAAAAATAAAATTTAGAGGAAGCAGCTATCAAGAGATACCCAGGAAATTTTATTCAAAAGAACGATTCCAGAGCTGCTACAAATTTTTCTCCTAAATATGTTTGAACCTTATATTTCTAATCATTTTAAAGATTATTGATTTTGGTTTTCACCTGTTTAGATGACGTAATATTTGAGTAAGTTGAAAACACTTAGAAATTGCTTAAGTGGTACAGGTTTTTTATATTATAATTATGTAAATCGGCCAAAATCGCATTCTGTCTGTTTAGACATTGGTTAATAATTTTAAGAAGGCCAGTTTTCAGATTATATACTATATACTATATACAACTTAGCTATTTTTTTCACTGAAATTTGATGTATTGGGGGCGTTCAACAGTGCCGAAATACAACAGTGCCGAAAAAAGCGGTAAAATTTCAGAATAATTTACACACATTTTCTAAAGAGCGGGAAATTACTGACGCTAATTATCTAAAAAAATCACTCCAATTTTGGCGCCAAAATGTGTGCAACAGCAAATTAAACAATTATTTTGGCGCCAAAACGTCTAAATTGTAAATTTTCTCTCCCAAAATTTGTAAGTGCCACTTAAGATTGTAAACGACCGCTGTTTAATTTTTGATTGCCGCACTCAATATGTTGAAATTTGTTCAAATTTTCGGCACTGTTGAACAAAGTTTTCATTTTCGGCACTGTTGAACAAAGTTTTCATTTTCGGCACTGTTATACTTCGGCACCATTGTACTGCCCCGATGTGATTTGTAAATTCTCACATGGAAATCTGTTTGCTGAGTGTGTTGATTATGTTCTCCATTTGAATTCTTCAAAAACTATGTATCAAAAACACCTGTATAAGATGGAGTTTCAATTTTCCTGCAGTGTTTTCAGGTGTTTCTGGTTATTTTGGATAAATATATTAAATAAAATTTCATTACAAAAAAAACAAAAAAAAAACAACCTTCGTGAAAGCCATTCTTTCACTCCCAATTTAAAAAACATGATTAGTTTCGATTTTACTAATTCAGTGTCTTTATTAAATACGTGCACCTCCAATTATTTTTGAATGATTTCGGAGCCGGGCCAATTCACCACATTTACTACATGCTTTTGAAAAACTGAAACCATTTTTTTTCTAAAATACAATTTTGAAAGCCTCAAAATTTTGCGCAAGCTAAATATAATCACAGAAGAATCGTGGTGGCGCAAAAATTTTTGACGGGCAATTTCAAAAAAGTTCGAAATCCTAAAAAGCAAAAACGTTCAGCCCTGTAGGGCTTTATTCTACACCAACCAAGTTTAAAAAAGAAAAAATTAACGTGATTTTTGAAAGTTTGGGGAATGCTACCCCAAACGTAAAGATTTAGTCATTTTTTTTCGAAACTCGGAACAAAAATTCTCTTCTTCTACAGAAGTTTGACTTCACGGTTTTGTCTATTCTAGGTAAATCAAGATAAATAACATATGCTGCTCATATTGGCCTAGTGTCACTTGCTATCACTAGCTATCACGATCAGTTAAGCCTAATTTTTTATCGCATATAGCTCAATAGGTCAATGGACACTTGCCGCGGATTGCTTTTTCTGTGTCCCCTTCCACAATTCAAATTTTCTAATTCCCAGGTTTTTTAACGTGTTTTTATGGTTAAATGCAGGGGCGGATTTAGGGGGGGGGCTGGTGGATGGACGCCTCCCCTCCCCCCCTCAGGGATTCGACCCCCTGCCGACCCAAAGGGTCCCCCCTTTGATACTTTTTAAGAAATCCATTTTTGGCCGAAAAACCCTAAAATTTTTCTAAAGGCGCCTTGGGCGCCAATGTATACTAATTTTGAGGGGAGAGCGCGCGCCGAAAAAACGCAATTTATTGGTCAAAAATTTTCCAAAAATTGCCTAAAAACGCCGTTTTTGGCCTGTTTTTTCAAAGTTTTGCCTGCGGCGCAGAAGCTTTATCCAAAACAGGGACAAAACAGTGCTTTGGGTTGGGAGAGCTCCGAAAATCAATTTGGTCGGCCTAAAAAAAGGTCGACAAAATTTTTGAAAATCCGCGCCCCCCCCCCCCCCCCCCCTCGAGAGAATCCTAGATGCGCCCCTGGTTGTATCTATTTTTTTATTGGCGTTGTGAAAGCGCATTAATAACAACCAACGTATGCATCAATAATTTTTTTCGGGATTACTTCTGAGAAAATGCTAGAACACCATTAGGTTTTACTATGCGTTTTTACAGCACGCTCGTCCCTCAAAAAGCCTTTTCTTCAGAAAAATTGTGTTGATCGACCAAATAAAATAGATCTAAATAATTTTTTTTTAAATAGGGTTATATCAAATTTTTAGATTTTTTTGGCAGGGTAAGAAACTCGAAGGCGTCTCAGAATAAAAACGATTTCTTTTTCTTCTTGATTTTTCTGGACTGGGTAATAATTCATCGTCCTCGGAAAGCGATTTCCGATCATAGTTGTACTCGAACTGCGGTAGAAACTTAGCCATTCACTTCATACTTTCATTAGATTTGTAAACTGTGAACTTTTTTTTAATGAAGAAAGTCATCATCCATTATTAAAACTAAACCTAATTTTGTTTTTGTCGCACGACTACAACTGCTCTAATTCTAATTTTATTTTGGTTTAGTTATCCCGTAACATAATGTCAATAATTACATATTCCGAGATTTGCTTCACATGCGTTGCATACACTTTTTACCCAGGGTGCGAATAATCTGATTTCCCGACTCCCCAGAGATATTCGTGTCGTATAGAAGTTTCTCCGTGTCATGATCGATTGCAGCCATGTTCGCTGTGTCTATATCGCGAACCAGGACCCAAGCATACTCGTACCTTTGTGATTTGCGTACAAACGAACCCTTAGTCTGAACACACGAGTACAGAATAATGTACGACTCAGGATCGTTAGTCAAAATGTGCATATCGAGTGTGATGGGAAGATGCATCTCGTATCTGTGTGATAGTTTGAGAGTGAAAGTGTTGAATTTAAGGGACTGTGATTGGTTGAGGAGTACCAAGCCTTTCCTTTTATCAATTCCCCAGCCTGAGTCACCTTGGTAGCTCAGCTTCAATACAGTTGCGCCTGCAAGATAAACTCATGCATTAGTATACATCTTCAATCATTGCGAGGCCCCACCACGCGTCTAATAAGGCACAAGAGCTAAATTTTAGCTTTTGTGATGAAACCTCATCCATTTTGCCTATTTTGGAGACTTTTGTCATCAGGTGTTGTTAAAGTTGCGAAGTTGCGACTATGATAAAATGGTGATTTGTTGCCTCTAAAAAACCGTTTGAAATTTTTATGTTTCTCAATACTTATTATCACTTAGTTTCGGCATCCTATGTTTCCGTCAAAAAGAATCAATTCTGAAAACTATATATAGCAATTACCTGATTTGTTGTGAGAAACAAGCTCGAAGTTGTACTCGCAGCAGACATTTATACCATTGAGAGGGTTTCTAAACGATCGTCCCACCTCAACCCAACTACCCAGCAATTGTTCCAGATTAAGTTCAGTTTTGGGAAGAACCTCCAGATTACTACAGGTCGACTTGTCAGTCAGTGAACCAAATGTCATTAAGAGACAAGAACATATAACAGCCAAGGCGAACATTGTCAAGACAAAGCAGAGTTCTGGCGTATTTCAGACCCTCCCCGAGTGACGAAAAGAAGATGGCGACGTCCAAAGAGATTATTTCTCCTGTTACGCAGTTGCGAAATGTGCAGTCAATGCAAATTTTATCTGAGGGATTAATTCACAAAATTAAAACCGACTGGAATAATTTTAAACTGCTCGTAGAAAAAAAAAGAAAACTATAAGTCGAGCACTGAATAAAATAATACCAAAACTTGAATTGTATTGAACGTTAGCCAAAATGTCAAAAATACAAATATACAAGAGTTGATCATGTGAAATTGGATCGGATCTTCAAATACAAAAGATCCAGCATAATAAGAATTGAGGTCAAATTTGAACCCAGATTCGCGAATTTTGTTCCGAATTCATATAAAACAATTGAACCCAGCTATTGAAGTGCAATCATAGAGCTGGCTAATTAAGTTTGCTTTAGCAAAATAACCAATCACATCCATTCGGCGTTTGCCAAAATCAGATGATACTTTCGAAAATAAAGGCCTAACCGTTGAGTCGGCGTGTAGTTTCAGGAATTGTATGATCACAGGGGATCTCTTAAACTGAAGACAAAAGTTTTTGACGTGGCAAAAGCATTTGAAATGGCAGATGACTTGAGGTTTTTGCATGCGTCTAGCTCGAATTTACCATGATCCAGGCGAGTCTCTCAGTTTGAATTGGAGATAGTTCGAGCTCGTTAACATCCCGGTCTTCAAATTTTCAAATTGGCTTGAAATATTTGGAACAGAACAATTATGGCGACCTCGGCCCAGATCACTTCAATCAAATCCGGGTCGATACCGTCCTTTACTATTTAGTAGATTTGTTCTGATTTCAAATTGAAACAGAAACATAGAATTTATTGTGTCCACAAAGCGTGACACCGCCGCCACCATAAAATCAATCTGTTTATATCCCTTTGCAAAATGAATGGAAAAGTATTTGGAATAACTCCTATAACATTTCACGCATTGGGAATTAAAACGACTGTTCTCATGAAACACGAATAATAACGACTCTACTCGTTAAATACGAATGTACAAACGACTCTTCTCGCAAAAACGAATACACGAATAACATTCACGAGAGATAACGAAGTTTGAAAAAACTTCTTATTTGCTACGATAAAATGGGAGAATTCCCAATGAAGTATAAACAGAAGCTGAAAACTACTGAGATTCACTCCAACAATTTTCTCTTCAACCTTACCAACCCTTCTCTAAAAAAACAACCATTCTCAGTCAATTTATCTCAAAGCCAATCCTTAAAAAATATCGAGTCTAAAGGTAACTTGCAGTCAATTTATACTAATTTCTTTTCTAATCAAATATTTTCCACCGAATATTAGATTTATTTTCTAAGATAGAAAGTAGAGAGGACTCTATTATACTAGCGAGCGTTTTGTCCGACGTACATAAGTATTGCTAACGTAACAGATTGCGGATATTTTTCATTAGTCTCATTCTGTCGCAACCGAAGAGAGCGACGCGCGCTCATGGTCAAAGAAACTCCGTCCACGAGTGTTGCGACCAATCAAAATGCCTACACATTTTTCCAATTTAATTGTGAGCAAAAACTTAAAAAGAATGAAAAAAAGGAAAAACTGAAGGCAAAGTTGACTAGCTCCGACTAAAATTTTGACCCCCAGTTCTTCATTTTGACCCCCAAGTATCAAAAAATCAAATTAATAATGAAGAAACTGAAATATTAATGGATGTTTCTGCGATTCGCAGAGGATCCATGAAAGGCTATCAGTCCTCTCTACGCATAAACAGTATGTTTTGCAACCTTCCAGACTGAGTTGTTCTGACTCAAGGCCGTTTTTTGCGTCTAGGAATTTCACGTGTTATTCATATTGCAGCCGAAATTGGTTAAACTGTGGTACTGCTGAAGCTAGAGATGAAGCCAGAGAGCGTCCTCGCACACTATCATTGCTATGGCAGGGGGCTGAATACACGATCTGACGTTCTATAAGTGAACATCTTGCCATTATAGTAACAATGGAGCACAGATTTTGTAAATTTTAGTTTTGTAAGGGCAGTGATATGAACGAAAATTTTAAAAAATCTTTTTCGGCAAATATTTTCTCTGTAAATGCTCTGAGATTCATGGCTAAGGTGGTCAAACCGAGCTGAAACTAGAAAAGAATGATTGAAGTGCCTTGCATTTCAATTCAAACGAAGCTAGTCAAAAAGGTTTCTGGATACTTGAAACAACACCTTGAAATCAAATCATCCGTCATATCTCTATTTTTGAAAAATGCATCTTCTGTATTCCGTTATTTTGCTAAAACTATCAGCTTACCATTGAACTTGGAAGACAGAGAGCTTCTATGAGACACAATACAATAACGAAAAGTCATTCATTCCCTGTATCAAGGATTATGTGTTTTAGGCAGTGTGGCAAATCTAATCACGGTAAGTCAATTGCTAGTTTTCTAAGATTTTTAGCATTGAAAATCTAAACTTGGGCGGGGGGCGGATTTAAAAAAAAATTCAAAAATGTTTTGGATTTTTTTTAGGACGAGCCAAATGATTTTTTCAGCTCCCAAAAAAGACCAGGCGAAAGCTTGAAAAACAGGCCAAAGTAGCGTTTTAAGGCACTTTTTGGAAAATTTTTACCAAAACTGCGTTATTTTTTGGCGCACGTTTTCCCTCTAAAATTAGTATATACTGGCATCGAAAGGAGCCTTTAGAAAAAAAATTTGGGATCCGTCAGCCAAAGATGGATATCTCAAAATAGTACAAAGGGGGACCCTTTGGGTCAGCAGGGGGTCTAGTCCACGAAGAGAAGAGCTCTTAATTGGTAGTTGTTTTCAAAAATTTTTTAAAACAGCATAAATTCTGGACAACATCAAAAACCAAGAGTGAAAATTTTAGTAGTACAAAAACTATACAACCAATTAGCTTGTCTGAATTCAATTTGGAACGATTTTATAGTGTCGAATAATTCGAAACTCATAAAAATTTCGTAATACGTTTTTAGTAAAATAAATAAATAATTTACATCGCACATAAACTGGTTCAAAGATGAGGCAAATAAATTGACAATTTTAAAGCCCCCAGAACTTAAAAAAAATATAAATTGGAGTACTTTAGGCCACTAAAAAAGGCATTCAAAAAAATTGTACGCCATTGAAGATTATAACCCAGATATCTTATTGAATAGCAAATCGGAGGTTTAACCTTCATTGGTAGTATACATTTTTTTACAAGTAGCACAGAATGTTCCGACCATAGTCTTCAGACAACTCCGGTTTAAAATTTTTTTTTAAATTAGTGTTGTTTTTCTGCTTGGTTCGATAATAGGATCTAACTTTAAAAATTAATTTAGGCTAATAGACTGTCATAGTAATATACACAAATTGAACAAAACTTTTTTGTAGAGAAATGACTAGAAAAGCTGAAAAAAAAATTTAAAAAATTTTCAAAATGTTATGCGGAAAATTTTTGGTTTTCAAAATGAAGCTAAAAAGCCCCAAAACTAGTTTTACTTATTTTAAATTAAGTTTCAAGGTCTTTAATTGGACAGATTCGCAGAATTCAACTGTTGTAGGACTGCTCGCATGCTTTATTCGCCCAAATAAAGACGAAAAATCAAAAATTCCAAACCTGTTACTCTCGACACATTGTTCGAATTACGATTGAAAGGGCTTTGATATGATATATTACTCAACCCGTCCCGATGAATGTGTGGTACCTGATTTTGCGTGGTAAACTAAAACACATTCGATTACAAAGTTCCTCCCCATTTTCAATGGTCGGAACAACAAACCCAAGCATAAAAATTCCGCAAATTTTTTGAAATTCATAACAAAACATGAAAAAGTTTTAGATATTTTTTAACTTATTTTTGAAGGAAAATTTGTTCTCTAAGTTTTGCTCAAATAAAAATGAGCATTGCGATTAGTTAAGAAAAAGTCCGAGATTTTTCTATATTTGATTATTTATGGGAAAATTGCTTCACAGAAACGACTTCATTTATCTCACGAAAAGGTGATTGCAGTCAAAGATTTTTAGATACAGTGAAAAAACAAATAAATGTGAGCATGGTATCAAGATTTGAGACAATTTTTAGGCCAACGGCATAACAAATTTTCTAATTTTTTTGCAAAAAATCCTGAAAAATTAGTGGTGCTGCTAAAAAGATTTCAAAAATCACCATCTTTGATGAACAAAAAAAATTGGTAACTAGGCCTATAATCTTTTAGTTAAGACTAAATTAACTTTGAAAGTTCAATGAATTTCTTTTCCAAAAAAGATAAGTTACCACTATGATACCGAACAGTGAAATCAAAGGTTGCAACGATACCAATGAAAAACAATGAAGTTACACATCAATCTTCAAAAAAAAATTTCAAAAACCTTTTTGTCAAAAACTTACATTTTTTAATTAGCAAAACAGCTAGGGAAATAGCCATTTTTCCTCCTGAGTGAATCTAAGTCTTGAGCAAAAAATGCACCGAGCCAATAGGCCTGTTTGTCAATTTTTTAATCAAACGAGGAGTTCTTTTTAATCTAGGTCAAGTTATGCGCATTAAAACTTGGCATCGAAATAGCTGTAATATAAGGATAAAACTTGTTGAACATGAATCAAATTCGTGAGATGAAGCGTGAAACTTTTTTGTCTGTTTCGCATTTTTGTCTGTTTTGCAGTAATCAACATTTTTTGTCTGTTACGCAAAAAAAACAAGCGCCTAAAACGCATTTTTTGGTTACTTTTTGGTTAATTTTGTAAATTGCACAAACTACTCTGAAGTCTATACCTTTTAAATTCCAGTCCAATTTGAACAACTTTCCAAAACTAGACACATATGTTCCTTTTTGATTATGCCGTTGACTTCGGCCATTTTTCTGGGTGATATATGTAGCTTTCGCTTTTCAAGATACCATTCACTCTAAGCCAAAAGAGAACAAAGTTGGTGGCTATATGTAGCCTTCAAGAGTCCAATGATTCTTGCTCTTCAACAATTTTGGCGTTTTTTTTTCTTCCGCATCGATCGAAACGCGCAGACATAAAGCGTTGAGAAAAAAAATATGGGATTTAATTTTTCAATAAGCAACTTAAATTTGTTTCAGTTTTTAACCCTAACATTTTTAGTTCTTCTCTGAATAATTCCAACTTCAAATCAGTTTTAAATTCACGAAAATGTTCATTTCAGAGCTTATACTAATGAAACAAATTGTGTTGATTTTTTTCATCATCTCTTTGTTTCGATTTACATATCTCAGTCTGTTCTAATTTGTGCCTGATACTGTGGCATTGTCGTTTTTTCGCCTAAGCTTTTTAGTTATTAGGAAAGGTTATGCAAATAGCTTTCCTTTATTTCTTGAAAGAGCCAATAGTTAATGAGACCTGGCTCTTACATTCTTTGTGGTGAATTTGTGTCTGAAACCAAAATACCGGTAACCAATTAATAAAAATACCTTGGGTTTGGAAAATTTGTCTCAATTTTTGGTTTCTTTCAATTGCAGAAACTTTTAAGCAGTGATGGTGCTTAGTCTGAGGTTGCAAACCGGTTATGCTCGATAGTCTTTTAGTTGAACGACACAAAGACGCAGTGAGCACAAGAATAACCACTTTGACTATTTGACTATCGGGAGGAGCCAGAGAAATATTGTAGCTGGATGTTGAAAACCTGACAATCAAAACGAAGAACTCAGGTCAGATACGACCAAGAAGTAGCTCAAATGGCGGGATATGATTCTAAAAAAAGTCTGATGACAAGGAGAATCAAAAGAAAAAGAAGAAAAATGCATGTTTCCAAACAAACAATGACTTTATTTCAAATTAAAGTCACTTTTTAATGATTAATTTTAACCCTAATATTTTTGAGAACTTCAGTATACATTTGATATCAGTGAAAATTTGTTTCGAAAAACAATCTATTTAACAAGGGGATGAGTTGCACTTTTTCATATACCATCCCGACTTAATTGGTTATTTCAATATTGGACTCAGTTTTTCTCCTGCTTCGCTCTGGATAATAAAAATAGGTATATCCGCAATTAGGTGGACTGGTTATTTCATCCTGCCTTAAAACACTGACAATAGGGAAAAATCATATCGACTGCCTTTAAAGTCTATAAAAAGGAAACGAATAATAGAACACCAGCAAATCAAAAATTTGATACATGTTTTTTTTAAAGTAAATCAAACAATGACTGTACAATTTCCCTATGAGTGGTAATATGAACGTTTAGGAATGAGACAAAAGTATCTGACTTCTAATTTAGCTTCAGTAAAAAACCGTTCTAAATCAAAACAGCACCCTTACTTCCCTAGTCGATTTGATAACAATTTCCTGATTTTTTTTACAAACTTAGAGAGGCAAAAGGTTATGGATATTTTAAGTTTATCTTTTTGAAGATCTTGTTAGCTTGATCGTTTTGAGCGACACGGTTCTTGCGTGATTTCAAACTAAAACTGCAGCTACAAAGTTTTAGCTCTTATTAGTATCTTATCTCGTATCGTATCAATTTGAACTAGTTTTTGAATCGTATCAATTTGTTTTTGAAACTGTTTAATCGAATTGGTTAAATTAGAACTATGACTAAATGATTAAATTAGAACTCTTTTGATCAATATGGATTTACATGAAAATTTAATTCCAAGCCTTTTTTCTGAACTTAAGCCCATGAGTTTTAGTGACTTTAGCCAACTATTTTTTCCATAGTATTTTTTCCTTTGGTCAGAATAAACTTTATCTGAACGAGTATTAGGGTTCATTATCTTGTGATTTCTTTGAATAATATTGCAAACTTCTTTTTGCAAGATAGTTTCCCTCTTTCAACAGTCGTGCAATATAATCCTCATCTTGCAAGTTGTAGCAAAATAACCCTCATAAACAAGTTTCTTGAAAGATTATCTTCCTTGATTGACTAGAGCGAACCTCCTCGATGCCACATTTGCGCCTCTACGAGCTTTCTTCGAAGCAGTCGAAATTGTCCAAAAGAAATTCCAGTACTATGCCATCGTTCCTTTCAGTCATTTTCAGTGAGGTGGTCAAGAAATCTAGCTTTCACCCTTCTCAAAAATTTCTCGAACCTTTTCATCGCTCCATTATACCAATTTTTCAAAAGTATCAAGTTCATGATGAGTTGTTAAACGATCAACTGAAATCGAAAATACCCGCAAAGTTTTGTCATCAAAGGTATCTCGGCGAATTTTATTGAAAAACTAAGACACCACTTCCAACTTGGCCAACAAGTTCAACTTGGCACACAATAAGCGAATGCACTGCCTTGACTACTGTTTAGGTGACATTGTCTCGACATGGCACATACTAATTTAAAGAACAATAAACACTGACCAATTTTCAGCCCTATTTCTCACATTACAGATTTGAGGCGACTCATTTGTTTCTCAAAAGCTAATCTTAGAACAGACGAGACTCAAACAGGCTCAAAACTAACATCACCGATGGAAGACTAATGTTTGCACAATCTAAACTCGCTACATTTAGATTAGTTTATTTTGTTCATACTTTTATGAGTTCAAAGCCAAAATAAGTGCCTGAAAAATGGATAATAGAAGGCTGCAGTAATGATGAGTGGAGTCAACTGAGAAGAGAGCTCTGATAGCTCAGTTGGTCTGAAAACAAATGCATGCAGTTGTTCTGTTAGCGGCTCAAAAACTTAACTCATCAAGGTATGGTTTTATATTCACTATTTTTTGACATACATGTACGTTCCTAGAAAAAAAACTCAGTCAATTTTAGTTTTTCTCAGTCAATTTTAGTTTTTTTTTAAATTTGCAGTAAATTACTTTAAAAATGACAGAAGACTGCTCGTATTTATCAGCGCCAAGCCCTGATTACTCTGTATACTTTTCAATTGGTCTTCAATTCAAATTTCTGGTACAAAAATTAGATAAACTACAAACTCTGGTTTGTCAATATATCAAAACTGATGATGTAATAAGTCGCACAAAGAAATGATATGAACAAGGACAGCCACATACTGTGCAAGTAGCACAGAATATTTTGACAATAGTCTTAAAAAGACAACAACTTTTTTAAATTATTGTCCCTTTTTTCGTCGTGGAGTTGGGCCGTTTTTTCGTCGTGGACGAAAAGAGCTGAACGAAACGCTAATGCTTACAAAAATTTGACAATCACAGTAAAATACGCAAAGTGGAAAACAATTTTTGTACAAAACGACTAGAAAAACAAAAAAAAATAAAGAAATAAAGTTTTTTTTTCAATTTTTCGAAATTTTTGATTTCAAAAAGGAGGTAAAATACTTTTAAAAAATAGTTTTCTTGAGTAAAATTAACTTTTTACGGCCTAAAACAAGCTATTTTAAGTTCAAATTTTTGAAGTTTTTTAAGGTTGTTTGAATCACGACCGATACGACTTTAATATGATATATCACTCAATTCTCTCCGATGATTATTCGTGGTAGCTGGAAAACAAAAAAAACAAAAAAATTAATCAACACCCAAAAACAAAGGTTCGAGTGATTTTTCAAATAGTCTGAACAATAATTAGCTTGCCTGATTTCATTTCGGAACAATTTTTTGGATGAAAATTCGTATTACGCTTTCAGCATCACAGATGAGTCTTCACATTATAGTATTAGAAAATCAAATACATATACGTACAGGCTCGAGGCACAATTAATAGTTCAAAAAAGGGTGTAGCATGCAAAATTAAAACAAGGATAATCGGTTGCTGTACAAGGAGCACAGAAGGTTCCGACCACATTCGTGAAAAAATACAAAATTAAAAGTTTTTTATCTTCAAACTATAGTAGTTTCTTCTGCGAGGTGTGATTATAGAACTATAAAATGCTACAATTGCTTAAGAAAAAGAAAGAAACGAAAAAATGAAAAAAACAAATCCGGCCCCCGTTGCAAAACATACCCGTTTGCGAATACATTGATTCAAGGTTCAATCAGTACTCGGTCAAACCAATAACACAAGACTGCTAGGATCATGACAACGATCTGAATCAGAGACAGATCTAAACGTTTTTCGAAGGGGTGCAAGTTTTACAAAAAATAGAAGTTCTGCGAAATCAGTGAACTCACTACGAACTTTATAAGCGTACAATCTAACAAACACAAATAATTTTTCATTTTTGGGCTTTTTATGAAAATGTTTGACCAAAACTTATACGGTCCACTTTTCCGATCCACTCTCCTGTTTAAAAATTGAAAGTATAGAACTTAAATATTCTGATTGCTCTTCTTTGACTAGTCTCGAAAACTCCTTTTTGTAAAAAGAGCTTATGATAAACAATAACTGAATAACTGATGGAGATTTTAAATTATTCGGTTTCATCAACAAATAGTTTGATTACCGGTATGGAACAAATTTGTTTTTTTAATTTTGACGAGAAATGCTTCATTTCTACTCTAAATAACTGACCAGAATTTTTTCAAAATGTTTGAAAAAGTAAAAATCTCTATTTCTGATCTTATTTCTGATCAGAAGTTAGAAAAACCTCGGCTACTTTTTGGAAAAAAAATCTCCTGCAGGGACTCGAACTCAAGACCTACCATTGAATAGAATAAGCGATTGAGCCAACCACTAAATCATATGATCTCATACTTTCGAATAGTTATAGCAATCTAATGCAAAGCAACACTTGTTATAAGAAATGTTAAATTCCATTGTAATGCTACGGCTATTGTGCATACTCGAACGCATACTGCGGTAGAGCAGTGATCTAATTTCTAGTCGTTTTATTCAAAAAATGTGTATTGTCAAGGATTGAAGATAAACAAATAATCTTTGTTCAAAAACAAGAGAAAATTAGGTTAGAGTTTTTAGATAAAATTTTTATCCAGATCAGAAGCTTTTGTTAGGTACGAGTTGTAACACAATAACTTATAGTTTTTGGGTTGTAAAGTGAACCCATATGACCTATTAGCTTGTCCCATACCAATTTAGAACAATTTTTACATCATCCTTATGCTTTCATTGTCATTGGTAATTTCTTAAAAGATTGCAAAACCTTGTCCAGAACAAAGCCAAATTGGCAATTTCCAAATCTACAAATCGTTAATCCAAGTTTAAAACGTTCATATTTGACTTCAAGGATTATATTTTTATCGGGACATAAAATACGTTGTCAACTACAGTTTCGATTGTCAAAGTTGGTCTTCAGAAAAAACACTGCAAACGAAACATTTCGTTTTTTTTTTGAAGTACATGATAAAAACTGCGAGTTGACACTAATAAACCGAAAATGCTAATCATACAAATCCACAAACTAAGTGTATGAAAAATACTAATCATACAAATTTCATACATTTATTTAAAACATTTCAATAAAAAATTGAAATTTGTAGTCAAACAATCATTTTCTAAAAAAAATTTTGCATGTAACAATTAGTTTTTTGTGTGCATAACGTAGTCCTAGATAAACAAAAGTTGAATTTCGTGTTTCTGTGGATAGCTTTTTTCAAATAGGCTAAAAACTCCTATTTCTTTGCTATGGCATTTTCAGATATGCCTTGATAAAGTTCTGATAATTTAAGACTTCAAATTGTAAAAGTAATCATCTTTGAAAACATTTAACAAAATTTTAAAGTTTGATGCTTGCAGTATATGATTTGAGTTAAAAAGCTCTTACATAATTCAGGTCTCTTCCAATGCAGTGTAAATGCAAATCAATCAAAGCTTTGTTGATTTTAGTTTTGAGTAAACCATGCTTTTTGTCACTTGCGTTTGGTCACAAACACATCCCAAAACTTTTGAGAAACGAAATTTCAAAAAAGATCAATTATTTATTGGTTTATGGAAAGTTGTTAGTCATGCATTCTCCACAAATAAACAATCAGTAATCACAGAACTTTCATGCATTTTCTGTACTTATCGGATTGTATGAAAAATGTATGATTAGCATTTTTCCAAATATGAGAATTGTATGATTACTAGTTTTGGTCAACCCCGGAAGGAAACATTTCAAGCATTTGGCGAAGCTAAAATTCATATGCGTTGCATTCCTGAACCCAGGGAATTTTCTGTGCAAGATCTGAGATTCTTTATTTCTTTCAAAATTGATTCTCAGATCTGAAATTCTTTATTTCTGATTTTGATAAGTATTACAAATTTCAGATCTGAAATTTGGATCTGAAATAGAAAATTTTAGATCTGAAATAACCTTGCAGATCAAAACTTCAGATCTGAAATCAGATGTGAGAAATCCTTTGTTAAATTGCAATTTATGAATTTTGAGCATTGAGTTTTTCATGTTTCTGCAATTCACAATTAAGTTAAGATTAAATTCCGTAAAAAAACTTCCGAATAATTTCACAAACAGTTTTTTCGAATTTAATTTCTTGTTCAATTGTGTTGAAAAGTTTTCAAAAACTGTAAGAAGACCTGTCAAACGTTTGATTTTCAAGCACTACTTATGCATTTTCAATGTTTATCTCGTGCTTGGGGAAACATCTTTTGGCAGTCTTCTATTGGAGAGTTTGCTGAGTACTGCTAGTAGCTAGCCGAAGCTATCAAATACAAAAATATCAAAAATAGCAAAAAATTATATCAGAATCATTAATTTTTTGGATCTGAAATGACCAAGAAAAACAAAACTTCAGATCTGAAATGAGATCTGAAATAGATTTTTACAGATGTGAAATAACCAAGAAAAACAAAATTTCAGATCTGAAACTAGATCTGAAATAACCAATCGTTAAAGTATCCGAGCGTTACATAAGCATTTCACAACCCATTTCAGATCTGAAATTTAGATCTGAAAAAGATTATTTCAGATCTGAGTTAAAACATTTACTAGGTACGGGTTTATTTCTGAAACTCGTTTTCTAAGTATTTATGCACAACGAGTGTGCAGCTAGGTGTTTGCTTAAACTTTCTCGCCTACGCCTTAGCGGCAGTAACTAACAGTTTAGGGAATTTTGAGAAAATCAATTTCGGATAAACTGAGTATTTGAATGAAACACTTATTTTATGGGATTAATTTCAACTGAAATTAAACATTGCAGTATTGGAGATAACGACACGACTAAAGACAAGAAAAATCTTTTCGAGGAAAACTAAAAAATATTAACTTCCAACAGCTGAACCATGATTCCTTGCGTGTGACTGTTTTTCGACCCAAAATGGCTATTTTTTGCGGCAGAAGGTGAATGGTTTGAAAGGAAACCCTTTTTTCTCAGGTAATGTAAAAGAAATTTTTGTCAGCAAATTAGATTTAAAAATGATCCTACTTACTGACTTAACGTAAAATTTTCAATATTCCACATAAAAAAGTGCTCGCATCAAACAGTTTGTAGAACTATATCCAAATTTGATCCTAAAATTAGCTAAAACAAGATACACTGATAAATTGGAGATATTTTCAAGCATTTTTTTCATGTCTCAGTGAAACTGTTACTTCTTTTCTGTAACTTTTGGAATGCAAAAATTTTAAGAATTCAGCCGGAAACTATTGTTTAGTTTAGAGCAACATAAACAGATTATAACCACTATAGGGTGAGCTTAAATATCAGAAAAAAAAGTGCGAACATATTTCCGGCAAATTTTGTAGCGATTGAGATTTTATAAAAAAAAAATTCAAAGCCTTATTTATATTAGTTTTAATCAACATTTTGGAACCTGATCTAAACTATATTTTATGATTGGATAAATTAAATGTTTTACCAATGTAAAGTATTTAATATTAACCAATCATGATCCATCTAACTAACAACCCACTTATTTGTAAGTGCTGAAGTTACTTGTAATTTCAGCACCAGAGAGATTTGAATTTAACTTAGAAATTAGTTGGACTCTCCCGAGCACTTCAGCAGCCGCAATAAACCAGTATACCCTAGATCTATTGAGCCTAGCAGAGACTAGTTAAACAACCTGAGACTAGATAGTATAAGAGTAAGATTAGGATCGGTATTAGACTAAGAAGTTGCACGAATCTATCCGGCCGAAAATAAGATAGCGTGACGAGCAGACGGTGTACCCTATCCGAAATTACTCTATGAGTTACACTTCGGTCCTAACTCATCTGGTGCGACCATAAGTCTCGAACAAGACCTTACTAGATTAGAATTAACCAAAAATAGATTAGAAATTAGACAAAAACATTTACAAAATGTTATACGACAATAATTTAATTGAAATGTCTCTCCGACTCAATAGATCAGAGCCAATATTCCGAACCATAATAGAACTACCCGGAATTGGAAGAAGACCTCGAACCAAAGACGACATACGACAAAGTAGAAACTTGCCGTATAGTTATATGATAGTTCGGCAAAAGCCAGAACAAACTTTTATATTTCGAATACTACTTGCAATGAATTTAGATTTCCATTTGCAAACATAAAACCTTGAAGTTACTCTTCAAAATCATTTAAGGCGCTAAACAAAATTAATATTATACAATAACGATTGATAAAAAGATCTAAGATCGTTTCCCTAAAACTCTGCAGTATTATACAAAACATGTTTGAAAAATATTTATTGGAAAACAAAAATAAAAATTAGTAGCATGACAATAAATGGTTAGTAATCATAAATCATCCTGTTGTTCCAGCTTCATCATCTAAAACATAACAGCAATCATCAACTCACTAACATCATAAAACACTAAATCTTTCCTTTACACACATTTAAAACTTTATTAAAACTTAAATTCACTTAATTTTAAAACCAGATCATCAAGGCTTATCCTTGGATCTTAAATCATTTTCTACTTAATTAAATTTTAAATTTGATCATCAAGGCTTATCCTTGGATCAAACAGAACAACTTTGTTCTCCCCCACCCACTTAATTAGTGTCTAACGACCTCAAACGTCGATTCACTACCCAACCCTTTCTAAAGACCCAAGACTAATAGAAATTTTTAAAACAAAACTAATCATTCAAATTAGGATAAACAGTGAAGAACTTCGGTTATTCATCCTTCACTTGACCCCCCCTCTTACCAGACCCAGGATAAATCTTAGACTTCGTAAGTTTAAAATAGTATCTAACGAACTACTCGCGTTCTAATTATACCTGAACCTTGTGGATCGATTTACTATTCTCCAACCCTTGAACACAATCACTACCCCTAAGTAAGATTAAGTAAGTTAACACCTTAGCTTATACTAGTCACGAGAAAGTAAAAATCATTCTTCGGAATCGATATACTTTTCTCTCCAACCCTGAAAAATAGACCCAGGATAAGCTAACCAAAAAATCGTAAGAACTAACAGTTTAAGAAAATAGAAATCATTTAACAACCCTTTGCACCCGTCATTCTAAACCTTATGTCATTTAAAAACCTAGGAAATAAACAAACAATCATTTTACACAATTGTGAAATAGATAACAAAAAATACGACCTTGTAATCACACCTCATACACAAACAGTTGGATACATTCGAACAAAACGACAAACACTGAAGAGAAAAATAATAACTAAACAAAGACAAATAACACGAAAAACATTTTCAAAAAATCGAAACGCATTTTCAGAATCAGAAACCAACAGTTTAGACGAACTTTACAAACTAAAAGAATCAATAGATAAAAATTGCCCACTTCACGATCAATTATATTTTTCTGACTCAGAAACAACTTCAAATTCATCACAAAGAGGAAAAAGAAGAATAAAAAAACAGTACAAACACAAACCAGTACATCTATACAATTGGAATCAACCAATTCGACACATTAATAATTACATATTAACAGTCATCGAACGAAAAAATGAGCTCAACGCACACTCCAGGTGAAGAAACTCCAGATGATGATGAAATCTTTCCTTTTATAATAGATGCAGATACCGATAGAGGACAACACATATTTTGTCAAAATTTACTCGTAAATTTATTTGAACCCGGAATTAGTCCATGTAAAACAGAGTTCCCCGATGTAAAAATCAAAAGACAAATCATAGATCACTACTTAAAAGATATATGCAACATAACACAACAGTATGGAATCTACTCCATAGAATTCACTTCCCCAAACCATAATAATAGAACATATACTATTCAAACAGACGATCTTGATTTATAATTTTCAAAAGTTTTTTCAGAATATATAAAAAGCATCCAATATCATAACTCACAAAGAGCAAACTCCATATTCACCAATGAAGTTTTCGCAATAATATATAGTTATATTTCGATATTAGAAAACGAAATCCCACTAACAAATGTCTCACCGACAGAAACATCTAAACATTTGAAAGTACGACATGAAATTACACTACTCTCTAGTTATTTAAACATCATTAAAGAAAATTTCACGATGACGTTTCACAACATACCAAACACGATTTACAAAAAATTTTAGCATGGTTCATAATAGATTATTTCACACACAATATTGATTTAATTGCACAAGCAAGAAAAAATTTTAGACCCCAAAATTCGAACGATGATACCGCTATCACAGAACAATCAGATTATGTTTGGGACCCCGAATGGTCTCATCACGCATTTATAAGCTTTCCACAATCAATCTCAAGTCAAGCAATAGGTACAATATCTTACATAAGAGATTATGTAAGAGTAATACCATTAACAATTGATGCAACACCATTAAACTATAATACATTTTTACCCGATACACAAAATAATAGTTTAAACTCGACAGTCATACACAACGAAAACCTCAATGGAACTAGGAATCTTACTCAACAAGATATCCAGACACCATCACACTTCATAAATGAAGAAATTGTACACACAACAACTACACAACAAAGTATTTCACCAATACGCCCAAATTTAACAACACCAAGAAATACAAACCCTTCACAAACACAGGTAACCTTACAATCAACCGTTAAACCTTCGGTTGCCCCTAAATACTCACATATGGATTACCAAACATACAGACCCATGACAATACCATCAAAAACACGCAAAACATTCACTAGAAACAACTTTGCAGACCATAATTATAATTATACACATCCATCAAAAACAAATTATCAACCACAAAGGAATTTTAATCAATATACAAAATCTCGAAATTGGGATAACCCAATGACCCAACCTAATTCAATAAATTTCCAAACAAATCCTCCACAGGATCGCAGTGAAAATTACCCATTTTTTCAACAAAATAAAAATAAAAAACAAACATCTTATCAAATGGATTATTTATCCTCAGATGATGATTTCTTACAACCAGATATATTTGCACAAAATACTCAAGAATATCGTAGACAAGGAATACAGAGAACACGTACAAATCATAGAAATTTTTCTCCACAATCAATAGATGCACAACATCAACAACCAATTCAACAACAAAATCCAATTAATACACAATCTTTTCAACCAATTCAACAACAAAATCCAATGACTGCACACTCGTATCAAGCATCACAAATGCAAAATGAAATACCACTCCCATATTATCTCCAACAACACGAAATAACAAGAAACCAACTTTCAAATTTTTCTCAAATGCCAAATGCAGCAGAATCATTACAAATGACAATGAATCCATACCTTATGGGTGGATCATCAATAACATCAAACAAACCTTTAATGGTTTTCACAGGAACAGACCCTGAATACTCTGTAGAAGATTATTTAAATGCAGTAACAGCAAACCTGATTTTAAATATAGGACCTGAACCAATTAATACGCCACTACATCAAAACTGGATACATCGACGCACAGCGTTAATACAAACAACCTTAGATGGCGCAGCCCAAAAATGGTTTTCAGTACTACCTCTAGAAATAAAATCAAACTGGAAAAGATTTACACAAGAATTTTCAAAAATGTTTGACTCCGAAAGAAACAAACAACAACAAAGAGTTTTATGTAATGAAATTCGCAGATTACCAAACGAAACCATCAAGCAAATAGCAGTACGAATCGAAACACTAGTTCGAAAAGCATACTCACTAAATACACATGACTATAAAAAACACAAAGATGACAGAAATCTTAATGATGACCTTAACACCACAATTAAGGAAAATAGCAATAAAAAAGAGAGCATCCCATCCTTCTTCAATTCGAGAACCCGATTTAGATTTTCGAAAACTAGTAGACAAATTAGAACAAGCAGAAATCACGATGAAACTAGAAGAAACGGAAAATCTGAAATTACAATACGTTAACAAAATTGAAACGACTCCCACTAATATTAATAATATACAGGAATCAGAAACAGACCTCGTTGAAAAAATCACTGAAATACTCAATATTTACGAAAAGAACCCGAACTTTAAAGGCAAACCATCTTTCAAAAAATGGTGTAATTATTGCCGCCGATACGGACATAGTATTTCCGAATGTAGACAAAAACAGCAAGATAGTCAAAATAAACCTCAAAAATACAAAGAACCAAATAAATCATTCTATCAATATATGAAAAAAGATCAAAATCTACCAAACAAAAATGTATACAGCAACAACAGTTCAGGAAAACCACTTCCGAACAATACAAGTTACACAAGAAATCAATCCCCATATAACTCAAGTTATAGAGGAAGATCACCAGAACGAAGAAATACACAAAACTCATCACAAAATCACTACAATAGACCAAATAGTAGAAATAACTACTCCAGATCAAATTCAAATACACAACGATTTGTTTCTAGATCTAATTCCCAATCAAGAAATAACTACTATCCAAACAACCAATCACGAAATTCATCATACAATAGGAATAGAAACTACTCCTATAATAGAAATAGAAGTTATTCAAACAACCGAAACCAGAATTACCCGAACAATCGATCAAGGAATAACTCATATAATAGATCGAACTATAACAGACCAAACAATAATTACCAAAACAGATCGCGAAATAATTCACAAAATCGACACCCAAGTTATAATAATCGTTATAGAAATTATTCCCAATCACCACACCGGAATAATAATAACTATAATAATTCTAATAATCGCCACAGAAGTAGTACACCTAAACATCAAAGACAAATCAATCAAGTACAAGCTAACCCAGAAACAACATCAGACCCCCCAGGTATTGATGACACAGTAACTGATACGTTACAACTCAATCAAATAAACTGTACATCATCAGATTCAGAAAGTGATACTGAAAACACTCTTGCTATCAATATGATAAAAGTCGAAAATGACTATGAATCTGTCATATATGAACAACCCTTTCCATCACATATATATGAAAATCAATCAGAATTTCTTCAAAATTATTACACTACACCCATAAATTCCACACCAACAACGCAAGAAACAAATGAGATTAACACTACAAATCAAACCAATAAAAACACCAAAACAAAATGCTTGAATACAAACCACATCTACCAAAATATACAAAAAGAACAACCCAAAGAAAAAATCTGGACAATACCATTTCTCTTAGAAAGCCCAAGAAATAAAGAATTTCAACCACCAGACCTTGAAATAGATTTTTTAATTGATTCAGGAGCAGAATCAAACATAATAAACATTCCCACATGGAATGAAATAAAAACTTTACATCCAAAGCTAACACCTCTTGAAACCTCCAGCAAACTAGCAACAGCACAAGGATCAACATTGATAAACTACGGAAAAATCCAATTATTTCTCCTCCCTACCAGAACAATGGAGCAAAGTAAAATTCTAAACAAGCCATTTAAACAAATATTCCATATCACTGATATTAAATATAATATCATTGGAATACCATTTATTTCGAAGTATATACCAACAATTAACATCCTAAATAGTAAAATATTAATCAAAGATAAATATACAAAAACAAAAGAAACATCCCTAACATTTTTTCAAAGATTAAACAAACAACCACCATTCTTTTCAAAATTTTATCCAATATATAACCAACAAAGAAAACACCTGAAACCACTATCAGGAAACATATATAATTTTTCAATCAAACAAGTTCACCAATATGATAAAGAACAAAACAAACAAAAATTTTATATGTCAGATTTTGAATTCAAACCTATTCATAAATTTTTCAAAATCACAATCTCATCCATAAAATATTTGAAAAATTCGAATTCCGATATCATTTCCTTACATGTCTATAACAACACACCTTACCAAGTAACATTACCTTTAGGACTTTTAGGATATTGTGAAACCAACGCTACAATATCACCAATACATGAAAAAGCCTATCGCGTAAATAATATACTCCAATTACTAGATATTTGCCAATCTACAATTCTTAATGAAGAATTATCTATAAATAATATAATAAGTAACGAAAACAGAAATACGGATTATTTCACAAAAACTCCATATTTCAAACCTACATTCAACATCAGTAACTACACAGAGAAACAACAAAAATTTTTAACAATGTTTAATTTCCAACATTCACAAATAACACAAGACGAATTCGAAAAGTTAGCCAAACAGCTAATTAAATATTCATCAGTCTATGCAACATCAAAATTCGATGTTGGCAAAATCAGTTCATCACTACATCTCCCATTAAAACCAGACGCAGTTTTCAAAAAACAGAGAGCAAGTAAAGTACCAATTCACTTACATGATAAAGTAAACAGATTACTCGATATTTTAGAACAGTACAATATTATATCACCAGTTAATAAAGAAGAACAACCAAAAGGCAACACATTCATCAACCCCGTTATCATTCTAGCTAAAGGAGAATCATTAAAAATCGTTCTCGATGCTAGATACCTCAATTCACTTATAGATGAATCAAAATGTAATTGGCCCATTGAACCAATACAAGTTATTTTAACAAAAATAAACGGCAAATACTTTACAACCGCCGATATGAATAGTGCATACAATCAAATGCCACTAGATGAACAATCACGACGTTTAACACAATTTGTTATCGGAAACCAACAATACGAATTTAACCGCTTATTCTATGGAATATCCATAGGACCAGCAGCATTTTCAGCTTTTATGAGCAAAATTTTTAGACCACTGATACTCAAGAAAAACGCAATCACCTATCTAGACGATGTTTTTATGCAATCACAAACAAAAGACGAAATGTTCAAAGTTTTAGAAAAATATCACCAAATACTTCAGAACGAAAATCTGAAGGCCGCCCCCGATAAATCACACTTCTTTTTGACAAGAGTTAAATTCTTAGGACATAACATCGAAAGAAAAACAATCACTCCACTGAAATCACGCATTGACGCTATTCAAAAACTTCAACCACCAACAAATAAAAAGAAAATCCAAGAATTTCTTGGAATGTTAAACTTTTTAAGTAAATATGTTTATAAAATGCAATTATATCTACGACCATTTTACAACATCCTTAGACAACAAAATAATTTTGAATGGAATACAGAACATCAAGCACGATTCGAAGAAATAAAGAAACTTTTAACCGAACAAATTTCAAATACAATCCCAGACCCTGATCAACCATTTTATGCAATGTGCGATGCTTCGAACTTTGGCATCGGCGCAGCACTATTACAATCACATAATGGTACAAATAAAATGAACCTGATATCAGCAAATTCCCGATTATTCACTCAAGCAGAGCTACGACTCTCAACTCTAATGAGAGAATGTACAGCCATAATATATACACTGACAGAATATGAATTTCTGATACTTGGATCAAAACATCCAACAGTTCTATTCACAGACCACAAACCAATCATTTTTCTTTTCACACAGAAATCTAACCCAAACCACCGAGTTTACAGATTTCAACTAATTCTAATGAAATTTCCAAACTTACATATAGTTTGGACTGCAGGAAAAAATCTTGCATTACCAGACACCTTAAGTCGAAATACACCACCTGAATTACTTACACGAAAAACAACAGTTGAAATACCCAAAAATATAAAATTCTACCTTGCAGAAAACGAAACATCACCTCGATTAGAATGCAAATATGCAGTAAAAACTGATATTGAACAATCACAAATAAATAATTTACAACATTTCCCACTTTATTTAGATTGTCAAAATAATCATTATGAAGTTGATTTACTTGGAACATCAACCTTCAAACCAATCCCATATTCTCAATGGATAAAAAATAACACCCAACAAAAACGAACAAAACAACACCTACCTAAAAAAGACTATTTTCCACTAATTGAAAAAGAAGATTTAACTGATAAAATAAATTTATCAGGACCACAAACAAATGATTCAAAATACACAATAAATCAAGTTTTTGACCTCCATGACCCACTTGATACAATACCCTTATCTAAATTAGAAATCGAAAACATTTTTCTCCCCCCAACAGAAACAATTACAATTTCAACACTGAAACAATATCAAAACCTTGACCCAGTAATTAGACAACTGAAATCATGGCACAAATATAAAACTAAACCTATCAAAGCAGATTCAACCATTCTAGGAAACAAAACACTCCTCCGATACTTTCGCAAATTTAACAACACAACAATTAACGAAAATACAGACCTTTTAGAGTATAACCTGAATGAATCTACAGTTCCATGTCTCCCTATAAGTATGATTCTTATAGCTTTTAATATTTCACATACACAAAATATTAAAGGACACTCTGGATCAGAAAAAACATATTCAAATTTTATACAAAATTTTTACTTCCCAAATGCACCAATCTGGATAAAAGTACTATGCAATGACTGTATAGTATGTCAACTAAATAAACCTTACCCAAATCAAAAACAAATAGCACAAAAACAAGATTTTAAAGGACAAAGTTTGTACTTTAATCATCGTATCTCATTTGATACTAAAGGACCAATTTCACCCTCATCAGAAGGAAACTCCTACATTATGGTAATTGTTGACGCATTTACACATTATGTAGCACTTAACCCAGTACCACATTGTAACGCTTATTACGCTTACACAACACTCTATGAACACTGGATAGCAAAATTCGGACTACCAGAAATTTTAGTTACAGACAACGGTACAGAATTCATAAATAATGAAATAATAACACTATGTCATTTATACAACATTAAACACAAACCACGTACATCTCATGCACCTTGGACAAACGGCTTAGTCGAAGGTATGAACCGTTCATTACAAGAATATCTTAGATGTATCATCAACGGAAATGATACAAAATATACCGAATGGTCAGCAGATGTAAAATTATTTCCCTTAGCGTATAATTCACAAATTACGACAACTTTAGGAATGTCACCATACGAAATGGTTTTTAACCAAAAGCCACGCAAACCAATAATGTTTACAGCAAATTCTCATAAAAACGCACAAGGTTATTGTCAACCAAATAAAGACTCAATTTGTTATAACCTCCCATTACATACGCACGATGAAGATCATTTTCATCACCCACAAATTCTTAAATTAGCCTCCGGTACACACACCGAATGGATTTTAAATAGAGATAAGAAACACAATGAAATTTACCAAAAAATAACGAAAAAGTTATTACAAAGACAAAACATAAATGACCAAATCAATTCACGTTTTACACCAGCTTCCGATTTAAAAATTGGAACATTTGTTTTAATACCTAATTTTAATACTCAAAAAGGAATTTCTAAAAAATTACAACCCCTCCGAAAAGGACCCTACCAAATAATTGCAAAACCCACTGATGTCACATATAAAATTACCGACTCAAACAAAAAAGAAATCGTTCAGCACCGAAACAACCTATTACCTTATTACCCAAAAGAATACGCACTCCGCGAATTAACTCAATTATATTCTTTCACAGGATTAAAAATCATTCAAAACGAACCACATCTGAAAAACACAGAACAAAATGATAACCCCACCGAAAATCAAAACACAAAACCAACCGCCACCAAAAACAATACACAAAACCATAAAGAATCTCCAAAACCAAGAAAAAATAGAAAAATGACAGAACAAATAATACCCCAAGAAGAAATAGACAAATCTGAACATAGAAAAACAACAAGACTCCGAAATCAACCACGTAAAAACTACAAAATGTTCATCCCCCAATCTAAAATATTAAAAAAAGTAGAATTTAAAAGGTAATTTTAAGATTTTATACTTCACAATCTTGAAACCTCCGTAACATTTTTCATTTCAATTTTTCAAAATAACATGCTCACAAGTACGCAATAATTCTAGTTCAAAATAGACCAATAGGATTCATCCAATCCGCCACTTTCTCTAACTCAAACTAAGATCAATTAGACGAATAATCTAGAACTCCAGGCACATCTCTAACTATAACTTTACAACCTCCAGGTCAAAAATAAGCAAACCACTCCAACTTGACAGCTAAAATAAATATCACCATAATACCGTACCCCTCCCTTATCTAATAACCCAAAGATCAACAATATTTCCCCAACTCAGACCACGAATACCCCCAAAACAAATTTGATAACTTAGCCTAAAGTAACAAAATGAAGATTTTAATTAGCCTAAAGTATAAAAATCTTACCATACCCCGGATCATTTGACAAACAAAAATAAAGAAAAAGACGACCTCCCAGTCACCATAAAAATTGCCCCCAACAAATTTTTACAAAACTCAACCCACTTGTCAAAAAAACTAATAAATAATTCGACCACACTAGAAAATCGCCTCAAACAGCAAAAAATATTCGACCAAGAGATCATTTCTTAAATGCTCTTCTCTCAAACAGTTGCTCAAATACTTATAAATTTTAAACATTTTTTTTCAATACTTGAAGCCTTTATAATATTTCTTTTTGATATACTTGAATATTTTCTAATAATCCTAATCATTTTTTGTAACATTTTTTTAATTTTCTACACAATACTCGAACTATTCCTCCAACTTTCCAAAACCCTTGAATATATCCACAGGTACGATTTTAACAACTTGTCTAAATGATACGAACAATTTTCAGTAGAACTGATATTTTTTTATTGTTTGTAATTTTCATAACATTTTTATCATCCCTCATTTTGACAATATGTAAATGTATAAAGAAAGCAATCATCACATTTGCCCTAGCAACAATTTTTCTAATTATTTTTCTGGAAGAATATTATAATAAACATAAACCTTCCCACTAAAGTAAAAATTCAAAAATCCATCAAAAATTGCTACCCAACAGTCACAGAATCAGTCTTCACCGACATCATCCCAAGATAATCCAACACCACCTTCAACTACTCAAAATCCTCAAACATCTACACGAATTTCTTTTCAAGACAATCCATACACTTTTGAAGAACGGCACGCTCGTTTATCTGAACCACTAGAACCAGTTCAACGACAAGCATCCCTAAGTGAACCAACATACAATCTTTACCCAACACTACCACAAGAACTAAGTAGAATACGAAACCTTAGTCAAAACCAAAACACAACAGAAATAAATAGACAAATTATACATCCTCGACGAAATAGAAATTTTCAAACTCCCCGAGTTCATTTTGATATACCTCAATCCCCATCACAAACCACTCCAGAAAACACCACTGGTATCACACCAGAAACTCCTACACTTTTTTCACAACGAAGCACTTCAAGTCTACCTTCAGACTACTTAGGTTCAACACCAACATCTGAACAAGCACGAGAAAATCCTTTTAACCCCCCAAACCTAACATCACGACTACCATATTGGACTACACATTCATTTACACAAGGTGAACCAAATTTAGTCAATGACCCCATAGATATTTCTACGGATACAACAACATCCTCATCACTACCAGAAACATTATCACTACCATCAACACCATCAATAAGCCAATTTTCACCACTACCCTTTAACTTAAATTTTCCAAATAATCTCGACGCCAGATATCGAGAACAATCATCAATAAGTATTCCTTTAAGATTAGATTGGAATACATTTACAGCACCTCCACCATTATTTGGACAACATCAAGAAAGTAACCGCCTTCATAACTGGGCACTTAATAGATTACAATATCGCCAAGATATTCACAACGATATCCGTGATCACAATATTCAAATACTCCAACAAAACAGTTTACAATTAAAGTTTGAAATCACAGTTAAGTTAAATAACATTACCCAACATCCCTACCCATTAAATCCACCTAACATAACAGCTCAATCACTACCACCACCGTTTATAACTACTGAAGTAATATATAAATACGACAGATACACCAAAAACACAATTGGTTACATTACATTTTATAACCCATACTCAGGATTATCATACACATGTATATTTTAAAATTATTAATTTTTCTCCAACTCCCTTTTCTAGTAACCTCAAATCAAAACATAAACCCTTCCCCTCGTACAGGACCACAAGATTTATTAGTAACACATTACGACTGTGAAGAAAATGAACAAAAAACACTACATAAATATGCAATAAATCAAGTATCACAATGTGAAACAGAACCACAAGCTATAGAAACCACAGATGTAATAGCAACACTCTATTCAAAAGCCCGAGCAACAACAGTTACAGGTTATAAATTCACAGCAACATTTTCCGAAAAGAAAGTACATTGTTCACAAGTCTCGAACGGAAACAAAAACCGACTTGACCATGAATCATTCTATCAAAGTAATATAGAACGTCTTTTACATCTCCATCCCGACGATTGTAAAAATGAATTACTTAGACTAAACATCACACGAAATAAAAACTCCCAAAGAAAATTAGTTAATTTTCAAGTTTTTTCAGACTCTGTACATCAATCACAACTTGAAAGACACCAAGGACATATAAAACTAGACGAAAAATACCCGTATAACGGCGCACACGGACGATTAACCTATGACCTACATGATAAACATTGGATACCACACATTGGTATAAATAACCCATCAAACTGCAAAGCAGACACGAAAAATAAAGGATACCAAGAAATAATGTTTTTCGATTGGAAAATACAACTCGAAAAAATACAACTCACACGAGATTTATCTGATAATACAATGATCTATCAAGGAATCCGACTACCTTGTAAAAATGATCAAGGATATTGCGACCCTACAACGAGAACACAAGCAACAATTGTTTGGTTCCCCGAAGATACATGTACAACATTTCAAGTAGCAAAAATACACGCTCGTATGATAAAATTTCACGAAAAATATTTTATACAATCAATTCCATATGAACAAGTCCATCCATCACGCAAACTAAGTTCCGATTTTAGAAACATAGACAATATAGAAAATAAATTGACACGTTTTCAAATATATCAAGAAACAGAACTTGCATGTAAATACAGGAATCCACTTCACAGAACACAATACTCTGAAATATTAGTTGAATACGAAAAAGGATTCGACATGACCACTGGAAAAGTAAAAATCGACCCATATGCCACAGGTCATCCTCTAAACGAAGGAACATCCTATATACCAGTTAATTTTGAAAAAAGTAACGGACAACCTGGTGGACATCTAAAACCTTATGACACCAGAAGCACACGCTTACAAGAATTATCACTAATGAATACTACATATTTCGGTAATATCCACTATGATATTCATTTGGATATGAAACTAGACTATACAATTAGCCGCATTTTTCAAGAAATGTCACTCTCCGAATTAGAAACACTACACCAACTATGCGAATTAGAACGAACACAAATATTACAATCACTTGCACTAGCAGTATTAAAAATACCCTACGCAGGATACTTATTATCAGGAAATAGATCAAATTTTTTAGACTATGAAGGAAACATCTTATGGTTTTATACTTGTACCAAAAAAGTATCACCACTATACGTTTTTGAAGATAAACGATGTTATAAAAGAATCCCTATCTTTTATAAGAATAAAGTACATTTCGTGGATACACTTTCACGAAGAACCTATTTCTGGGATACCGCAGTCCCATGTGGATCAGAAAATAGCCACAATGTAGTACAACTAAACCCTGATGAAAATAAATATTATCTTCTCACTCCATATCCCACATTAATGCAATCACTCAAAAAATTTTCACCAGAAAGCATTCGCGCTATTGCTCGAAACCCAAATATAGACTTACAATCAATAGGAATCTATTCAAAATCAGATATTCAACATCACATTAGAACACAACAATTCCAAGAATTATTAACACAAATGGACACTATACAAAGACAATCAATAGACCAAAATTTACGCAAACTTGCAGAAACCGCAGGATTTGCCGATATCTACACCCAAGACTATAGCGGATATTTTAAAGACATTAAAGATTATATATATCTAAACGGTGAAAAATACCGTCCCCAAGATATATCACCAATTAACATTTTTAGCTTTGTTACACTCAAAAATGAGATCCTCGATTTTCTAGGATGGCCCTACTACATCTTAGAAAAATTGACTATTTTATACGCAATGTTTAACTTTATTGGATTTCTTTTCTCACTTTTAAAAGGAATCTACAACACGTGTGCTATACACACACAAGTAAACAGACAAGCAAGCGTAGCACGCATACTCTTTGCAGGATTTTTTGGAATCTTTTCTACATCTATAAACAAAATTCTTTTAGACGCACAAATAAAAGAATATAACACAAAAATCACAACACGACAAAATACATACGACGAAGAACATAACAACGTCGACACACAGCCAACGGCACCACAATTACAACCCTACCAAATAACCATCCACTATCCCTAGTCCCACGAAATTTTCGAAATTTAGCAATCACACATAATCCAAATTTTCGACTCAATACATCACAAAGTCCCGTCCAACATATAATGACACACCAGTCACAAGATGATAATACTTATGAACAAATTATTGAACAACCCCATACCACCGCTTTTCAGTCTCAAAATAATCATTTTTTTAGCCCACGATGAGCCGCCAACTTGGATCACTACACCGATCAAATTCCCATCCAACCAATCTTACCTCTCCAATCCCAATCATACCACTTTTTGCTTTTCCGCCACCCGATTTTCCATCTAGCAATGTAACATCAGGCATGAATTCCGACACTAACTCACATATTTCAGTTTTATACTCCATCTCACAGCTAAATAACCCGAATATTGAAACCCCCGATGAATTTGCCGACTCAGAACCATCCCCATCCAATAATTTTCATAACCCTTCTAATTTTTCTCAACCCCCTTTTCAACCCATATTATCCAATAACCCTGACCCAATCACCCCCACACCCTCTTATGCTTCCCAAGTTACCCCAACCTACTCCTCATACCAATCTGACCAATCATCTCATTCTCCAGACACCCCCCGAATCTCCCCAGAGCTAGATAATTTTATTACCCTCCAACAGCAACCCTACCACCTTAACACCCCGACCATAAACCAAATCTCCTCCATTACAATTTCATCCAATCCCCCTACACCCTCTTCAAATTATACTGAATCATTAACACCATCATCCACATCCACTATATCTTCACTAAACACTAATAGAGCTTACCGCACTTTTAAAAGAAAATTCCCCAACCATCCTTTCCCAGCAAAACCAGGAACAGCCCGTGAATACATCAACCACCCCCAGCATACTAACACTAAAGAATTTTTAGCTATCACCTTACCCTCGTTTCCACAATACACTTTAAACACCCCTCACGACGCTAACGAAACACGCAACTTTGTAGATGAATACGTTTTAATGCCCACTCTCTCTTGGACCTCATACTATCATTTCACTAACCCTCTTTGCTTACCTTTATCCAGCACTTCCATCGATATAGAACGAAACAAGGACATGCTATATCAACTCACTACACCACTAACCGCTAGACAATTTACTTACGTTGGATATAAAAAATCACTAAAAACACACACTGCACCTAGAGCTAACGAATATACACTCGAATACTACGATCACAACATCATTAGAGCTAACCAAGATCAATTCTTAGACGACGATCGCTTCGCTAATCCACAAATCACCGAGAAATTTTTCATCAAGACACCATATATATTTACACTAAACATCTTCGACCGCAAGTTTGATCACATTATTTCAGAAGCACTAACAGACACACAAGCATACGAAAGTTTTAAAGAACGCTTCCAAATATTTTCACTAACCTTTCATTTCCTTGCACCACACGAAAGAGATTTACACTGCTCACACGATATTATGTTGCGCACTAAACAAACACATACATACAGTTACTATCGTTTCATCCAAAATCACTTTGACCTCCACACACCCTCTAGACAACCACACCATCGTTTCCAATTCATCAATTCCAAATACACTTCACCATTTTTCCTAAATTTCACATATTGTATTAAAGACACTAACCTCCATGGTATTCTTCGTAATTATGACCCCATAACCCAAATGTACATTTTCTGCCCCATCACCAAGACCTTCAACGCCGAAGAATCCCGACCCTTCCTTATCCCGCACGAGTTCCTACAACCTATAGAAATCCCAATTTTAGAATTCATCCACAACACTAAATTTAACCACAAATTATATAACTTAATCCAAAACACACCTTATGAGTTTGCAGTAGGCACTGAAGAACTAACCACTATTAAGGCACTTCAATTGCTTTGGCCACTGCTTCAAACTAAAAATATCATCCGCATCTTAGCTAAACTACTAACAACTTCAGAACTAATTCACGACATCTTCCCCCACGGTTTTTTCCCCGACGACTAACAGGTAAGTATGAATTAAGTAAATATTACTAATTAATTACAATATTAAAACCTCACCATTCTTTATTCATGTTTTCTTTAGATTTTTAGCCTTCATCCTAGATCATCTGAAAAATTCCCAAAAGAAAAATAAAAAATAGCAAACTTCTTCAAAACTGTTTAAGACCCTATTAAACTTTTGCACCAACAATTAAATAAATATAATACCAATGCAGTAAATTAATTTATAAAATTTCCCCCCAAAAGCAGTAAATCTACATATGATGAAAATTTGTATCTTAACATTCCCCCATAACTAGCAGTAAATTTCTAAATTCTATGTAGTAAATTAATAAAATGCAATTGCAGTACTAACCTTTTGATATTTTCATTCATTCGCACAAAAATTCTATCCACACTCGCACAGCTCGCCCACGAAGAATTGTTTAAAATAATGAATTTCAGTTTCAAGTTTTCACACTCAACAACTCTAACATATAATAACATGTTTCAAACTTTCCTTTAACCCGGTTGGAAAGGAATCATATACTAAACAAAACTAACCAACGCAGCTTACTAAATACCACAAATCATAGAATAACAGCATGACTTAGAAAAGGAAACCAACGGTACCCAAACCGGATTAACCCAGTTTAAAACTGGATAATTTATTCTTTTGAAGACTATTATAAAGTCTTAGAAAGAAATAATAAAACACAAAAAAGTCGAAAGACAAACCCATACCACAAACAATTTGCTTTTTGGAAAAAGTACATAACCAACAAGACATAAGTAAAACCACAACAAACCCAACATAAAACGTTGTCACATAACAGGACCCCTCACAAACACCGCATGAAATCATACTCCCACTCCTGGCCTAACCCACCAGGAAAGGACGTCCTGAGCATGCTCTATAGCCGGCCTAACCCACCGCGCTACATCCACGCTTTGTGACCACACCTTTATTTTTAATAAGAGCTACTCAAGGGTGAGTAACTCTTCAAAATAACCGAACTAAAACAAAAAGCTTTTGTGAAAACAACTAACTAAAATCATGATTAAAAAATATTAAACTAATAAAAGTTTTATAAAATGTAAAATCACATGATGCAATATATAGATCAGAATACAACACCAAGGACGAACATCAAAAGACAAGACGACCTCACTACACTCGAGAGAGAATAACCAACTACAATCGATATGCCGCTCACAATCACAACTCAAAGGATTTAGAGTACGACTTGACTTCGCAGAAAAGGACTTCATTGAACTAGACCAATGACCACCTCGATGTTCAAGTATACGTACAGATCCGAGTAACCAGGCATCCCCTCCACGCACAATCTCCACGCCATTCCCAAGCTAGATCAGACACAAAAAGAAGTTCTCCCCGAAGAACAGAAAAACCTGACATAGCCAACCATTCTGAAATCAGAATTGATTTTGTTACAAAGACTCAGTCGTTGTCACAAGAAGAAGCGGAAGAAAATTATGATGTTCGCCAAATACCAACGTCCATCATCCACCCTTGAATTACAGAAGAACTGTTCTAAAAAACTCTGTAAAACCCGGATGGGTGGAACCTGATCTAAACTATATTTTATGATTGGATAAATTAAATGTTTTACCAATGTAAAGTATTTAATATTAACCAATCATGATCCATCTAACTAACAACCCACTTATTTGTAAGTGCTGAAGTTACTTGTAATTTCAGCACCAGAGAGATTTGAATTTAACTTAGAAATTAGTTGGACTCTCCCGAGCACTTCAGCAGCCGCAATAAACCAGTATACCCTAGATCTATTGAGCCTAGCAGAGACTAGTTAAACAACCTGAGACTAGATAGTATAAGAGTAAGATTAGGATCGGTATTAGACTAAGAAGTTGCACGAATCTATCCGGCCGAAAATAAGATAGCGTGACGAGCAGACGGTGTACCCTATCCGAAATTACTCTATGAGTTACACTTCGGTCCTAACTCAATTTTGGCGCCACTACAGCAGAACAGTAGCTTTTTTACAATCAGTCGCGTTATTTCTCCGGAGCGTATAAAGTTCAGCCCGAGCGGGCTTACTATTTTTCCCTAAATACGGGTCTTAATACTAGCCAAAAAAGGACATATAAACTTGTAGTTGCCTACAATCCAGAAACAAAAATCAAAATCATATCACTATCAGCATGCAATTTACAGCGTTTTTTGTGGCCGTACGTAGTCGTGAACATAACAACTCCAATTCACTGCTTTTGATAGTTCAAAAGCTCCTAGTAAATGCCAGCGAAAGAAAACGAGCACTAATTCGAGATATAGTTCGGAACTATGTTTCGACTTTTACTTAGGGCCTTTGAAAGCCAGCTGTGCGGGTGCTTGTGCAGTTCCCGTTTGAATGGACATGAAGAGTTCGTCCCATCTCTAATCCTGCAAGGTTTGCATCCTTTTTGGAGCAAGTGACCGATGAAGAGCTACGACATGCAAAAAAGCGCTCATCTCCAATACACATTCATGGGTGTTACTATCACAATGTATCGACATTCTAATCATTCAGTTAAGCGGACAGCACATTTGCATCTCAGAGGTTTCACTGATCGAGACGTGAATGAGTCAAAAGTGCTCAGTCCTAAAGTTTGTGAACGATGGCTGGCATTGAAGTAGTTTTACTAGAAATTTTTTCATCATCCTTGTAACTTTTTTACCTGGTCACTTGCTTCTGATAAAGCAATGCTATTCAAATGAGTTTCGCGGGAAGTTGTCAATTGGGATGCCAAACTCTGTTAACACATTCGCTCTTAGACTATTCAATATTGGCGCTAATGAAGACAGTGTGTCCAAGAACAAACTTTTTTACGGGATCAAGTTTTAATCAGTAATCACTGGGATAGTTTGTTTCGTTATTTAAGTGAAGCGTAGAAGTAATCTAATAGAACGAATGAGGCTGACGGATCCTATAGACGGTGCGTTTGGCTCAAAACGGTTTGAATTTTACCTTTTGGTGCTGCAAAGCAACGTTTTGCGAAAGTTGCAAACGTTTCTTAGCCGTTTTCTTCAATTCAACAGAGTCGGTTTATTTCTTGAGTGGACTTCTGGACTTAAAAATTGGAATAGCCAGACCATGAAAATAAACATGCGCTGTAGTTTTCAAAAGGAATTTTTTTAACTAAAAATAAGTAAGAGAAATTATTGTAGAGCATTAAAATGCTCGATGCCTGCCAGCTCTTAAACACTCAAAAATTTATGCGGAAACAGCCACACGCATTTTTTTGAGAATTTTTATACCCGAGTTAACAGACTAATAAAGAGTTAAGATGTACCAATGGTAACTTGAGTATCTAACTAAAGTTAAAAGAGGATAAAAGTAATGTTTGAATTAAAACTGACTGTAGTCTAAAAAGAGCAACTAGTGACTCGAAGTCCACTGGACTTCGTAGAGTTATTATTGACTGGTATGTAATTAGGTCATAGAGGTCAAGGTTATAACATACTAAAAATACTGAATCACAACATTCCCCAGTGCACGAAAATTAATATCTGCCCGCTCAACGATGTAACCAATATCACACATACACTCCATCTCCCCTCGCTCCACCAGGGCCAAAGAAGAAACAAAACGTAACCGCATTTAGCACCAATGGATTTTTACAGAGAGTACAAATTACAATGGAGGTAATTATATGGTGATATATACAGGCTACTTACAGGTTTATACAGATATCAACACTGACTGTACAAAATGATATGTACAATTGTGGGTTATGTGATGTTTGTACAATTAAAAACAACTAACTAACTCACTAACTAGGTAAATACTACACGAGAAGAGAAAAAAAAATTAAGTTCTAGGTATCCAATGGATACGAGCTAAATCAAATACGTAACATGTCATGTTACCACAGTTTAAAAGTTTTAAGAGTCTGAGACCGTAGAATTGTATCTAGTGTGGAAATTATCCGCTTCTATTCTTACATCGGTGTCGATACCCGAGGAAATGTCGCTAATGTTGTCCTCCTGAGCATTACTGGTAACTTCTACCAATGGTGACGATACACATGCCGTCCTTATCGCCTGAGAGGAAGGAGTTGAGAGTTCGTCTTGTGTGGTTTCAGCAACCAAGATCGTATGACGTGGGATCTCGTCAATGGGTGTTAGATAATCTGAGGGGGACGTCATACCGAATGAAGGAGTTTGTTTCGGACTCTTCGCACCGGAAAACGTAATAAGCGGTTCGTCATCGGAGTCTACTGCACTAATCGTCTCCGTACTGAGCGTCACTTGGTCGATAAACTGTCTATCGCCATAGAATTTCGGGGGGCCTGGATTTCTTCTAGCACGATGTTTCGAAGATATCGGGGTTTTTGGTGTCTCCACTGTCTTCTCCGGAGAGCTATCCACTCGAATTGGGTCATCGCTTGTCCCCGTTGGTATATTGACAGTTGTCTCAGTGTTGATCTGTCTTTGTGTAGTACTCCTTGAATGATCTAAATCACTATGAAGTTTAACAGTTGGTGTATTATATACCATTTCCGCTTCCGTACCCAAGTAGTCGTCAATGACTTTATCCCAAAGGTCTAACTCTAACGACGAATCAAGATTATTGTCATGTAATTTTGAACCTTTCGAGGTCGTGTAGAATGGTCTCCTCTTTTTGCTCGAGTTTCCAACCGTTGGTGTGAAAGTCATCGAGGGGCCTCCTATGTTCGAGTCTCGTCTCTTGGAAGGGGAGTTTCTTTTTCGCTTGCCTGCTAAATCATTACTATTAATTAGCGCTTTCGGTCTTGCCGTGAAGGTCTTAGGAGCTGCCGGTTGGGTTTTGCTAAAGGCTAAGTCCGATTTTCTTATCACATGTCCGTTATCTAATGTCACCGTATGTTTCGTGTCTGACATGGGTTTATTTCCCAGTGGTTTAAAATAAGGTTCTCCTTCCTTCCTGTTAACTGTTTTCCTAAACCAGTTACCTCCTTGGCTGAAGGGGTTCGACAGTGGGGCTCGCTGAAGATTTCTATCTACTTTGTCAGCGGGGTCGCTCTCATAGCCTCTTTCTTCAATTGATCTGTCTTCTAGGTAGCCGTCTTCGAAAGCATCATCAGCCCCCCAGTCTTGTGCTCTGTCCTTCGTTATGATTGATTTCCCCTTATCTAAACTAATTGCGTGAGAGACCAAAGATTTCCAGAACGTGTTGGGAGATCTATTAAAATGTTTTGAGAAAGGAGAGCATCCAATGGATGGTTGTTTCGTCGAGCGTATGTTCCAAATAATTTTATCAATAGCCGAATTTAAAGATGGTTTTGGATCGTTGAACGACATTGCCAGAAGCTTAGCTTTGACCGTGTAAATGAGTCTTTCTACTACCCCATTGGATCTATGATCGCCAACCGTACATAAAATTAAATTAATGTTGTTCTTCTCGCAGAAGTTTCTAAAATCAAACGAAGTAAAACATGACCCATGGTCGGCTCTAATGGACTTTGGAAATCCATGAAGATGGCAGTAATCTGTCATGAAGTTTAAGATTGAAGAAGTCGAGGTGTTGTTTACTATCTTCGCAGATGGAAACTTTGAAAAACGGTCAATGCATATCAAAAGGTATTTTCCGTTACCCCAGCTCTTGTCCAATGGGCCGGCGAAGTCTAAATCTACTTCTTCATTTGGTTCGGTCAGGTTCGGTAATTTCTCAGTTTTGTTCTTCCCCAGTAACACTTTTAGGTTCTTACCGGCCATTATGCACTGGGTGCAATTCTTTCCATGGTGGTATATCTCTCTGTATAAGTGTGGCCACCAGATGTTTTCTGCCAAGGCTTTCATCCCAAACTGCCCTGGATGAGTCTCGTGAAGGAGTGACAGAAAAGGTGATCGTAATGCAGCCGGCACTATCAGTTTGTTATCGTTGAATAACAGCCCTTCTTTCACATGTATGTCCCTCTGGAAGTTCTTCAAATAGGCACCGAATTTGTCCAATGGTTTGCCTTCGAGTACTGCCTTCTTTACTTCCTTGAGAATTTTGTCTTCGTCCGTCATGAATTTAATCAGCTTATTCGAACAAGGATCTGATAGTGATAACGGGTTGTCTGGCAATCTGAGATCTCCCTTGTATTTGGCCAACAGTTTTTTGTGTAAATCTGACATTATGTCGTTATTAAAACTCAAAAAGATTCCTTTCTTTTCTGCCCTGAGGGAAATTTTTAACACGCTAACCGATGTAATAAAATCTCGTAACAGTTTTTCTTGATCTGAATTTAATGACTGATTGATTAATAATACTGATTGGGCAAGAAAGAATAAAAAAGTTTTGTCTGAAAGGTAAAAATAATTGAAATCGAATTTTGATAAGTTTAAAGGAACACAACCGCTTGTGCAAGACTCTGAACGCGAGTGATTGGAATTACAAATTCTGATAGTGTCGTTTACGTAATTCAGAATATTCGAGAAGAACGACCGTTGGATGCTTTGTGATAAATCTTTCTTTCCACCCATTGGATTATTGCAATCCAAGTTACTAATCGTATTTACATCCAATGGATAATACACTTCGTTCTTTTTACAATTATTCTTTTTACAATCTTTATTTACAGAGAGGTTTTCTACAATCTTTTGTACTGTTGCCACTACAAATTCGCTATCGTAATGTGATGTAGGGAGTGCTTTACCTGAAGGTAATCTCGACAATAAATCTGTAAATCCCATGTCTTTTCCCGGAATGTGCTTGATCTTAAAATTAAATGGTAACAGTCGATTTACCCAACGGGTTAATCTGCTATGCATTGTTTTGTTGCTGTGGTTTGCATTTAATGCTGATAAAAATGCCTTATGGTCCGTCACAATTTCAAATTCGGCACCATACAAGTAATTTTTAAAATGTTCTGTAGCCCAGACTACTCCCAACAATTCAAGTTCGTTTGTAGAATATTTACTTTCGTGGTTGTTTAAAAATCGGGAGGCGAATGCTATTGTTACCCAATTTTCTCCATTCCATTGTTCTAGGGTAGCTCCTAAGCCGTTATGGGAAGCGTCTGTCTTGAGTCTTGACATCCTTTTTATGTCGAAGTGGTTATTCTCTGTTATCTTCACTATCTGTTGTTTTAGTTCTTCAAATGCTTTGGTATGTTCGTCGTTCCATTGGTAAACTGATTTCTTCACGAGAAGTGGTCGTAGGGGAGAACTTAGGGCGGACAAATTCGGGACGAATTTCATATACTGATTGATCGATCCAAAGAAAGACCTTAGTTCAGATATGTTTTTGGGGTTTGGTAGAATTTTAATCGAATCTGACTTTCCCACCAATGGTTTCACGCCCGATTTTGATATCTTGAAACCTAGCCACTCTATTTCTTTTTGGAAGAATGCACATTTTTCCCATTTTACCGCCATGTTCTTGTTGTCCAAAATGTTTAAAATGTTTGTTAGTATCGTTTTGTGTTCATTAAATGAACCTTTCGAAGCTATTAAAATGTCTTCGATATAACAATTGGTAAAAGGAATATCTTTCAATAAAGAATCCATTACCCTCTGGAATTCGTTTGGCATATCGCCCAATCCGTAAAATCCAGTTAAAAACCTATAGGTTCCAGTGGTTTCGCCCCCCACGATACTAAAGTTACACTGTTTGCTAGTGTCTGAGCATAATTGTAGTTGGCTGTATGCGTTCTTTAGATCTAGATTACTAAACCAAACTTCCCCTGACTCTTTGCTTGACAGTTGGAGAGCAATATTATCGATCAGTTCATGTATGTTTGGCATCTGGTACTTGTTTTTGAATATCTGATTATTTAATAATTTCGAATCTCGTGCCAACTTGATGCTACCGTCTTTTTTTCTTGTAATCACAATTGGGCTTATAAAACAATCTTCGTCGCATTTGTTCAACTTTAAGATGTGCCCCTCTTTTTCCATTCTATTTAGTTCCATTTTTACGTTATCGAGTAGATGTAAGGGAACTCTTCGACCTTTGGTTTGGATAGGTATGAATGGGGAGTGGAAATGAGTAACTTTTCTGTCCGAAGGTATTTTTCCCACTCTGTTAAATAGCCCTTTGTACCTATGATACAGATTAAGGGTCGTATCTGAATAATTATTTGACTTACACAATTCTGTGTGTGATATGTTGTTGACGGGTAGTAGAGGCTGTCTTTGGGCTATCTCTATTCCAATTCTCGGGAGATTGTCGTTACCCAGGATGTTCCTCTCATGTCCAGAAGTGATGAAAAATGGGGATTCGTCCGCGGTCCATCCATTGGATTGTAACCTCACAACCACCTTCCCGATGATGTTGATTGTGTCGTTAGTGAATCCGCAGTATAATTCCCTCGTTTTCTTCTCAACTGGCTGAATCTTCAACTGTGGATTTCTCAGCTTCAATTCGTGAAGTACATTTTGTTTCAGGAAACTCACTGGGCTTGCCGAATCCACTGGAATATTCAAGTTGACTATCGCGTCGTCTCCCAAACCGATGTTGACAATTTTTTTTGTTTCCAAACCATTGGTATCGTAGATTGTTCTAATGTTGAGGACGGAATAGTCATCGTTATCACTTATCCCCTCTTCGGTCCAAGCGTTAATAACTCCACAAAAATTTTCTTCGCTTCTCATCTGAAGATCTTCTGGGGAATATGAACAATTCTGACTATTTACAGCTTCATCTACAGTATTTACAGCGGGTTTTTTTCCTTTCGATTTACAAAGTCTTCCAAAATGTCCTTTATATTTACAAATATTACACACGATTTCTTTCGCCGGACACACATTCAGATGACCCTTGGTAAACGCATTCCCGCATTTCATACAAGTATTAGATCTTTCTATGTTTAAGCTTGGTTCCTTTTTAACGTTGTTGAAGTTTTTATACCCTCTTCCACTATTTCCTGTCGTGTTGAAAGATCTAGTCATATTGGTCAGTTTGAGGTGGTTGTAGTAGCCTTTTTCGTCAATTATAGCTTGGTTTAATGCATCCAATGGATTGAGAGTTTCCGAAAGTAGTCTACGTTGTAAGTCGCAGTTTTTCATGTGAAAGATAAATACGTCTCTGATCCACTCCTGTTCTGCATTAATTCCAATTTCACATGATCTCGCCAAGTCTGATAACGCGCCCCAAAATTGTTCATAAGATTCTCTATCCTTTTGTTTCCTGCTCAATAATTTGTATCGTTCGAATGTTATGTTGGTTGGTTTGATAAAAGCCAATTCTAGCATTTCGTAAAACTCCTTGAATGAGATTCCTAGGATTTTTACCCTTGGATGTTTCTGGGCGAAAACTCTTTTGCCTTCCGCTCCTAAGGCCAAGTATAGGATTGACCTTACTTTTTTATCGGCCTCGTATCTCCTCATTCCTCCGAATTTTCTCTTTTCTTCTGCTAGTCTTTTCTCTTCAGCGTGTTCATAGACTCGCATTGTTTCTTTGTTCCTGGCCTCCCTGGCTTTCCTCTGTTGGTCAGTTTCTGACTCCTGGGCGCCTTCTAGGATTGGTAACGTCGTCTCCCCTTCCATTGGTTCTTTGAGATTATCTAGGTCTAGGTTTTCCTTCGCGATAATGGCCAAATGAAATTGGTCTATCCAATTATTCCATTGGGTGGGGGGTTCAACCGTGTGGTTCGGCCAAAAGGCGGGTATTCCCCTCAGGTTCGAATCAGTTGTTGACTGCGCCATAATAAAGAGTTAAGATGTACCAATGGTAACTTGAGTATCTAACTAAAGTTAAAAGAGGATAAAAGTAATGTTTGAATTAAAACTGACTGTAGTCTAAAAAGAGCAACTAGTGACTCGAAGTCCACTGGACTTCGTAGAGTTATTATTGACTGGTATGTAATTAGGTCATAGAGGTCAAGGTTATAACATACTAAAAATACTGAATCACAACACAGACCATTCCTTGCTTTTCAAAATATTGAGTTTTTTCGCCCAGCTCCCGGCTTATAATTATTCACGGGAGAATCTTTGAGCCCCTGCGTTAGCAGGATTGTCTCCACTCGAGAAAAGGAACCACTGATTGACGGTTGATTAATCGAAGTTTTTGCAAAGAAGGCTAATTGTTCATAATGCCAGTGATCCTTGAACGTTGAAGAACAGTGGAGCTAATAGTCCACGCAAAAATGTCCGAAAGAAACTTGAATTCTTAATGACGTCTTCCAAAGACAAAGCCCCGTAATGCAGCTTAAAATTCAAGTTTTGGGATGGAAAGCGTTTTCACGGGCAAAACCTTTGCTTCAAAGTAATTACACGATACTTGTAGATCAAGAGAGTGCTTAAAACAGGCACGGAAGGAGGCTGCAGCCCAAAAAACACCCCGAAATAATACCAAAAATATGCAGCTGAAAAAAGTCAAGATATGTGGTGAAAAAGCTACACTTTATACTCTTCTCACCGAGCAATGCCAAGCCAAAATTTCAGATGAATTTTGACTTAACGTCAAAAGTTATTCCATTGACCCTTCTAGACTACGGTTACGCCAAAAATACGTTTTAAATCGCCTTTTCTCTGAAATGACAACCTGGACTTATCAAAAAAAGCTTAGAGTGAAAATTGCAAAAATCATCGGACGCTCTAAATGTCCTTTAATTCTTTTTCAAAAAGAAGTTGACTTTCATCTTCAACTATCAAATTTTCAAATTGCAGATTTGTTTGTCAGATTTTTAAAATTATAGAGAAAAACACGAAAAATGTAGAGCGTTTTTTTTCGAACCATCAAAGCTCATAAAATTTTTGCAGATGTTCGGGAAAAATTAGATGATATGAACAAATAAAGTTATACAAGAATAGCTGGTTGCTGTGCAAGCAGCACAGAACGTTCCGACCGTACATTTAAAAAACTACTGAACAAATCTTTTTTCCTTTCTGCCAAATAGTGTCATTTTTGTTTTCAAAATTTGATGAAAGGATCTAAACGAAGGCCAAACCTTGAAACATAACCGAGTGTTATAATATTATGGGCGTTTTGCTCAACAGTAAGGCTAAAAAACGAAGAAAAAAAATTAATTTCAAAAACCATTTTTATATTTTTTTCACGTTAGTAGCACAATTTTATTGTGTTTTCTCAAACCGAAGCTTAAAAATTTTTGGAAACTATTTAACTGGAATTTCGATGTCTTGAATAAACGCTTCATGGTTATCCTTCTGTAATAAGCCTGCTCGTTCGTTTTTTGGCTTGAAATTGGACTGAAATTCAAAATTATCAAAACAGTTTTTCTTGGCACTGAGAAGCTTATTCAAAGATTTTTGAGGAAATTCAGATTTACAACTGAAAACAACTTAAAAAAATTTTTGAAAATTTTTGTAGAGATAAGGATACGAAATCAAGACACTGAGTCCTCCAGATACTCATGAAAAATTCAAATGCAGAGACAACGCGGAGAATTAGATCACTAGCGATACAAAATTGATTTATCTTTGTCAAAGTTGTAAAATATTTTTTAAAGTAGATAACATAATCTTAATTCATTTATGTCATCTGACAAAATCAAAACTAGCGATAGAACCAACCGGGAAAAAACAAAAAAAAATTCATTTTTTGATACTAACGAAAATTTAGAAGTGTAAAATAAAACGGCAACATTTAATTCAGTACTCTCTTGGAAATAAAAAGAAAAACAACAAACTAAAAACTTCAAACAGAAAGTCCTAAAATTTTTTAATTGATTTTTTTTAATTTTGACAAACTGTTTGACACTCAATTACCTATAATAGTACCAAAAAAAATTTCATTCAAACGGAAACTGCTAAAACAAAACAAAGATAGCCAGTTGTTGTGCAAGTACCAGAGAATTATCCGGCCATGTTCATAAGAAAAATAGGAAAAAAACTTTTACAGTTTTCTTCGAACTAGTGTCGTTTGAGTGCGAGGTGTGACTTGAGAATTATACGATTGTGTAGAATTTAAATGATTTAGGTTTGGTCGACATCATTTCATTTGTCTTCAAAAATTAAGTAACAAACAAAGAAGTTCAAAAAAAATTAAGATTTACATTGAAAATTTTTCTAGTTTTTGCACAAAATTTTTTTCGTTAACATTTTTCCACCAAATTAGCACTAAATTATCCATCAAAAACTAGTTTTGTCACAGTAAAATTAATTTTATTAGCCCAAATGTCTAGAAAAAGTAAAACTCGATATAAACAGAATTACTCGCACGAACTTAGGCAAAACCGCAAAAACATTAAAACCAGTTTTCTTGATACTGCAAAAAACTTTTTAAATTTTCGTACGTTTTTCAAATTACGACTGAAACATATGATACATCACTCGACTTTTTCGAATTATTTTTTTTGGTGCCTGATTTCTCGTGGAAAACAAAAAAAAGAATAAAATACTAAAACACACTCGAATACAAAATTCTCCATTTTCAATGGTCGGAAAAAAAATTCCACTCTGTAAAGGCGACAAAGGTAAGCCGACAATTGATAGGCCGACCATTGTACAGGATGACCATTTTTTAAGTATACAAAAAGAGGAGATCGTGGCCAAATGCAGTTTTGGCCAGTTATCGCGTCGGTGGACTGTTTTCAATCAAGAAATTCTGGTTTTCTGTTGGCATTTTACTAAGAAAAATAGCTAACAGCTACAATACCTACAAGTTTCATTGTTTCGAAAGCAAACGTGCTAATGCATAAAGCTTGCGCCAAATTGGCAGATTAAGAAGCTGACTTGGAATTTATAAAAAATGAAGCTATTAAATGATTAATGATTCAAAATTATGAGTCAATTTGTACGTGGAAGAAAAGTCAGAACTTACTATTCCATTAATTTTGATTGCTCGCATTTACCCACCGACGCGATAACTTTTTTGAATTTTGGGATAGCGCGGGAAAATAATTTGGTTAACTTACAAATGCTCCTTTGAGAAAATCCCAGAGCCGCGCCTGGTTTCAGGATAGCTCCGGCACGATGCTTAGAACCGACTTAAACTAAGTGCCACTTTTTTCATATCCCCCACATCGTGAAATATTTTCAATTAAAAAATTTTGGTTTTCTGTTTGGCATTTTACTAAGAAAAACGGCTAACAGCTACAATACCTAAAAGCTTCATTGTTTTGAAAGCAAACATGTTAATGTATAAATCTTATTTATACAGAAAGAACATATGGCCGTATTCAAAACATGTTAATGGATTGTTTTGCGATGTTAGCCATTAGCGATTATACAAGAGCACCTTAACTTCTCACCTGTTAATTGGTTTTTACAATCAACATGCTATAAAATTACTTAAATACTTAAGACGAAACTAAGAAAAGCTTGAGCTGTTTTTTAGTGCTTTAACGCGAATAATCTTTGACTGTGAATTGAATTCGATTCTCATTAATCTACTCATATTGTTAACTGATTCATAAACTTTTCAGAGGTCTTTATCGAGATGACTTTTTCGGACTCTATATTTCATTAAAAAAATTATCTAACAATAAATTTATTTCAGAAAGTTCTACGAAATGAAACAAATTAGCAAAACGCGGGTTTCTATCTTTTCACGATTCGCAATTACTTCATTCGATAAATTGAGTCTGATATCATGGGATATGCCTGTCTTGTCAGAGCCAATAATCTACACATAGGTGTTCTAGTTTTGGTAGGTCAGCTCTGATTATATTTAATAAGCACATTTAAAGAAAGATGAAAATGTGAGAATGTCTGGTTTGTGGTGAGATACAATTGTTTATCGTGTATAGAAGGCATGCCAACAAATGCGAGCCGAAAACAACATTTACTATTACCATCTCTCGGAGCATTTCAGCGCTTATTAACAATGGCATTACAAGCTACTCTAACAGAGTTCTAATATTAATATATTAAACCAGAATCATCATGGCCAACTAACACCATCATCACTTGCACAAACAGAGTCGTCGAGAAAGTACTTTACAACATGCTCTACATTTTGCACAAGCTATTTGGCATTCGCTAACACATAGTGCGAATAAAACAAAACGCCAAAACTGATCTGAACAGAAAATTGATAGAAAAAAACGCGTGAACGGTTCTGGACGAAGTCGGGCGTAGTGTGGTCGTCGTCACAGCAAACAGTGAGTAATTAGTTCCTCAGTGCATGCTCTATTTCATAGTTGATATTTGCAAACTTTGCGAAGCCCAACTCCTAGGTCTTTATAACCGGAAGTTATGTTCCGGAACCTCGCAGGTTTGATGAATCGACTGTAATTGCAATTCATTGGATGAAACGGCTCCTGTAAACTAATATCGAGTTTCAGTTTTTGTCCTCTCACTTCGCCAAAAATTAGAAACCATGGACAAGCTTCCATGTAAATATTCCAGCAGCTCATGCAAACAAATTGTAGCTGGGCTTTTGTTCCCACCTTTACCCAGACCAATTTCCAAAAGAATATTTGCTCACTCGGGAATTGATTTCTAGATTTTCTTGGGCCCCGCCGGATGCGCCCACCGCTATATTAATCTTACACGAGTCTTTCCAAACAGCTCGTTTGATAGTTTGAGCTGGAAATGCAATTCGAATTTTTAACGCGCGGTGAATTATCCCGAATTACAAAAGCTTTCCAAATTAATTTGAGGCAAGCTAATTGGTCTTATCAATTCCATATAGGACTCAAATTTAATTCCTTGAACTTGATAAATTTCATAGTTTTTCAAAATTGCTTGAGCAGTCTTGTCTCACTGATGGTAGGAATAAAACTAGATTAAGTCAGAACTTAAAACAGTGCTGTGAGTTATCTCGAACATCCCGAATTTTCAAATTGATTTCAATCATTTTTTCACAATTTTTATACCGAGTCATTATAATTTTTCTTTCACAGCATAAATTTTTGAATCCTTGCAGTAGTAAAAAAAAATTTTTCTGACTTTCGAAGAAAACGGAAAAACTATGCTTGGGGTGGTTTTTTTATTCAGTCAACTTTCGGCAATCAAAAAGATAGTTTTCAGCAAAAACTTTTATACTCCATTGAGGATATCAACTACCTAAATCAAATGAGAAAAGATAATTTACCACAGATCATTTCTGCAAAGTTAAGGGGGGTTTGAAAATTGCCAATTTGACTATGCTTTTGGTTAATTTAAGCGCACTTTTAGATATTCCCCTTGCTGGAAAGCTAATACGAATTGTTTATGCGCGGCGAATTATCCCCACAACAAAATCGTACCTTTTTGTTTTTGGTGGTCCGAGTTAACGTTTTAAACATCACAACATCGTCACATGTCTCTTTGAAATACAAACAACTAAAAAAAAGATCGCGGGTTACTGTGCAAGTAGCAAAGAATATGACGCCCATAGTCTTGAACAATACAAAAAAATTCAAATTATTGTCGTTTTTTTTCGGCGTGGTGTAGTAAAAGGAGCTGAATAAAAACTGGGATTAGTTATATTCGACAATCATAGTAAAGTAAGCAAATTTGATTACATTTTGTGAAGTAAAATTACAAGAAAAACGAAACCAAAGTTTTTTGAGTTTTTGAAAATTTTGATTCCAAGACGCTAAAACGCTCACAATAAACTAACATTACTAAAAAAAACTAAATTTTTACATTGTAAATTAGATTTTTGCAAATTTCTAAGCAATTAAAATAAAATTACTCGCTCGCTTTATTCTCGCTCAAAATAAGACAAAAAATAAAAAACTTCAAACCCGTTTTTCTCGACACTGAGAAAAAATTTAGAAAATTTTTAATGTAATTTGAATCACGACTGTAAGTGCTTTAATATGATATATCACTCAATCCAGTCCAATGATTGTTTGGGATGCATGATATAGCAAAAAAAAGAAATAGAGAGAAAAAAGAAATGTTCCGACTATAGTCTTGAAAAATACAACAAATTTTGAAAAAATTTTGTCGTTTTTCCCAATTTTCAATGGTCGGAACAATTTGAATGGTCAGAGCAACATCAATGTCGCAACAATTCTTCCCTATTTTCAATGGTCGGATTAATCAGAAACAAGAAGCAGTGAGCGAATACAGTTTTTGCATCAAAACTTTAAACAAGAGTATTTCATGTTGAGAGAGTTGAAGATAAACTTTTGAACGAGAATTTCAATTTGGTTTTTTGTTTATGTTGAAATTTTTTAAATCCACTTGCGCCCCTAAGTTTCAATTAAGTTCAAACAAGCACAACAGTTCAGTAGAAAACATTTTACTTACTCTATTTAATTACAAATTTGAACATGGATATTTGGAAGCAGAACATATACTCCAAGCACAACGATTGATGTACAAAAAATGAAAAATGTAAGAAAAAACTTAAATTATCAAATATTTTTTTTTGGAAAATTGCTACTAAATGCGGGGAGCACTTTTGTCTCTGGGTATGCTTTCATTTAAATTTTTTTTTCACGCAAACCATTATCGAAAAACTTTGAGTGCTATATCATTTTAAAACCTTTTTACTCGTGATTCGAGCGATAATATAAAACTTCTGTGTAAAAAAAAACAGTTTGACATTTTTGCTTTTGTCGGAGTTTGAACTTTCAAACCACGCGAGCAGTCGTGTTGGGAATTTTCTGTGCAACTTGCACAACACTTATTCCGACCATTTCACTTGATGGCGCAGCTTGTTTTTTCTTCCGCCCGAAGTTGACCACGGAAAAAACTGCTCGTACGGGGGTCATTACGACATGTGTCCTAACGTACAGGTTGGAGCAACCTCATTTATGTTGACCTTGACAGTCCAAGTTCCGCAGCGTAACCAATTCTGAAGCTAGCTGCAGATTGGCGAACTGAGATTAGAGAACGGTTTAGCTTATTTAAGTGATTATCAAGACTAGTGCACATCTAGACTGGACTTTTTAGCTATAGGTCGTATAACTTTCTTCTTTTTCCAGTAAAAAAGCGATTGAATTATTCGAAAAATCTGCAATTGATAGGCAATAATAACATGAGAAAACGAGTATTTCAGAGTAGTAAAATTGAGAATTCAACCTTTCATCGGGTCATTCGTAAATTTTGTGTAATTTAGATTGAAAAACGGAAACGTTTAGAATTTTTTCTCTAAATTGATTACGAAAGTTGTGATTTTTTTTTGGAATCTGATTCACGGCTGACAAGTTTTTAATTGATACCACAATTGAACCCCTGAAACCTTTTTTTTCTGAGGTTAAAATGAGGCAAAAAAAACAAGCTACGCCAAGAAGTGAAGTGGTCGGAAAAAACTAATCTGAAGTGGTCGGAATAAGAATTAATATATAAAAACTAATCTGAAAAACTGAAGGCGTGAAACTTTTAGTTTTAATTTTTTTTGATTATCACCGATTTAATTAGATTTCAGATTTATGTTAAATTTAGAAACCCTGGCAAAGCAACCGGCTAGTTTTACATCAAAAGCCTGAAAGGAAAAAAAAACTGAACACCCAGAAGCAATTTCAAACTTGTCATCATTCTCCAGCATACATATTCGAGCTCAAATATAAAGTGCAGCTTGCTTAACACATGGATAATTTTCCTTTTTTAACCATAAATGACGAATCATTATTTTTATGCCGCAAAAAAGAGTGTTTTGAATTTCAATGATTTCAGAAAAATTAAAAGTACGACAATAAATATAACTTATTTTATTTGAGGACCCTCCAATTCATCTCGACTGAGTTGCCTCCCAAAAAACCTGAGTATGATTGAGAATTTTGATGAGTTATTACCAAAAAAGCGCCCAAGAAACGCACATAGCAATTAAAAGTTTTCTTAAAGCTATCTCTAAAAAGAGTTTTGATGCATTATTTTTTTAGAGATAGCTCTAACAAAACATTTAATTGCTCTGTGAGTTTCTTGCTATCAAAATTTGCAATCATACTCGGGCTCTTTTGGGAGGCAACTCAGTCGAGATGAACTGGAGAGTTCGCCACTCGAGATGAAACCGTTTTTGAATGAAAAATGAAAAACAATTCAACTTACTCATCTTTTATTATTGACAAGATATAACACTTTGTTCCCTTTTTAAGAAAACCAACTCATGGGGTGAGGTCATCCAAGAATTGAAGTTATCTTTTCAAATTTTGCTGATTAGCATCAAAACACTACAAATTGATTTTAATTGCAAAGAGGGGTTAACTTCTTGTTGCCCTTCTGATAAGCTTGTTTGGTATTAAGAGCTTAACGGCGAAAATATGGTGTGACTAAAATCTAAATCGAGTTACTTAACCAAGTTAGATATGGCCACAATCAGTAATGAGTTATATAGTGATGAATTGCGACTGATTTGGGTGCTGACGATAGTTAACAAACGCAGTTAACCATCCGAAGTTCAAACATAACCAGGACTTCGTTATCGTTTTCAGTTCACAGTTGATGTAAATAGAAATGATTTCAAAGCAGCTTTCAAATTTCGTCGGCCCTATCTTACAGCTTATCGACATAGCCAATCCAATTTGTTTATTTTGTTTCTAAGGAGGTGTTCAAAATGCCCACTTGACAATTTTTTTTTGACAAATCAAAGGAAAACTAATTTGACAAATCAATGGGACAACTACCAAATTAGAAACAATTTTCTGCAGCAACAACTTTTTTTTTGAAGATTCCAAGAGAATCTTGAGTCTCAATCTTCAAGCAATGTGTGCCAAAATTAGTAGCAAAGATTGCACCCTCTGGAAAGTGGAAGTTTAAGACCTCGGAGCAACAACGTCTACTCCTAGTATCACCCAGCGCATAAGCAAATTTTTAACGCCACTAACGGCTTTGGGGCAACAAATAGTGCTTCGCTTTCGACAAGTTGAGAATTTTCTACTAGATATTATTATTTGGTTAGCTTGTTTGACACTATTAGCATTACGTTCGCAATTAGTTAGCTGTATTGCTTCGGAGTTGGTTTATTGCATCACCTGCGCTCTGTTAGAAGGTAAGCTAAAAGGTAAAGCGCGTGAATCTACTTAGGCGAGGTTGGTCTGCGAAGCTGTTTGCTTTAGTTTGCCTATCTCTGCCGTGTTAGCACTGCATATTTGAACAACATCTCTCGCAAGCTCCGATTTTCTCTTCATATTTCGAACTTCGCAATTCTCTTTCAAATCTTAATCCGAACAAACTTCAATCCAAATCACACTCCTGCTATTGCGATAGATATTTTAGTTCGTGATTTCATTCACCGCGCATATCGAAGTTTTATCAGTTTTATCAGCATCAAAAACACTTTTCTTTCGTTTCCTATTAGCCTAAGTAAGTTAACATTTACTTCACTTTCAAAAACAACATATTTAAAAGTTTTAAATTCATCTGTTAAAGTGAATGACTTTAAAAGATTTTTTGCTTCATTTTAGTCATTGAAAAACTGAAAAAAGCAACCACGCGTCAATGCAAATTAGCGTTTTTTCGGATTTTTTTGTCATTTGGCGCCAATTGCAAAGCTTCTGGACTGAAAGTACATGACGATTGCTGGCGTGCCAATATGCGGGAACACCACACGCGTGTTTCACTTCACCGGTTTTCGGCCTGTTTTTCTCATCTGGAGCGTGCTACGTTTTGTTGTTTGTTTTTTTTTCGTGCGCTGCTAATCAGATGTGAAAATTGGATACAATTCCAAACGTGTTTTCAAGTGGCAGATGTTTTATAGCTTAGTAGCATTATTTCCAATTGAAGACATTTTTAAATACTATTTTTCGCTCCAAATATCATTATCCAAATCTTTTCCCGTCTCTTTTTTTATTTCCTACCTCAGAGCGTTTGCGCTTTTGTTTTTTCTTCAGATTTCAATTTCGAATTTAGCTACTAATGCCACTCACAATTACAGCAATATAGCTTAAATTACAGGTGTTTCTTAGCAATAATAGTGCTAAATTGTACAAACAATCGAGCTCGAAGCCGGCGATAAACACGCATAATTCATGATGTGAAGTGACGTGTTGAAAATCGGATAAAATTGCAAAAGCAGGACAGAAGAAAAGAAGTGAGTAATTTTGTGATGTCGCGCAACTGCCTCTCATTATGTTCGGCGCTTACTGATAATTAGAAAATTGGTGCCAAAATCTATCAAAAGAAAGGTTGCAACAGGCAGAAGTTTTTTGCGTAGCCTTCTTTACACCCAGAAAGTTTTTTACCCCTTTGATTGAATTTTCAGTGCAGCCATGCCATATTTTTTTTTGGGCGGACGGAAGCCTTCTTTCAGGGATTTGACCCCCCTTTGTACTGTTTTGAGATATCCATTTTAGGCTGACAGACCCTAAATTTTTCCAAAGGCGCCTTTGGCATAATATTTACTAATTTTGAGAAGACATTTTGTCAAAAGTTTCCAAAAAGTGCCTAAAAAAACGCTTTTTTGGCCTGTTTTTGCAACATTTTGCCTGTGGCGCAGAAAATTTGGCCAAAACAGGGTCTTTTTAGTGCTTTGGGAGCTCGAAAAATCAGTTAGGTCGACCTAAAACCACCCCCCCCCCCCCCTAGAGAAAACCCTGAATCAGACCCTGTCCGAGGCAAAGGAATGTCCAAGGCGATTAAGAAACTTAGCGCGCTAAAAAAATAATTTTTGACACTTGACCCGAAATATTTTAGCAGCATGAAAAACTTTCACAGAATTAACAAAAATTTAGTCACAAAAAAATAGAAAAAGATAGTCGAAACAGGAAATACTTTTTAATTTAGTAGGCTGCAAACGGAGAAAAGTAGTAGGATAGATGTTGTACCAAATGCAGCCTGCAATTTGACATAAAAAAATGAAAATTAGCGTTCGGTAGTGAAATGGACTTCATTAAAAAATGATGTATTTTATTGGGGGGATGGGGAAGCCAGGACGTTTGCACTGCTCTTGAGCAGAGGAGTCACTTGGCTCGCATGGCAAACAGAGTCTTTTGTAGAACAAAGTAGGATTTAAAATTTACAACCGGTGTATTGGAGAAATCGGCTATTAAGTATTAGCAACACCGGTTCAGGTAGCGTTCGCATCTGCTTTTCAATTCTTCCTAAGCCGCATATTTTTCAATAGCGCTCCGGCAGCCGGTTTTCAATTCTCCCTCCGCTAGTTTTTGGCTTTCACTTTTAATCTATTTCTCCAGAAAAAACAGGCCACTAATCGGCGAGCTATTGGCTGCTATGCTCACGTTTGCTCCCCTTCCCCTGCCTCCCGCTCTTAGTACTTTTGTTTTTTTTTTGCTCTGTGTTCCTTCATAGCGCAGCCGTCTTGACTCAATTATTGCTTATCTGCTATTTCAATAAAAGCCATTGTTACTAATCACGCACAGCGAAAACAATTCATTTGTGGCAATTTTTCCAAAATTAACAACAATTTTCAGCACTCTTGGAATTTGAAATTGAAAATAAATTGAACTAAATTGGAAATTTACCGTTTTTTGGATTCTTGTGAAAACCTGTCTTATCATTGCAAATATCCGGCTACTATTTATTTACATCAAACTCAAATCAGATTGTTTATTTAGTTTTGAGAAACATCGGTACGAACTCAGAGACCAAAACAAATACTCCAGTCTCAGATAACAGGACCAATAGGTGCTCAGAATACCAAATACTGCAAAATAGAGCCTCGAAAACACTTTGAAGGCTGTTAACAATGTCGGAATCAACTGACCAATCACAGTTGAGCAACAGTTTACAACTTTTGATCCAATCACTGAGCTCAAACGCAGAAACCAACCAAAATAGTTCTCTCATGACGATCAAAAAAGAAGCACACGAAGAAGAATCTTCACCCGTCATGATGGAAGAAGAAATACCCCAGAATTCGTTTGCGTCTTCAAAAAATCCTCTGGAGACTTTAGTGAGCAACCTAGACAATTTGATTTCAAGTCAGCAAACCATAAAAAAGGAACCATCAATGACAAATCCAGCAGACACTACCCAAAATAACCAGCTGCTAGCAAATGTTCTTGCAAACCCAGAAACTCTGGCGTTGTTCCAACAAATGTTAATTGCCCAGAAGCTTCAAAGCTCTATATCCTCTTCACTAGAAGGGGCTTCAGGGCTCATAATGAATCCATTATTCATGAGTCTTCTTCAAAATCAGTTGACGAACAACCAACAAACGAGTTGTTCGGGATCCAGTTCAAATGAAAATTCCAGAAAAGGGACTAATTCAGATGATGTGAAAATCCCTATCGCCCCCAAGCCTCCATCGAAGATTTCTAGCAGTAATGCAATCGCGGTCGGGATCCGCTCTGGAACCAAAGGAATCAAAGTCGGTTCCAAAGCGAGATTGACAGAACCCTTCTTAACGGGTGCTTCTCACGATTCTGAAAGTTGCTCAATGGTAAGCGAGAGTTGCACGCCTTCCGCATCATTTATGGACCAAATGATCGATTCACCGACCGAAAGTCAGAGCGACGAGTCAGAATCTGCGTCAGGTTCCGAGAAACTGCTGCGGAAAGGGGGCAAAGAAGTTGCCAAGTTTCAATGCGGCGACTGCAGTTTTGTTACTTCCAAACTGTATGTTTTCAACCAGCATGTTGCGACTCACAAAAACAACGAAAAAGAACACGAATGTCCGATCTGTAAACAGAAGTTTAAGTACAAGCAAAGTGTGAAGAAACACATGATGAAGCATGAAGGAATAACACCATATCACTGCAAGATATGCGACTACAAAACCAATTCACACAGCTCTCTAGAAGTGCACCAAAGGGCACACAGCGGGGAAAAACCATTCGTATGCGAGAGTTGTGGGATGCGGTTTGCTCAGAATAGTCAACTTAGGGTACATATACAGTACCACAGCAATGCTAACAACCCTTACAAGTGCGAACTATGCGACTACCAGTCGCCAAACTACTACAAGTTAACTCGACACATGAAAGTTCACAGAGAAAGACCATACGCATGTGATCTGTGCAAGAAGAGATTCATGCTGCCATACCAGTTGAGGAACCATGCTGCGACCCACACCAAAACTGCCATAAAAGGAGGAAACATTGCGATCGAAGAAGACGAACACGTAATGTGTGTAGGGTGTAATGTTGTATATAGAGACCAGGAAAAGTTCAATTACCACGTAAAAGAGTGTCCCAAACTGAACAACGGTTCACTGATTCCAGGAACTAGCAGATCTATGAAAGATGATGTATTCAAAATTTCAAAGAAACCGAAAAGCGATTTCAGCAAAGCTTCAGCGGGTGATAACGACTTAGGCGTGAACGTGAGTGAAAAAAGTGAAACTGTAACTATGACTACAAAAATAACCCATCCAGATAAAACAGTTTCCAGAATTCTTCATATTCCTGCCAAGAACCAGATCCAGCAGTCGACAATTAGCGCGTATTCAGGACTTTCAAAACAAACTTCGCGAACAGAAAGTCGAACTACACAAGAATCTGCTTTAGAGATTGCACAAAGTGATGAAGAAGAACATTTAGAAATGAACGAACAAGACTATTTCGGGAGACTGGAAGGAATTGGATCCACCATGAACCTCCCGGATGACGTTGTGATTATAAAACCAGAAGCAGCTCCTTCTGATATCAGCACGAGTTCATCTAATATATGGGATTTCGGAGTCCAAATTCCGAACGAGGATTCAAAAATCAAATTGAATGATTACAGATCTGCTTTCTCAACTGCTCAATATTCTGCCAGAACAAATTCCGAGCATTCTACATCCCCCGGCTCGTCTTTCGTATCGCCTTCAGCCGATAAAATCCAGTCACCACTGGAGCCGACTTTTGTAGATGCGATTCAAAACCAGATGTCTTCCATTTTCGACAACCTGCTCTTCAAAGCCGAAAGTGACTGCCAAGATCAAAGTAGTCGCAACGACTCGGGAGCTCTCAATATGACACGTACTTCAATTAACCAAGGAAGCCAGGAATCTGATGACGAAGAAGCTTTAGATCTGACAATGGACCAAAATGCTGACACGACTATCGACAACCAGGATATCAACGGATGGGATCTTTCTAAGCCTAATGTCTCTTCCGCAGCTTCAGAACCTCTTAATCTGTCTTTAAGTCCAGTTGACCTCAAAGAACCGGCCTCAGAAGTTCGAGCTTTGATTGCAAAACCAATCAAAGTTTTATCTGAGGAAGAAGCCATTATAAAGACGGACAACGCCGAGCGACCTTTCAAGTGTGGATACTGTAGCAAACAGTTCATACAAAGCAGCCATATTAGAGTACATTTACAGTACCACGTCAATGCCGGTAACCCGTTCAAGTGCCCCGACTGTTCTTACACGTCTGCTTCCAAGTACAAATTGAACCTCCACGTCAAAGTACACAAAGAGAGAAGGTTCCAATGCCCGTATTGTTCTTCCAAATTCACCCTCAATTGCCGCTTAAATCAGCATATCAAACTTGCCCATGGAGAAAACTTGCCTTACAAGTGCACTTTGTGTAATGTGACCTTCTCGTCTACCAATTTGCTATCGTGGCATGTCGCCAACAAACATTCGCACCACGTGTCAAATTCAGATTCAAGCCTTCTGGCAACCTCTTGCGACGAAAGCCATCTAACAGCAACAGCTTGATGGAAATGAAATTCTAACAATCGTCATACGAGACTTCTTTAAACTTACAGAAGTACTTTTTGAGAGCTGCACAAAAATAACATATATGTTTCTACCAGTAACTTCTAATGCTACTTTGTGGAGCAATAACTTCTCCGAAATTCTGCCTTCTGATTTCTATTTTTGTATATACTTCATAAAAATCATAAGTTTCATTTCTAACTCTTATAAATCTTTATCACGAAATATCGTTATACTATCAACAATGAACTGTTTTATTTTCATATCAATCATTCTTGATTTGTTTTATTTGCCCTTTTGTTGTAACATTTAGTGAAATGCCTAAATATTCTAATGCCATATGAGTTACGATCGCCTTTCGATGAAATTATAATTCCAATTGTAAGCCTTAAAAGATCTTATGTGCTCAATTATCAATCTTGCTTGATTGGTCTGTATATCAATGCTTAGAATCGTTACTCTATAGTTGATTCAAATTGTTTTTTCGGTTTATCGATTAATAAACTGTAGATAGAAATACCAAGTTATTTAAATAAAACACTTTAGTACCTGGTGTTTTCCTTTCAAAATTGTTTACTACAGAATCGAAGCTGAGCTTTACAACACTTGCGAGACAATTAAAACATTGCATTACAGCATGTTGAATAGAAAAAAGGAAGCAATTTTTTTTGAAACTCAGGCTGATAAAATTAGTACTTGAAAGAAGTCAAAAAACTATATCTGTAATTTCAAACCTTTGTCTGAGAATCAATGACCGAGTGGCCAATAAGGCGAAAAAACCTGGGACGACCGGCAGAAGCAATTTAGAAGCTTTGCCCGTGACACAACGCAACATAATTTGATTAAGCCGATAAACTGAACTTGTTCAACCGCAAAAAATGAATAAATTAGGTTATTCAAAATCAGAGTTATTTAATTACAAATGACTGAAAAATTTTCTTTTTTCGTAAAAACCATTTGAATCGAAAATAAAAAAATCTAAGCTTTGGAAGAGAAACTGCTTGAACAGCGTAACAGATAGTATAAATTGATTTAGAAAAAAAAACGAAAATTAGTCGACAGAATTCAGGACGAAAACCAAAAGTCCGAATGCCATCAACATTTTTTAAATAAATATATTTGAAAAATAATTACTGGATCGTTGATTTGAATTTTACTGAAATTCAGCTTGTATGAGCAGCAGCAGAAATTGGGCTGCGGAACTTTTAAAAAAGTTTTTACGGGAAAAAAGTCTGGTGTCCCAATTACAAGTCACTTGCTCTCGCAAGTGATGAGAGGAAATCAACTTTAAAAAACAGAATTTTACACAGCATCATTTTGAAAAGGTCCTATACTTTGCTATAGATAACCTAAGTATCTCAAAACGTATAGAAAACATTTATCTGGCAAAGCTCGTTATTTTTTCCAAAACTAAGCCCCAGTTTGGTTTTGTGGAAGAAATTGGATTAAGGCTGACAGGAATTTGATTACAGATTGACCTATCAAACTAACTCTACTGCAAAGTGAACCACAATTTCCTCCTTTACTGCCCACGATGGGAGGCCGAGAGAAAGACTTGCCTCGGCAACCAACCGGACTTGAAACTGCTGCAGACGACCACCGAGAACGTGCTGAAGTTTTTTCAGAAGACTAGGCTTTTCTAGCTCCCTATTTCAAGATAAAAGGCCGTCGCACACAAAACAACACACTCACAACACAGAAATGAACGACTATGATTAAAATTAAAGGAAAAAGGTTTAAAATTGTTAAAAAAAAACATATATCCGGAAAAACACGCCAGCTGGAAACTTTACAAGTAACTTTCAAAATTTTTTGAAGAAAAAAAACGAAATCCTTTCTGCGGGAACTAAGCCGATAAAAATAAGCAAACAGACAATAATCTAAAATCGCCCCGATATTTTCAGTTTACATTAAAACAGGTACCGCTTGGATTCCGACTCACGGTCCTTCTCATCTTCAGCATGGGTGTTACAGCAACTTGGTACAAAACTGAACTTTCAAAAATGCCTGAACACTGCAACTAAGGCCATCAAAATGAACAGACCGACGATAGTACAAGATGCCCGAAAAATTCTAGTTTGCGCGAAAAAAGGTCCCAGCAGGAATCAAACAACGAGCTTTTGCCGTCGCCAGCAGATGTTTCAACCCAACGCCAGATGGTGCATTGAGTTTAAAATTAAAACAGCCAACTGACAGTAGGAAAAGAGTAATGAATGCAAAGAAACAGAAAAAAACTGACTTGTTTTTTGAAAACACCAGCCTTCGAATTTCCAAGAAAAAAAGATGCCCTTAAACTTCTTTGAATTTCTAGAAAAATTTATAAATGACAATTGTTTCATAAAAATAACCCAATTTGGGAAAACTGGATCAATAACTAAAAACATTATTTCGCTAAAAACTTTATTTCGCTGGAAAATCTGATAATTAAATTCCACTTTCGAAACTGAAGTCACTCATGTGTTTCGTGGCCTAGCAACTTTTCTTGTTCGATAGTGGAGTTTGCCTTCCTTTTAACAATGGAAATGCACTGAATTTAGAAAAAATCACAAGTCAAACCGCGAAAAATCGAAATTCAGCATGAACAAAGTGTAGCTTTTTCCTGAAAACCAACAAACAAAAAATCAACAAGACCTACATAAGAGCCATCATGGCGTTCGTTAGTATTAAAAACAATATATGCTCTTCAATCCCTCCAAAATTCAAAAACAATTTATGATTAACTTTCTTGATAACCATTTACTAAATTGGAGAAACAAAACAAAATCCATTTTCGAAACGAAATTTTTAGTGCCCTTTACACTTTTGCTTGAGTTTACCTTCCTTTTAACAGAAATTAAATAAAATTTAAACAAGACTGTTCGTTTATCAGGGCAAAGCCCTAAATTTCCGACTGCACTTAGGGCCAATTGAAAAGTCTTTTGGTTGAATAACTGACAAAATAATTGAGAAACCATGAGCTTTTTTTGTCATTGTTTCTTGATTTTATCCCCCCACCTGCTATGTAAGAAACTAGGTCTATTTAGCGTCTCGTATTGTGATAAAAGGATTACATTGCTGGCCTCAATTTTATTCGGAACGCATTAATTCGCTTAGGCGCGTTATAAGTACGCAATATATCGCACTTTAATTATCCAAAATTGGCCAATTTAGAAATTTCAAACGCCCGTAACTTAATAAAAATTGATAAAAATTGATCACAGTTGAAATGTCTTTCTTAATTTGAGCTTAAAATAACAAAATCTTTTAGATGGCATTAAAAAAATTTCGTCAAAAAAGCTAGGTTAACAAGTCGAAAATTGACGGAATAAAAAACCACACCAAGCACAAATAGTCCTCACTTTCTTCTAAAGTCGGAACAAAAATATCAAGTCAAGTCAGACTGCAAAAAAAAGTCATTACGATCTAAATAAGCATCTTCACTACGTTCATTGACACTTAAATTTATGGTCATAGACAAACGGTTTGCGTTTTTTGGGCAGCAAGTCTTCCATTCGTTAGAAATTATTCGAATAGCGCCAGTAAAAACTGGTCGTTCTGTAAAGTTAAAGTCTCCAAAATAGATAAAATAATCGCAGGGTTTTTTATTCCCCTCCCCCGCATTTCAAAATTGGCGTTTTTATAGTTGGTTTACGTGCTATTACGACTGAATGCGTTACGTTATGTTCGGTATGAAGATCAAATGTATTCACAACAGTTCGTTTTTTCACCATGCAAACATTCATAACATTATTAAGTAAAGTTAAGTTTTCAAGACTGAAATTCAGATGTAGATGGAAGTAGAAAAGCGCCTATCCAATGACCTTGCATTAACGTACAGGAACTTTATCGTTGGAAGCTTTTTTGATATACTTTGAAAAAGATGTGAAAAAAGCTAGTCTTCTGTCCTCTTCTTTCGAATAGGACAAAAAAACAATTTTCGCAAGTTTTTTTGCGGCATATAAAAGGATTGGTGTAAAAGCTACCAGTTTCATAGCTATTTTGAAAAGCCGGAAAACGTTTGCTGGTGTTTTCAGGTACACTAAAGCAGAACTCAGACAGAATAGGAAATAAAACTCAACCATATGTTATAATTGCTTACCTGTTTGCGAGAAATGGTTCAACAGGCGATTATCAATCGTATGCCAAAATGAATAGATTATTTATACTAGTAACTTGAAAGACTACTATGATTCATTTGATCCTCGCTACTTTTCTCTGAGTAGGTTGCTGCTGTCATACTTGTTCCATCCTGGCTAGGTAATTTCATTCGAGCGAAAACACTTCTTCATTCACTTTTTGCAAAAGAGGAGTAACAAAATCTGAATTGCAAAAATCAATTCTGCCAAAAAATATCATCTTGAACAACAGAGACTAAGAGATAAAGGAAGCAAAGTGACTTACACTAATTATTTATAAATTTAATGGTCCTTGATCGATAGGCAAATTTAAATTATGATGTAAGATGACTCGCGTTTGATCCACTGATGTTGATGCACCCAGGGTCGGATCATAGGTTTCGCAAGGAATAGTTTTTCAAAACACTTGAACTGTTGAGAAAATATATACCAAAGATACAAAAAATTCAGATTAATGAAGTTGTGCTAAAATTTCTAAAGTGAGCGCATCGGACCTGAACCCCCCACCTAGAAGCAACAACAAAAATCACAAACTAGGAATCAGTCACAAATTTGATCATCAACAATAATTGGATTGGAATCACATTAAATAGTAGCGCGTTCATTCGCGGGGCTGCTCCATGAATTATGATGACATCTACAAATTTTTTCCTCATCTTTTGATTTTCACAATCAACAGGTTGTTCATCTTTTTTCTAGTTTTCGCAGAGCACCTTTTCACTTCGAAGTAGAAAATAAACAAAAATGCCCACCCCACTGTTATTTGTATCAAAATTCCAATCTATGAGAGCAGAGTATTTAAGACACAAGAGGTTTGTGAGAATGGCTTCTCACAACAGTTCAACGATTATGGTCAAATATAGTTACAGTTACAGTCAGCCATGGTAAGAAAATTAGCACCTCAGAGTTACAACCGATAGCTGACAATAAATTTTATTTAAATATTAACTAACAACAATTTATGCATATTTAAATGGCAGCTCATCATTTACTTCCCTTGATTATTCCTGGAAATTGAAAGTAGCGCCTCAAATCGACGTAGTAAACAATTTATAACGACATAAGCACATAAAGTGGGTTATTGTTAATGAATAGCTTTCTCTGTGTGAGTGGTGTTTAGAAATTTAAGTTAAAATAAAAATATCCAAACATTCTAATCCATTGTTTTTATTATCGCATCACTTTTAATTTACCAGTCCCCCCTTTTTGGACTGCTTTTCCAGTTTCTTCTTCAATGTACTGTTCATGGATTCTAAATCATGATAATCAAGTTGGAGCTTCTTGAAATCTTTCTTAACAGCCTTTAATTCATTCTTCAGTTTTTCCTCTGATGCGTCTAGCTCTGAGCTCCTAGCTTTCTCCCGATCTCTCGCCTTCTCAGCTATTGTCAGATTGTTCTGCAAAAACTCCTTATCTTTCTCCAACTGAGTGTTTTTGAATTCAAGTTCTTTCATTTTCACCTGAAGATTGCCTCCACCTGTACTACTTCCATTACCATTTGGAGTCTGATTGGCTATCTTTTTGTCCCCTGATCCCTTTTCTGATTCTGAATTCTGGTTCCGTGTCTTCTCAATCTGCAAATCCAATTTTAACGACTTAACTTCTGACTGCAGTCGACTGATGACGTCATCTCGAGCAGCAGTCGAGTCCATACTCGTGTTCGCCGCATCCGAACTACCATCTGTCATATCATTTGGCGAAAGTGTTTCGAAATTACCAGATAAATTAATGAATACTCCCAGCTCCTTTAGCTTCTCGTCTCTGTATTCGATCTGTTTTTCCAGCATGTTACACCTGTGTTTGAGTGCTTCGTGATCACGTTTGAACAACGAAAGTTCCTTACTTTTCTCTTTTTCCAGCTGATTTGTCCTTCTGATTAGCTCCTCAGTGTCCAGCATCTGGTCTCTCAGCACTGATAGCTGGAATTTGAGCTGGGTCACTTCTTCATTGAAGCTCTGCTTATCATTCTTATGTGTGGATATGGTGGCCTCTAGCTCTGATATCTTGCGAGTCAGTTCTCGTATGGACAGATTGCTACTGTCCGAGGAGGATTCGCCCATCCCACTCTAAAAAACACTCAGCAATAAAAAAAAAACAAATTTACTGCTTCATAATTGATCAACAATCATTCTCTTTTTCACAATCAAAATCAGTTGAGATTTGATTCCAAAAACCGGCATCTGAAGATTCAAAAGGACAAGCAGATCTGTTCGTTTCAAAAAAACTTCAAGAAAAACAGGAAAAGAAAAATTGAAAACTATCTAGAAAATTAAAAATTTTCTGTATTTTGGTTTCTGGCACCATTGAAAACTAAAGAAAAGGACTTTGAAAAAAGTTAAGAGTGAACCAGGGGCGGATCTAGGATTTTCTCGAGGGGGGGGGGGGATTTTCAAAAAAAAATACGCGAAAATTGGTTTTCCGAGCTTTCCTAAAGCATTTAAAGACGCTGTTTTGACCAAATTTTTTGCGCCGCAAGCAAATTTAAAAAAAAACAGGTCAAAAAAGCTGTTTTTGGGCACTTTTTGGAAAATTTTGACAACAAAAAATAGGGTTTTTTGGCGCGCGCTCCCCCTCAAAGTTCGTATATATTGGCGCCAAAGGCGCCTTGCCTTTAGAAAAATTTTAGTGTCGGTCGGCCAAAAATGGATTTCTTAAACAGTAGCAAAATGTAGAACCTTGGGGTAGGCAGGGGGTCGAATCCGCCCCTGGAGTGAACTGTTTTTCTAATTAGGTCGAAAAAATTTGATAAGACTCTTGACAAAACAAAAGATTATTAGATTTATTTGAACATGATATCCAGAACAAGTCAGTTTAGCTCATTTTATTCACAGCTTGCTAAGCCCAGAAGTTGTGTTGACTCATGGAATTAAGCAAAGACATTCCTTTTGGGCTTTATATGGAACTGAAGACAATGCAATGCTCCAATGTTGCTCTAAATTGGCGTAGATTTAATCCGTTGCGCAATATTTAAATCTTATAGCGCATTTACCCCCAAGCACCGACGATTCCCTAACACACTGGAACAACTAAGCCTGTCATGTCTCGGACTGTCTGGATTTTCCTTTGATCTGCCTCCCACTTCTAGGAACGGTCAAGTCTGATTTACTTTCTCTTTTACCCTTGGCCGAGTGGCTTGTTTTACCACCGACAGAAGAAACACGCTTGTAGTTACTTCTTTTCTTCACCATGTCCAAATACTTTTCTTTATTCTGTTTTTTGAAATCGGCATCCGCCATTAGAGTTTCAACTAACGTCTTCTTTCTGTTTTTAGCACTAAATTCTTGCGAATAATGGTCCAAAGGTGACTTTTTCCAGGTACCAACTTGGACGAATTTCGATTGGCTGTCTTTCTTCAGTGCCCCTCTTTTGTACACCTTCTTGTTATAAATTACGTCACGCATTCGCATTAATTCTCGATCAAGAGTATCTTCATCTCTCAACTCATGTGCTTTGAAATTGAACCAATTTTTACCAGCTGTTTTTTCACGCACTTCTTGTCGCAATTTCTTGATAGCTCGTTTCGACCTGTGAACATTCAGTGGTTCTGTTCTGTAGAAATTAGGATCGTTTATCACACTTTTGGCCATTAATTCTTTCAATTTCGCATCCAGTGGTGTAGGACAATTTGCAGTTGGGTCCAAGGGGTTGTCAAAATCTAAATAAGACTGAATGGGAACTCCTGGATCTATTGACCTTGCCGTTTGACTGTTGAAGGCTAACTTGTCAAGTTGGAGAGCAGGTTCATTTGTTGAGCTTGCGAAGTTTTCTCTGATCTTCGCTAAAGCTAAAGAGCATATCTCATCATCATCAATAGAGGGTGGCATGTTTTTTCCCTGAAATAGTTGATTTACAGGCTCGGTAATATTGGCAATGATGTTCAATTACGTCAATTAAAAAAAGGTAAGGCTTTGGATTCCCAATTATCGAGCAGCCGTTGCCGAGTGGGTTAGGCACACGTCTCTCAACACAAATAAGATGCGTTCGAAGCCCACTTCGGACACGGTTGGAGGGGTCCCAGTATCATCCACCTTCTCAAGGTTAGACCGGCTTCGGCAAAATGGATGACATCACCCTGCCCTCCCTCAATGTTGGCCCTGCACTCAGCAGGACCGATGATACTAATGAATTCCCAAATATTGCACTGTATGTTTTTGAAATCTACAAGCAAAAAATCATTTTTGACATTTTTGGTCAAATCATTTGATCTTCGACGCCTAAAGAAAATTATTGCATGATCTTATGGTTGTAGAACACTAAGCTCCAGCATTGTCAAATAGGATGTCGCAGATTTTGTATTTTCCTCATTAAAATCGCCTGCTTGTTTATTGAAATTTTAGAAGTTTTACTTACAATATCGCATTTCATAAAAACTACCAAAATGTGAGAAAATCCAATTATTCTATGTCACGTCAGCGAAAAACATAGTCAGTTCAAAAGTTTAAAACAAGCAAATTTTATTTTATACAACTATTTTATATTAACGAAACTACAGATATTTTAAATGAAATCACAGTCATGTTACGACAAGGAAATCTTTTGCGCTTCAGTATTGCATCTTCGAGAATTATCTGCTATTATTTCGTCCAGCTGACTTTCTGAATGTCGTAGAACTCAGTCATGTTGTTTAATGTTTCATTGAACTCCATGATTCTTTGCTTGTATGTCTTTTCTGCTCGTTTCAACATAGTTTGCATCTTCCGTTTCTCCATCTCTTCTTCGTAAGCTAGCTCAGCCTTCGTCTTGTCGGACCTGCGAAAAACATAAAACCTGTTTGAACCAAACCTAACTAAATGCTACGACAGCGGCTGTTAAAACGAATAATGATTTCTACAGTTTTGTTGATCTGGGTTTATATCATCTGATCGTGAGAATAGTTTTCTAGCAATTATTAAAAGCAATGGTGAAACAACTGTTGCCAGAAAACTTTATGCTCAGTAACCGCCTAGTTATATTCCTTTAGTCAATTGTTCGTTAGGCCGCTATAAAAACAAAAAATTTGAAAAATAAAAACTCATTGGTGTCGTAAACAGGGGCGGGGTGGGGGATTTTTTCGAGGGGGTGGGGTATTTTCAAAAAATTCCCAAAGGTGGGGTATTTTCAAAAAATTCTCAAAAAACTTTGTCGACCTTTTTCGGTCGAACAAATTGACTTTGAGCGATCCCAGAAGACTAAAAAAACCCTATTTTGACAGAAATTTTGCCGCCACGTTTTTAGGAAATTTTTAGAAAAATTTGACCGAAAAAAACTGCGTTTTTTCGGCGCACGCACCCATTAAAAATAAGTATATATTGGCGTCGAAGGCGCTTTCAGAATATTTTAGGGTTGATAAGCCGAAAATGGATGTCAAAAAATAATACTAAAGGGGGGACCCTTTGTTTAATGAGGGGGTCGAACCCCATAATCCGCCCCTGGTCGTAAATACATTCAAAATTGTGTAGAACTTGGTTGTTTTCATCTATGAATTCAAATTATTAAGAACATGATTGTTTCCAATTGTTTTTAGGAAAAATCGAAATCGATGGCTTTTTGGTGATATATTACAATAGGTCGCCGGTTTACTTTCCACTAGTCTGTCTTTACAAAACAAAAATGATTTCAGTGGGAATGGAACCCGAACTTGTAGACATTAAGTTAAATGTGTTAGCCACTAGAGAAAACCAGTCTGAAAACATCGGCAAGAACGGAGAGAAATTATCAACTAACGAGAAGCTCTTGATATTCCATGCTCAGTTTCAAGCTCTCCAAAAAGAGCATAGCCAACAGCCACATGATAAAGTGTTAATGATTTATCACTCGGTCCCAACTGAAGATTATTTGTGGTTCCAATTTCGCCTGAATTAAATAAAAATGGGTCCGCTGTCAAAAAAATCAGAAAAAAATGATGATCTGCCAAAAAAAAAACAGAAAAAATGGTGCGCTCTACCGAAACAATTATCCGTGCCCACTGGCGAGAAAAATTACAGGTCTCATTCTTCGTTCATTTATCAAAATTTAGCACAACAGTGGACTGCAGTCTTGTTTAGTGCATTTAAACTTCTCTTTACTTCAACAAAAAAACGTCTGATGTCTTATTATACCAGATTATTATACAAAGCCCGCATTAAAACACTTAAGGCATGCTTTACAATCCCCGCTCTATCACAAAGTTGATTCATTATGAAGCTATTATTAAAGGGCCAAAAAAGGTGACCGATGAAACTGTTCCATGAAAAACCGCTATTGTGTAACAAGATGAAAACTCATAACTATTAATAAATCTGTTCAACAAAAACTGATTTTACTTATTCCCGTCCACCTCTTAAGCTCCTGAGTCACCTTTTACTTCAAAGTGCTAGAAAAAAAAGAGAAAAATCTTATGCAGAAACATCTTGTAACCAATTAAAAAAATTTGTTATTTGTGGAATTGCAGTAGTTGGCTGTGCAAGTAGAATTAAACATTCCAACAGCAGTTATCATCAAAAAAAAATTACCTAAATTCGAAATTTCACTTCGCAAAAAAACGACAAACCCGGCAAATGGAGCACCAAAATTTTTACAAAACGCGAAGCTGCATCGCGTTAACACAAGCGAGAAAACTATAAAAAAGCAGCTCTATAACAGAATTTAAAAAAAGTAAAAATAAACCTTTTGATGGGTCCAATTTCGAACCTGCGGCATCGAGATTTGGAGTCTCACAGTCTCGTATCTGTGCCACAAGCTCTTCCAAGTTAGCTACTAATGAGGCAGCAAAAAGCCACCAAATATGAATATAACCAGTGCTAAGTGCCTCGTTGAACTTCCGACCAGAACATAGGCTATGAAGCTTGAAATGCTACATATAGTTGATTATGGCAAAAAAACAGTTAGTTTGGAAAAAATACAACCATACTAAAACATTATGCTCGCTAGAGTAAAATGAAGTCAACGATTACCGCAATCGATTGAGAAAACTTGGAGTCTCACACTCTCGCATCTGCGCCACGGGCTCTTCAACGTAAGCTAACACTAGCTACCGATGGAAACAGCAAAAAGGCCACCAAATATGAAAAAAAACAGTGCTAAAAGCCGCGTTGAACCTTCGACCAGAACATAGGCGATGAAGTTTGCAATGCTACATATTGTTAAATATAGCAAAAAGACCATCGATTGCTCACAACAGTTCAACGATTATGGTCAAATATAGTTACAGTTACAGTCAGCCATGGTAAGAAAATTAGCACCTCAGAGTTACAACCGATAGTTGACAATAAATTTTATTTAAATATTAACTAACAACAATTTATGTTTTTGAAACAGACCATCGATTTCGCCTGAAAAAAAATGAGTTGTGCTCTCCCAAAATAACCATGAAAACAGGCTGAACTCTACCGAAATATAACTATTCGTGCATTATGCCGAAAAAACTTTCAGTTCTCATTTTTCTGTCATTTATCACAATTTAGCACAGCATACGACTGCAATTTTTTCATTAGTGCAAATTAAGTATATTTCAGCACAAAAAAAACGTAGTCTTGTGATACAGAAATTATAAAGTAATTATAAATGAGTCTGTCAATAGAACAATTATGGTTGCGCGCAGCCGAAATCACATCTAATAGCACAAATGGAATGAAATCACATCTAATAGCACAAAAGTAAAAAAATTTACAACTAGGATTGATCTCAACTATATATTCTTGACTGTTTTTAAAAATATATATTAATTTTCTTAATTTTTTTTGCCAAAAAACTTAATTATATTGGTGCAATTAGCCGTTTTTTTTCCTAGAGCAAGGCTAAAATAAAACAAAAACTACAAAAGTAAACTTCACTCGAATGAACCAAAATGTCAGCCACCTACCCAAATCTATGATAATATTTTATCCAAAATCAGATACTAAAAAAATATGTTATCTTATGTGTTGTTGAAGACTATCGAAGCTCGAAGCTTGAAAGTTTTTCATCTCGGCCAGATTCAACTTGTATTGACAGAAAATTACTTAGTTTATATGAAAAGATACTTATTTGCACAAAAGCACTACCTTTAAGGCCTACACCAAGATCTTCTGAAATCAAGCAGGAGGTTTTTTTTCGATTCATTTTTACCACAGCTCATTTTTACCACAGCTCTATTTTCCGTGCCAATCTGTTCAACAAAATTGGCTAATTTTTTAGTCAATGACAAAAAAAATTAGTATCTACCAACAGTATCTAAAACTAATCTATCTAAAACTAAGAATCTGTGATATTGAATAGCAACAACAAAGCCTTTTGGTTAGGAGGAAATCTTGAGCAAACTATTATAAATGAGAAAAAAACTAAACGTTTTGAGAGCCAACTCAGCAGCCTTTGTGTGCCTTTTGTCAGTTAGTCTGATATTCGAGAGTAGTCCTGAAACAAAATAGGGCAAACAGTGCCAGAAAATCTGCAAAATCAGAATCTAAGAAAAAATTATCGAAAGATATAAAGTTGCCAGAGCGAGCGCACATATAATTGTAAAGCTAATCGAATTAATATAATTTTTTCAAATTCAAAAAACTCAATAACTCGATTTTTTTTCACAATGAAAACATTGTTCTCCCCCACCAAAATTTTGGTATAAGCAGGTAGGCGGGCGAAGCGAAATTTTGCACCACTTGTGATAAAACTCTAACATAGCATGACAAATTAACTGACAGAAAATGAGAAACCAGTAAAATAAATTTGAAGTTCCTTTAAAAAAAATAACGTTAAAAAAGACAGTTAAACGTTAAATTGGCATCAAGATCAAACTTAACAAGACAACTTAACTTAACGAGAAAAAATTGTTCACAAAAACTACAAAATTGAAAAAGTTTTCAAATCCCTCCTCAAAACATTGAGAAAACCTTTTTTTAATTATCAAACAACTCAAAATGAAGCTGATACGCCCATATAGTATAAAACAAATTAAGAGAGAAAACTCAAACAAAAACAAAAAATTTGTGTGTTAGTTGACGAAAGTTCACATTTTCGTCTGTTAATATACGAAAAAAAAAACAGATTTGAAGATGACAGCTAATTTCAGTCATCCTGTGAACAAAGTAACTAACGGGAAAAACTCTAGTACCCGATTGCACAAAGTTGACTGATGTTAACAAGTAGTATTGAATGATCTTTAGTTCGCGACATATCTCATTCTATTCAAAATTGCCATAAGAAATTATGCAAACTACGCAAAATTGAAAAACAAATATTAACGAATTATACTTAAGTCACAAAAGCAGTCGGATAAAAACAGTAAAAATGACACTTTGATAATTTATTATCCTTTCTCTCTTTTTTGCATTTTCGGGGGTTTTTGAACGGGCAACTATTCAGACAAAAATTGTACGTATAATTTTGATATAATAATTCGTTCACTCGAATCAATTTTCTCGTTGACTATCCCTGAGGTTCCTTTCCAGGACAAATGATGTCGCCAGTAAACTTAAATTTATTGCAATTAAAATTTATAAATGCAACTTTTTTTGAAATTTAACTAACTACGGACAATTATCCGTGTCTTTACGCACTTGGATGCTGCGACTGGATCGGAAGAAGATGAGCAGGTTGTAGGTTTTGTGGTGACAGATGGGGGTAATTGCTGAACCGGTTTGCTCTTCTTTTTCTTCTTCTTACCCACTTTGCCTCCCTCTTGCTTCAGTTTGAGAGAGGAGGTATAAACTAAATCGTAATCATCTGACATGTCTAGCTCTGAAAAGCATTTTCAAGGTTGAATCTTAATAGCAAAAAATCTCCAAGCTAAATGAATCTTTGAAGCAAAAAAGTCAAGCTAAATAACCGTACAATCTAATTTGAACGAAATAAAGTTGTCACTTACTCTTAAATTAAGTCCAGGGAAGCCTATTAGGATGTAGAATCAATCCAAGAATATTATAGGAAATGCACCATATTATCATGAGTTTGGTCCTAAGACGCAAGCTTCTAAATCGACTAGAAAAAATATCTTGGATAAAATTAAGACCATTCGTGTTGAACTTGGCGATTTTCATGTCATCCAGTACTATTTTTGATATCGTGGGATAAACAATCGGGCATGATGAAAAAATGAAACGCGTCATAACTTGTATATTCATGAACAGCACAGAGAAAGCGTAAAGAAATGCTAACTGAACTAGAGCTGCAAATTTGATTGCATCAACGCGGCTCATGTTTTTCGCCGCCCATATTGGCGCTCTAGCAGTAATGGTAATCAATTTCTTGTGAATCCAGAAGATGTAGGGAACAAAACAGATCAGTGGAATTGCGAGAAAAAAGTTGGGAATATTATTTAAAGTGTAGTATCTCAGAAAACCATTTCTCCAATATTTTTCTTGAATGTAAGAATACACAACTGGTAATTTTTCTTTACACCAAACACCTTCCTCAAACAGCTGATTTTTTCTTAAATAAATTTCGATGTCATAGTTGGACTTAGAAATATTTCCAGCTTTTGAGCAAAACTTAACAAAAGCATACCATTGAAACAACGCAAACGGTACAACAGATATGAAAACATACACAGACAGTCTCAAATAATTGCACAGATTACTTAAGGCTCGGCGTTTCAAAGTTAAGACTAAAATTGCGAAAAGAAAAAATCCACTATTTACAATACCATTAGCCCTGGTCCAAGAAGCTAAATGAAAGAATAGTGCAGCACACAGATCATTTCCCTCTATTAGCTTCAATGTTGCAAGTAAGACTAGGCAGAGATAAAGACTTTCAGAATAAAAGACATGAAAGAAAATTCCAGCGGGATTAAGAAGAAATGGTATAATTACTATATACTTGTTTTTTAATTCAAGGTAAATTTCAGACACCAATGATATCAGTGTATGTGTAATTGTACAAGCTAACAACAAATTCAAAATAGTTCCCCAAACTAACAGCAGCAAAAGTGATTCGCCCATAACGACATTTGAAAAAGATAACAATAAAGGCCATAATGGGAAAAAAGCAAATATTTTTTCAGTGAGATAGCCATATCTTGAGATAAAAACAAAATATTGAGAATCCCACTTGGTGAAACCTTCAAACAGAATGAAATAATTGCTATCGGATAGGTTCATTGGCGGCTGAAACGCGTCAATTTCTCCATTTATACTCAATTCGATGATGTCGCCAATATTGGGTATCAGCAAAGAAGACAAAAATATCAACAAAAACATGAGGAATTTGTAGCCAAAAACCATACAAGAAATGGTTTCCATTCTAGTAATCATCTAAAAATAGCAACATGCACAAACATTAATAGCTGAATTCAATTAAAAATCTGCTATTACTGTGGTAAACACATTGGAGTCACTGTCACTGGTGACATCCGAAAAGGCTGCAGCAATTTTGCAGTGAATTGAACCACAGGTGCTAGGTAAATCAGACGAGAGGACATGAAGACGCTATAACGGTACTTTTTTTGAAGTATGGTCATAGTTTAAAAGTATGGTCATAGTCAAAAACCTAGTTTAAAAGTAAGGTCCCGAAAAACTACCAGTGGTCCCGTATAAAAGTCAGTTCAGTTCAGTTGTTTTTCTGATCTTTTAGGCGTTTTGTCGCCTCTATCGATCAGCTCATGATCTACTCCTTTTCGTTTAATTCGTCTCAAGTTTATTAATTTCGCTTTTCTTCCAACATTTTTCCCGGTTGTTCTTGAAAGCGTTCAAGGTCTTCGAGTCAATTACTTCTCCTGGCAACATATTCCAATCTGTAGCTGATCTGATGGTAAAAAAGTATTTCCGCAATTCGAAGTTGGCCTTCTTCGTTATCACTTTCTTGTCATTTGTCCTTGTGTCACGATTATTCAATTCGAACATGCCTTTTGTAGCTTTCGGGTCATAACGGTTGTAACTTATTTTGAACATTTCGATCATTGTTCCTCGTCTTCTGCGGTATTCAAGTGACGGTAGGTCTAGTTTCTTTAACCTTTCATTGTAGCTTAGTGTCTGCAGACCTTGTACCAATCGTGTCGCTCGTCGTTGCACATTTTCGATTAATCTTGTGTTCTTCTTTAATCGCGGGTACCAGGCTTGATTACAGAACTCCAAATGAGTCCTTTATAAACATTTAAAAACACAGGTAATCATTTTAATGAATTTTTTCTTGAAAACTGCAATGATAGAATTTGCCTTTTCAACTTTTGCAAAGATATGAGAGTCAAAGGAGAGTTTACAATCGATGATCACAGCAATGTCTTTTTCTTCTACTACTGTTTTAATCTGTTTATCGTAAAGTTCATATTGATCTTCCATTTGAGATTATCATACTTACACATTTATCTTCATTAAAATGTAAAACACTATTTTTTGACCATTCTTCCAGTTTTCTCAGAGCTTCTTGGAGCAATTCAACGTCTTTGTCGCTGGTAATTTCTCTGTATAGTTTTGCATCGTCTGCAAATGAATACAATTTTGATTTGACTGCGTTTGGCATTGAATTTATATATATTACAAACAAAACAGAATCCAGTACAGACCCCTGGGGAATCCCACTCAGAACATCTTTCCATTCAGATCTACTGTCTTTTATCACAATTCTTTGACGTCTGTTTAATAAAAACTCGTTGATCCAGCCCAGTGTTTTTCCTTTTATTCCATATTGTTTTAGGATTCCTATCAGTCTTTTGTGCGGAACCGAGTCGAACGCTTTCTTGAATTCCAAGTAGATAACATCCATTTTTCGTCAACTATCAATTGTTTTTGTGAAATCATCCAGCACTCTCAGTAGTTGTAATTGCGATGATCTACCGGGCAGGAAACCAAACTGTTCATTTACAAGGATTTCATTTTTTTCTAGATGCTCCATCAGATGGGCTCTAATTATTTTACAAACTATTGATGTTAAGCTTACTGGACGATAATTGTCAGCTAACGATTTTTTCCCCTTTTTTGAAGACAGAGGCAATGTGAGCAAGTTTCCAATCTTGAGGTAGCTTCGTTTCGTCCCAAGATTTGTTTAAAATTTTTGTTAGAATTTGAGTCAAGAAATCTCTCAATTTAAACAGACGTTTCGGGTGAACTTCGTCGGGCCCTGGAGATTTCGATGTATTGAGTGAGTCTAGTTGCTCTTTCACCAATTGCTCTGTTATTTCTAAGTCCTTTATTGGATGGGTGATATCCAAATCTGGAATCTTCCATTCTCCTGGCGGTTCGTGTGTGAAGACTGATGAAAAGAACTTTGACAAAGTTCAACTTTTTCGATCTCATTGGTCGTTAAAGATCCATCATCCTGCACTAAAGCTGGTATTGCATTTTGTAACAAGGTTTCCTGTCTCACATAGCTCCAGATTTTTTTTGGTTTCATTTTTACATCTTTAGCTATTTCACTTTCTTTGCCTTTTGATCATTTCGTGTAGCTGTCTTAACAGCATTTCTTTTTCTTTATAGTTGTCATAGTTTGCTGTTGTTCTATTTTTCCAATTTTTCCAGTATTTCTTTTTTTCTCTGATTGCCTGTCGAGTGGTATTGGTGAATAATAAGTTGTTTCTACACTCTGGATCGAGGTTAGTTAATGGTACAAACTTTTTCGTTAGTTCAGTCAGGAGTTCGCGCAAATCCCTCCAAACTTTTTCAACATTGTCTTCACTGTGAAAAAACGACAAATTTTCTACTTCATCTCTCATTCGGTGTGGTAATTTGAAGATTTAAGTCAGACACAGAAGGTAGTTTAAACTTTTTTCAGATAAATGATATTTAACATAACTTCATTTTGAAGAAAACTTTGGTGGCAAACCTAACGAAGAATAATGTTTACAAGTTTCCTTTTGTTTTAATCCACTTGAAGCACTTCACTTCAAGTACGTTTCGAGAGATCTGGTGGGAACACAGTTCTAAGGAAGCTTTTGAATGGTACGCACCGAAAACCGCGGCACCATACTTCTAAACGAGTACCGAAATGACATTAAAGCCGAAAAATGAGCGTTAGAACAATTAAAATGAGCTAATTAAACTGAGGCGATTTATATTTCTAAGGCCCACAATTAAGAATTGTATGCAGCCGCGTCTTTAAGTCCCATCAAAAACGACTGTTGTCTGAACAGCTGTCTATCTTTTTCCCGGACATCGCAACAACAGGGGTAATCCCGAATTTACCACTTAGTCAGCTTATAAACACACAAAAACAAGAACTATTAGCCAGCTATGGAAAAATCTACGAGGCTAGTGTAAATCAATTTCACATTTAGGAATAAATCGGCATTAGGGATAATTAATAAAAGCAAAACTTAACTCTTAACAAGGAAATCAGAGAACACTTATCGGCTCACCTTATCTTTTCTAAACTTCCTTAAATATAGAAAAATAGTTTTTCTTTAACCTTACTTAGACGTTTTTTTTTTAAGTCAATGCGTCATCTGAGGACATATTTTGATGAATGTTGCTCCTTATTGTGACCGATCTTTGGAAATAAGAGTGTTCGATGTGATTACCATTATATCTTTTAACAAGTTACAGGCATAAATATATATCAATCTTTATAGGTATATTTTTAAACAAGTTTTGATTGTTCTTGGGTTTACTTTGTTTTGAAAATTTTCACATTTGATTTTTCGTAAGCTGACAGTAATTTGTTTTTGCTATTCCTGAAGCGGCAAATCAGTATCCAGCCGAGAAAATTAAAAACTGGCATGAAATTTCTTTAGTTTTGCTTAAAAGAATGACTGAATGAAGTAGGTGACTTAGAGCCAATTCATGGGCACGGTTCTGTTTAAATTGGAAATCACATTTTGATTGACTTGTTTACAATTCCGCACGACATTTTTCGTACAACCATTTCTAAGGTAATCAGAAGGTCAAAAGTATCATAGTAACCGAGGTTACAGTCATGAGTCCCTTCATCATGTATTCCAGTCAAAATCCTTGGAATTTTCTAGATATGGAAGTGATAATGATAAAAGAAGATGTCAAGTGTTTAAGTCCTTTTCATTTAAAATCGATACGGGTTACGCTTCTTCAATAAGAACACGCAACTCGACACGAGATAATATAATATACAAGTGTTACAAGTAAAAAATTTCGTCGAAAGTTATTTTGTCATTTATTGTTCCGAGTACGCAAGCGGCGTTCGCAATCTGTATTGCCAGGGAGATTCTCTGTTTTAAAAAGCTGCCTGCTCTGGGTTCCTCAGTGCATATGCTTAGGTTCTTACAAAGCTTGCTCAAAAAAACTTCTGTGCTGGGGCCGGCCGCGCCCTGAATTTCAAAAGCTAGCGGTTGAAAAAGATATCCATCATTTACAAGATCTTTATATTTGTCAATTTTTCGCTCTTCCGCTTCAGCGGCAGCCGTACCAGGGTTACAAACAGACCCGGCATTAATCCTACAAGGGGCTAAGGAGTCTACTACCGTTACATCCCACAAGAGCTGCTTACCATCAGCCCATGGAACGAGCGTCAAACCGTCTGGTCGCTTCTGATCGGACCTGTAGAGGTGTCGTGGTTCTAAAACAGACGGAATGTGAGTAGATGATAGACTCTGCTTTATAAGGGCATTCAGGTTTGAATGCCTAGAGAATCTCCCTGCACTTTTGAGGCAAGAAAGACCATGCCAACCATCCTCGGTAACGTCTTTTCCGCACACGCATTTATGCCGTTCGCATATTTTTGATCCTAATCGAAGTCCTATCGCAATTCTGAGTTGTTGGTTCGACAGTTTTAACCTTAAATTTTTGCAGGGGATGACGTTCAACCATTGGGATCCAAATCTATCTTGGAACGCGTTGAACCTTTTCACGTCCGTTGGTTCGAGTCGTAAAATCAAGTCTGCAATTTCGCTGTCAAAAATTGGCTCCGTCCAATTTTTTTGGATTTCATTTTCCGGAGCCATTTCAATTTTTCCAAGGTCAAACCACCGTTTAAGCGCATCATCATAGGTTCTATCCACATGCTCCAAACCAAAGATTTCGCTCAAGGCATCTTTCGCTCCTACTGCTGAGGCTAAGAAAGCGGGTAAAGCGAGTAGACGAGCGGAAGAAACGCCCAAGCCACCTTTGGCTGCCGGGAGAACTGCTTGTAAAAACTGGTTATCATCCATTTTCACGTTAGTGACCTTGCATAACGAATTTCTTAGTAATTTATCGTAGCGTTCCAAAAAATCATTTTGCAAAAAACAAGGGCTCGTACGCAAAAAATATAGGAGTTTTGGCATGCTAAAGCAATTTTTCAGGAGGTAAAAACCATAATGGGCGTCTAGTTTGTCAATGACATCCGAGATTTTTTCAAGCTCCCTAATTTTTTCGTCGAGTAATTCTTTTCGGCAAAGTTCGCCGATTGGAGATCCTAAAATGAGGAGTTCTTCTTTTGTTTTTATTTTTATTTTGGGGCATATTTTTCGAAATTGTGTTAAAATTGAATTATACTGTGTACTAGTAGTCGGTCCCAAAAAACAAAGTTCACACTTCTCAGTGTTTAAGCTCAGGCCGTAAATTTGTTCCGATTTCAGAATGTTTTTAAGGTCCCGGAGTACTACCTTATAGTCGTCGGCTAAATTCCCATCATCTAAATACCAGATGTTAATTTTCGACTCCAACTGTTTGACTAGTGTATGAATTGTTTCCGCAAAAAGGGGTGGGGCTTCAGGATCACCTTGCTGAGTTCCGTCTTCTGACATTATGACAGAGCTTCCGTAAAAAAGGTAACTAGGTTTAGCATATGCGCAATGGGTGTAATTATATAATTCGGGGCGATTTGAAAAAACATGATTCAGCATTGTTTCTCTGTTTAAAGAGTTAAAGGCATTCTTAAAATCTAGTTTTAAAAGAACAGTACATTTTGGATTGTCGTCGCGTTCAATTAGGTTTCGAAACGAGTGCGCAGCTATTTCTGCTCCTCGTTTGGTACCGCATCCTACCTGTACGTTTCCGAAAAAATTTTGTCGCTCGGAGAGGGCCTTGCTTCCAGCGCATTTAGACGCGATACGTCTCAGCGTGTTGCCTATGGCAATCGGTCTCAACCCTCCGTCTATTTTTATGAGGGCGATAAGCTTTGCGCCAAAAAAGAAAGGTCTTAGTGGTTCCGGTATTTTGCCATCTCCAATGAGGTTTATCAGCTTAGTAAGCGATTTCAGAAAATTAAGTCCTGCACTGCCATTCGACTTACTAACAAGATCTTTAAAAATTTGAGGAAATATTTTATCAGGACCTGCTGCTGATCCGTTTGGAAAGGACATTATCGCTTTGTATAGGTCGAAATCGGTTACGAAAAAACTATCCAACTTTTCTGGATTTGGAGCTGCAAATTTGGCTCGCTGCGGGTGCTTAGATAACAATTTTTGATAGTTATCAGTTGAAAAAGGAGCTATTTTGTCATCCGAAGCAGCAAGCCTTATTCCTCCCTTTACATTTCCTTCATCGAGCTTACTACTTATTAACTTTATTCTCTGCTCGAGGTCACTCAGAGGCGGGCTTGAAACGTGGGGATGGGGTTTTGGAAGTGACACGTCATTTGCTCGAATTTTTTTATTTATCAAAGAGCTCATGCTTGTGGTCTGTTTGCGTCCACTTCTTTTCGGTTGCTCCAAAAAAAACAAGAACGACGTTAAAAAAATTAGCCATTTTGTAACATCTTCTACATTGTAGACGATGTCATTTATTTTGTCCGACAGATTTTCCGCCAAGGGAACACGCGAGTCTTTTGGTACTCTCTTGAGTACTCGGACATTTGAGATGGTTGTATTAACATAATTGTCTAGCACTAAATCATTACCTATTGTTGCTTTATTAACAGATTTTACATCAACGCATAAAGGACACTGAAACCATTGGGTTTTCTTAGAGTCGCTAAGAGAAATATTTACACAACTGATATGATACCAACTAGAACAACAATCACATTTAATCCAATTTATCAGTCCTGAAGGTTTTAAGCAATCTTTGCTTGTACACTCTTTGTTGTTTTTCCTCATCTTGACGCAGCATAAAGGTAAAAAAAAGGATTTTGACTGGACTTTAGGGGACTGAACTAACCCATGATAAGCGGTTAGTGGGAATTTTACAAATCAGCAAATAAAAAAAAAAAAGACAACTAAATTAATTTAAAAGGTTAAAAGGCAGCATAAAGGTTAAAAATCAAAAACAAGGAACAATCCCACCCGAGCTCAGCAGGTTCAGCGGCGCACCACCAGACTTCTCAAGCCAGCTCCAGTTCCCCACCTCCCCACAGAAAGCCACTTGACAGACCTGTCTCCAAAATCCCTCAGAGGGCGCTCCACATACAGGCACAAACATCAAACATAACAAATCCATCCAATAGGCTTATCACAACAATCAGGCTAAACCATTTTCAATTCCCGACAAAACGTCAAGAATTGGTCTCGGACAATTCCAAGATACTAAACAATTGTGTTCTCTTCTATTAAATTGTAGTCCAACATAATTGAGTGTTTTCTTCTTTTTTCGTGAATCATTTTGGCAGAATACAGAGTTTTTCTTTATTCGGTTTAAAAGAATGGAATTTGGAAAAATCGCAGTGCTAACGTTACGTTTTGTTGTTCAAAGACCACATAGTCCTCGTCGTATTGCACAGGATCTAAGTTATATCTTGCTGTTCACACAAAATATTAGCGTATCGTCGGCGCATTGCACAACGGTTGGACAATTTGTCATTGGTTACATATATGAACAGAATATCAATGGGTTCTAGTACAGTTATCTGCGGGACCCCCCAAGGGTAGAGAAATCCAATTAGAATCGAAATTATTCAAAAATACTTTTTTTGCTGGCGGTTGCTTATGTATTAACATAGTAACCTCCTTTAATAAGAAATGTAATTAATTTTTAAAATACTTATTTAATTTTTCATTAACGCACCAACGCACAAATTGTGTTTAGAACCCGGAAATTGAAAACCGGTTTTCACTCTTATGTAACATTCGCCAAAATACTACACAGCGACGGAGCGTAGAAAAAGTACCTATTAACGACTGGCAGGCGTCAGTTACCTTAATTCCACTCGTTTTCACCGTCTCGACCTTGCCAGTTGATTTTCTGGTCTGTTTAGGGCTAAGTAAAAAATTACTATTTTTAGGCCATCAGTCAAACGACTTTTGATCGGCTTTCGTTTACATGCGAACACAACCACATAGCTGAGTCTCGGATCCTCAGACTACGTGATTGTTATTAAAAACACGGCTCGAATACCCTATTTTATTATGTTTTTGTGTGACAGTTCTATATTAAATCCATTGGAGATGGATTGACCCTTTCCTCTTACTAGTTACTCATACTCTAAAATATCAAATAATATCGGTGTTAATTCAAAGTTCTATGGCATCAGATTAGCTAAAAAGTTAGTTTACTGCAGTCCTTCAACATATAAGTCTCTGGGGGACCAAGCCTCCGCTCCCGTAATCTTCTCGAGATAACGTTCTTATCTCTCCCAATTTGTGGCACGGGAGGGTTCTGCGGAATATTCCTTCCCCACTGAAGTTTCCTTATCCACTAACTTCCACTGCTAAGGATCTTATCGCGTGTTATTGCCACAATCAGAGGCTCCGTTTTTCTCGTGTTCCCGTACGACTGTTTTTCACTATATTTGTCGTTGTTCTGTTTTTGTTGTTCTTTTTCGTCAAAATGGCCGTCTTCTTGTATTTCTGAGAAATACTTGCCCGTCAATCGAAATTTTAAACATTTAAACTTCCGGAATATTTCAACCCTCCTTTGCAGCACTTCTTTGTTACTAAGGCCTTTAGTCGTCTTTTTCAGTCCCGCCGGAAGGCACAGCGACGGAGCGTAGAAAAAGTACCTATTAACGACTGGCAGGCGTGAGTTACCTTAATTCCACTCGTTCTTCACCGTCTCGACCTTGCCAGTTGATTTTCTGGTCTGTTTAGGGCTAAGTAAAAAGTTACTATTTTAAGGCCATCAGTCAAACGACTTTTGATCAGCTTTCGTTTACATGCGAACACAACCACATAGCTGAGTCTCGGATCCTCAGACTACATGATTGTTATTAAAAACACGGCTCGAATACCCTATTGTATTATGTTTTTGTGTGACCGTTCTATATTAAATCCATTGGAGATGGATTGACCCTTTCCTCTTTCTAGCTACTCATACTCTAAAATATCAAATAATATCGGTGTTAATTCAAAGTTCTATGGCATCAGAGTAGCTAAAAAGTTAGTTTACTGCAGTCCTTCAACATATAACAGTCTCTTGGGGACCAAGCCTCCGCTCCCGTGAAATTCTCGAGATAACGTTCTTATCTCTCCCAATTTGTGGCACGGGAGGGTTCTGCGGAATATTCTTTCCCCACTGAAGCTTCCTTATCCACTAATTTCCACTGCTAAGGATCTTATCGTGTGTTATTGCCAAAGTGTTTTTTATACTCAAATAAATTTGTGGAAAACTAAATTGCAAAATGAAAAGTTTTCAAATAAATTTGACAAAGGCAATTTTGCCTTAAATTTCTGAGAAATTGCCTAGATACGGATATAAAACCATAATTAATGCTGTTTAGAATACCTGGGAATGGGGTGTTTTTGGACTACTCAAGACAGAGATGGGTAGGGCTTTTGAGGATAAAAAAAAGGGTAGCGTAGATTTGGGCGAGGTGAGAGATATATTTAGATGAACAATTGATTATGGCCAGCGTTCATAAACGCTTGATCATAAATGCTTGATGAGAGATTATGGCCAGCGTTCATAAACTATGTTCGGCGTTTTATACCAGACAACGTTTCAACCACTTGCCTCAGCCATTCTAAGAAAATTGAGAAGTTAGCTGATAGACAAAACAGACCCCTAGGAAAGACACAAAAAAAAGCGGTAAGGTACAAGATGAGATAAAGTTGCCGGGTTGTGTGGAGGAGTTATTATCTATGGGACCTAAACATCCAGTCCGAGACCAATTCAATGAATTTCATTTTAAAGCAGACATAGATAATTTTTGTCAGAACAGAGGAAATATGGCATGCTTGGCAAAAACTCATGTGAAATTGAAGCGGCTCCACGTGAAATGGAAATTGGAAAAGCTATGAAATATTTCAAAAACAACGAACTAGTAACGGTACTTTTGATAAAAGAATTGGTTTTTTGCGTCCAGAAAACTTACACAAATGAAGCAAACTGACACATTTGCAACGATCAGAACTGTGTGAGAGATATAATAATATGATTGATTTAATTGTTCAAAGAATTGAAAAAGAACTTGAACAAAAAAATACTGTCCAAGAACGAAAGAAATGAGTTAACAGATGGCTTATGAGAGAAGCTGAGGTCAACTGGTGGTAAACATGCACAACTTTATGGATGGCTAAAGTACATTAAAAGGACAAACCACAACAACCTGTCTTCTCGTTCCCCGGTAGTTCTTATGAGAAACTGAAAATAACATAAGCAAAAACTTTTAGATAAAATTGAAAGTGTCGAAATTGAGACCAACACTAAAGCCACAAGGGATATGATAAAGAATACCAATTTAGACACTCAAGAGATTGTCATTTCCTTAGATGTGAAAAGCCTGTATATAAAGGTTCCACTCAAAAAGAACATTGACATAGCTCCTAAAATTTATTCAGCCAGAATGAGCCAGGCTCCTATTTATGTCCATTTCAAGTGCAGCGACATATGGTATGTACAGAAGGATGGATTGGCCTTGGGTTCATCCTTGGAAGTCTTTCTGGCATACCTGTGATTGAAAGACTATGAGAAAGTTCTGGCTATGGAAATCCCTCAAAAGATTGTTATCCTAGAGGACACGAAAGCCAAATGCCCAAAATGCAATAAAGAGTTGACTTTCAGAACCAACGCGGTGAAATGTGAGGGTTGTTTAATTGATATCATAAGGATGTTGGTGGCATTTTGGATGAGGATTAAAAATGCAAATCAGAAAATACTGGTTTTGCAAAACTTGAAAAGAGAGGCGTGAATGTGAGCTGACCAGAACGGATGTGAAGTTTTTCCTACGATTTCTGTGCCAGTCGGTCATATTTGGAACACCTTGAAGAACACGAACTACGTAATTTTGGGAGGAAATTTAATTTTTCAAAAATTCGAATCGAGCCTGTCATGCTCAACTTTCTCGCGAAAATTGAAAATCTCAGAAATAGAAGATTTACAACCGATTTACAATCGCGGGAAAGTACTTGAAAAAGCAGCGGAAAATTGCTATTTGCAATTTCCAGATACAAAATAAACGCGAGTAGAGCCGTCTTATCCTGAAATAGGAGAAGAAACGGTTGTGAAAGAAGAATACGATTATTCGAGCTGAACTATAGTGAACCCTCAGTGGAAAGGGGGACAGCTGGGGTGTCCCAAGGGCTCAGGCCAAAACTTCATTTCTAGAGTCAAAATTTATTTCCCTTATTGAAACTAATTAGTATTAAGCTTCTCAAGTTATCATACTTAATTCTCGAGTTGCTCATTAATTTAGTTACCTCTAATTCTCGAGTGTGCCGACATGTGAATTCTGAATTTAGTTTTCTTGAGTGTGTTTTACGATTGTTATATTGAGATAAGGCGAGTTTTAGGTTGATCCATCTGAAAGGGATCAAAGTTCCACTGTCTAATAAAAAGTAACTGTGAGGATTGTTCCGACCCTGTTTTTAACGGCGTTCGTGTATTTTGGGTATTTTGAGACCTAAGTATGGAGACGTTCTTATTTTTTAGAGTGGGGGGGGGGGTAATTTGGCAGTGGCCTTTAAGCTGTTACGGGTTTTTAGTCTCATGTCGCAAGCGAACCGAGTTGGCTCCGACCATTTTGAGGTAGAAAAACACGAGAGATAGTGTCCCTGACACTTGAGCCAATGGTTATAGGGCCTAATCTTCTTAAGCCTCAAATGTGACCGAAGTAGGCGACTGTTACATAGTGTTTTTATGGCGCTCCTGGGTGTTTTTAAGACATCATGACTACGGAGTCGAGCCCACTTGACGCAGCTCCGGGCTACATGCCCATTCTAGAGTACCAGTGGTACGGTTCAGGGGGAACGTGTAAACCTTCCGGTTGTACCGTGATAGCTTTTTAAGAAAACTCGAGAAAATTTCCTGGTACGCTCTCCGAACGAGGCTTAGCTAACCGAGTAAGGGGGGGGGGGTAAGTAGGGGGACGAAAAAACGAGCGAAAGACAAAAAGAGAAACAAAAACCGAAAAAGAACAGAAAAAAGAACAAAAAATATAAAACAAAAAATGACAGTGACTTTGACACCAAATTAGTTGGATCAAACCTTTATATTAATTAAATAGTATAACCATACTGTTTTTTATAAGACCGATCGTTTCGATCATTTCAGCAATCTGAAAAGATGCCCGAGTGTGGGGCGTTGTAAAGGTTTTCAGATAGCTTGCAGCTTAGCTGGACCATTAGGAGACTTGACTGGAACAGGTGACCAGTCGAGTGGGAAAGTGGTTCACAGGGACTTAGGCGGACCATTAGGAGACCTGACTGGAACAGGTGACCAGTCGAGTGGGAAAGTGGTTCACAGGGACTTAGGCGGACCATTAGGAGACCTGACTGGAACAGGTGACCAGCTAAGTGGGAAAGTGCTGCTGGTGATCAGGTGCAGGACAAGTCAAGGAAACAACCAGCACGGAATCAGAGCAACAAGAGAGGACGGGTGTGTTCTCAAGTTGGTCAAACGGGTATCGTTAAAATCCACATTACATTATAGGAGATAAGTGTAAAATTGGATGAGCGGAAACCCGATGGTGGTGGCATTTTGGTTGAGGATTATAAATGCAAATCAGAAAATACTGGTTTTGCAAAACTTGAAAAGAGAGGCGTGAATGTGAGCTGACCAGAACGGATGTGAAGTTTTTCCTACGATTTCTGTGCCAGTCGGTCATATTTGGAACACCTTGAAGAACACGAACTACGTAATTTTGGGAGGAAATTTAATTTTTCAAAAATTCGAATCGAGCCTGTCATGCTCAACTTTCTCGCGAAAACTGAAAATCTCAGAAATAGAAGATTTACAACCGATTTATAACCGCGGGAAAGTACTTGAAAAAGCAGCGGGAAATTGCTATTTGCAATTTCCAGATACAAAATAAACGCGAGTAGAGCCGTCTTATCCTGAAATAGGAGAAGAAACGGTTGTGAAAGAAGAATACGATTATTCGAGCTGAACTATAGTGAACCCTCAGTGGAAAGGGGGACAGCTGGGGTGTCCCAATGGCTCAGGCCAAAACTTCATTTCTAGAGTCAAAATTTATTTCCCTTATTGAAACTAATTAGTATTAAGCTTCTCAAGTTATCATACTTAATTCTCGAGTTGCTCATTAATTTAGTTACCTCTAATTCTCGAGTGTGCCGATATGTGAATTCTGAATTTAGTTTTCTTGAGTGTGTTTTACGATTGTTATATTGAGATAAGGCGAGTTTTAGGTTGATCCATCTGAAAGGGATCAAAGTTCCACTGTCTAATAAAAAGTAACTGTGAGGATTGTTCCGACCCTGTTTTTAACGGCGTTCGTGTATTTTGGGTATTTTGAGACCTAAGTATGGAGATGTTCTTATTTTTTAGAGTGGGGGGTAATTTGGCAGTGGCCTTTAAGCTGTTACGGGTTTTTAGTCTCATGTCGCAAGCGAACCGAGTTGGCTCCGACCATTTTGAGGTAGAAAACACGAGAGATAGTGTCCCTGACACTTGAGCCAATGGTTATAGGGCCTATTCTTCTTAAGCCTCATATGTGACCAAAGTAGGCGACTGTTACATTGAAGACGATATTTTTATGACTGTAAAAAGCGGCTCGAGCGTGGTATTGCAAGCTGCCAATAAATTGCACCCTAATTTACAGCTCCTACTTGAAACTTCTAACGAGAATGATGGTTTGGCTTTTTTAGACATTAATATGAATCTAGATGGCAACAAGCAGGTTAAATGAGGATTTTACCAAAAACCAACGGATACTGGCACGCTTCTAAACTTCAGAAATTGCGCACCACCGCAGTACTAGAGAAATATAACATAAGGTAAGGTGCTCGAAGTTTTTAGGAGCACATATACAGGGGAACTTTAAGCAATGATAATCATTAAACAAAAATGGAAGCAGAATCAATTTCTAGAAGAGTGATCATCCAGAGTTGAATTGAAAACATTAAGCAAAATTAAAGGGAAGAATTACTACCAACTAAGACGGAAACTCGGGCATCAAATGACAAGCAAGTCGAGAAATCCCTAATGCTCATGTTTCAATATCGAGTAAATCAAAGTCAATTTTGGCAAAAGATGTTTGCACCATCACCAACGCGCAAATTGTGTTTTCGACGCGGAAACTAAAAACCACTGGTGCCTCCCTTAAGTTGTCATTCTCCCGTGATCTGAAATCCAATGTGGTTTCTAAACTGTCTTGTTGTGAATGTAATTACACCTATGTTAGACAAATATTCGACATTTGGCCAAAAGTGTTGCGGAACACAAAAAAGAGGACTCGCCTGTAGGCATTCACGCTCGTCAATCTGGGGTGGAAGCGACCACAGCACAGTTAAGTTTGAAGATAATAGATCAGTCAAACAACGCATTGAAGCTCCTAACATTCAGAACCTGAGGCCAGGGATCAACACGTGCGATGATTTCAAGAGTATGGAGCTAACAGTCAGATCTCAGTCCAAAACGTTTTTGATGTAGAATATCGAACATAACTATCGAAAACATTTTAAAATCAAAAAAATAGTATAAGAAAACGCTAAGAAAATTAAAAATCTCAAAATATTAAGAAAAATGTAAAAATTACGAGATTCTTACAAAAAGTTTGAATTTTATTTTTGTTTAGAATCACTTAATGGTCTTTTATGACGTTTTAACGTCTGTATATATTTTTAAATCGATTTTATTAGCCTGACATTGGACATCGTCCAAAAATGTTCCAGTTCGCATTTTTAAAATATTTTCTTCGTATCAATATAATGAGTTTTTACTTTAGAAATAATTAGTTATTAGAATCGAAAGCTTTTAATAGATCTAGTAATGAGCAAGCAACGTAATTGACGTTTTTAATTGATTGTCTAAATAATTCTGCACAATATAAATGGCGTATGTAGTTGATTCAAACTTTCAAAACCCAAATTGAGTGTTGCATAAGAGTTTTTAGGCTTAAAGACACTAATTTATGTGTTCATATAGATCTGTTTCAATAATTTTTGCAAGGCACCAGTTTTTGAATAGTTCTTAGTTTTCTGAGTCTTGTTGGTCGTCATTATTATAAGTAGTCGTAAAAAATGTTTTTTGAGTAGCTCCGGGTAGAAAATGTTTTTTAAAACTTTTTCGAAGGATGATAGGTGCATCTAATTTGCATTGCTTCCATATTTCAGAGCCTACGCTGTAATATCATACGGTCCTGGTAATTTTTTGGCTTCGGTTTTTATTTTTTTTTCTTTGTTCAATGTTAGTGTTGAACCGGAATGACAACTTTTTTTACACTGTAAATAAGATTTTATTACTCCTTAAAAGAGATTGGGCAGTTGGTTTTTTGTCAAAGAAACAACCTAACAATGAAAACTTGTTGCTTATCAGGAGGGTCATTTTAATAACATTTGTAATTATGTATCCCGAAAAAGACTTCAGAGGAGAAAAGTTTTGACATCATCAGATCTTGACATGTTTAGGTTTTCATGTCTTGACATGTTTTTTTTGACGTAATTTTGGTCTCAGCTTTTTTGGTAAGAGTTTCTTCACTTCTAATTTTTTTTCGTTGTTCTCCGAGTATCTAACAGATTGAAAAGAAACAAACTTTGAACCGACTGATGTCTGTAGTTTTCCATCGTTCGAGTCATTAAACCAAGTTTCTGATTGTCCATAAAATGTTTCATCACCGATTTTTTTCACGAAACGCTTAAACGCTCTGTTTGCTTCCCGTTTAAACATCAAATTTTAGAAAAAAAAAACAAATTTGTTGGGAAAGCTTTTTTTCTAGGTAAAGCAAAAAAACATCAATATGAATAGTAGAGCGAGTTTTGGATGATTTCAAAACACAACAGATACTACCCGGGTTGACCTCCACAGACCGAAAATGCTAATCATACAATTTCATACACTTAGTCTATGGAAAAATGCTGGTCATACAAATTTCATACATTTTTGCAAAAAGAATTGAATCGAATTTCAAAGGTGTTTTTTAGTTGTTTTGGTTTCGAAATTAGTATCTCTTCATAAAAAAAGGAAAAAAAATGGTATGAAAAAAAATGCAACCCATACAATTTCCATATATGGAAATTGTATGATTAGAATTTTTTTTTAAACTTTTTTTGTGAAAAAAAAAGCTTTGAACAATCAATTCCACTGCTTGCAAAACATTTAAGCGTTTTTTGGGCTGCTACGACTGAAAACTTTGACTTTTTTTATTTTTTTTTCTGAAAAAAAACACTAGTCATACAATTTCCATATATGAAAATTGTATGACTAGCATTTTTTTGATAGCGACGACAAAAATTTTTCAGTTTTTTTGAAATTGCCCCGAAAAATTTTTTGTGTTTTTTTTTTCAACTGCAAATTGATTTTCGTATTCAAACAAACACTTTTTGAAAAAAAAAATTTTGCATGCAAAATTTAATTTTTTGTGTGTATAACATAGTCCTCGATATACTAATATTGGATTTTTTTTCCTTTTCTCTTCGTAACTTTTTTCAAAAACGCTTAACACTCCTCTTTCTTTTGTATGACATGTTTTTGTATGCCTTGATAAATGTCTGGTAATTTAAACATTCAAATTTTAGAAAAAATCATCTTTGAAAATTATTGCCAAAATTTAAAAGTTCACTACTTTCCTTATGTTAATTGTTTGAGACAGAAGTAAGACATATCAGGCTGTTTCCAATGCATTGTTAATGCGAGACGGCCAAACCGTTGGTTACTACGTTTGAGTAATCAAGGTTTATGTCATTTGTGTTCGGTTACGAACACAGCCAAAAAATTTTGAGAAATTAAAATGTAAAAATTCAGTATTTTTGGTTTATGGAAAAATGCTAATTATACAATTTCCATATATGAAAAAAAAACTAATCATAGACCTTTCATGCAATTTTCTGTACGTATGGAATTGCATGGAAAGTGTATGACTAGCATTTTTCCATATATGAAAATTGTATGACTAGTATTTTTGGTCATCCCGGGTAGTAATAATCTGAACTTTAAGAAAGGTGCCCTTTACAATTAAAAAAATCTAAGTGAAGGTACTTTTTGCCAAGCCTTCAGGATTACTGTGCTCGACCAAATTTCAATGTGAGTTTGTTTGAAAAAAAAAACAATTTACATATGCAAGAATCATTTAGGAGCGTTCTCCATAAAAAACGGAGAAATAAAAACTAAAAGAAGTACTGAATTCCTTAATGTTTTTTCAAATTTAAGTGGCATGACACGCAACAATAGGTTTTTTGCACTCAATGAAATTTAAATATCAATTTCTGTCCTCATGTACTTTCCGAGCAAAATTTAATTATTTGTTATATGCGTTTTTGGGTTTTAATTGTGTTATCACGATCGGTGAAATAATAAATGAGAGCCTCCGCTCTGAGCGGAAACAGGAAATATGTTCTTTAACAGACACCTGAAAAAACAGTGCAAAACGCGAAAGCTTTCCAGACTCCCCGACTTACCTGTTTTCTGCAAAGGCCTCTGTTTTCTGCGATGACCTCTATTTCCTGCAAAAACATTTGTTTTCTGCGATGAATTCTTTTTTCGTAACAAACAAATTAACGTAAAAAAAAACAATTGAGAAATTACTGTAGGAGTTTAGTTTAAGGTGACTCTGAGAAAGTGCTTATAGCTGTCAGTGCATTTCAACTTCACTTACAGTTCTCATTTGTAACACAAATAATTCTGGGAAGTCTTTCTTTTCTAGACTAAGAAATTAACATCGATATAAAAAAGAGAGTGACTTTTGAGTTATTTCAAAAACCAACAGATACAGATACCATTTTATACGTTAGGAAACATGCCCTTTTTTCAGTATATTAAAAAAGCAATTTAAAGAATTTTTTACTGAACTTTCCGGAGTAATGTGCTATTTGACCAAAATGCAATGTTTTTTGTTTGAAGAAAAAAATTTACGATATACAAGAAACTTTAGGATTGTTCTCTATAAAAAGACGGAAAATTGAAGGCTAAAAGGACATATTGAAATTAATTGATTTTTTTTCAATCTGAAGTGGCGTGACAAGTGTTTTTTGTATATTTTTGTAGCCAAAAAAATCAGTTAGAGCGCGACAAGAATAACGAGAAAAGCTTTGAAAACGGCAGTATCGACATGGAAGTTGGAATCCATTAGAAGAAAAAAACTTTCGAGAACTAAAGGTTGTGCAGTTACAATCGTTATGTGACCTCATTGTACCAACCGGAAAGGCTAAGGTTTCTAGAAATCAACTTTTCACGTGATGAAGAAGAGGCTTCTCTTCAAGGACCACCGACAAATACGAAAGTCCTCTCCCGGAATTTCAAAAAGCATTTAATAAAAGATTTTAGCTCTCCGGATATGTTCAGAAATTAACGTAATTAACACTTGATTACATTTAGGATATGAGGAGCTTGGAGTTAGGAAAGTGTTGATCTATCTCCGATGAACAAAGTAGTTTTCTCCACTGAACAAAATTAACGGTAATTTTGATTTTATCTGGGTATACTGAAGCCATGAGTTTTTTCTTCCTGCATGTAACTATATATAACCGGTATATAAATAAATAAACGAAAAAAAAATTATTGAATAAATAGGATAATGCCATTCCAAAAGGGATGCGATCTATCTTTTTTCTGTTTATTGTAGGTTCATATTTTCCTAATTGTAGCGATCAGAGAATAAGCCTCTCTTGTACTTGTACTCAAGGTTTGTTTGTGTGATTAAGCACGCTCGTGCTTTTTGTCGATCAATCCAGAAGATTGAAGAAAAGGACCTCAACAGCAGTACAATGAGGAGCACGTTGTTAACGTCGAAATTGTATCTAGTTGACTGCAGCGAAATTAATAAACTTTGTGTTCTTTTTATTGAGGCTATGATCATATCGTATTTCTTTGTGTGTTTTTTTGTTTTCAGTGACACTTCTTCTTTCCGTTTCGTAAGGAGTTGAAAACTTTATAGTAGATTGGCATTATAGAAAATGTGATTTTTTAACCATTCATAACCGAGAATATAACCTGTGTCAATTCAAACTCAAGGCCACCCATTTTGAGTGGTAGAGAGAAAACTTGTTTTTACTGTTGATAATTTCTCCCGCCGATAAATTTTGGCTCTGGTTTTCTGTTATCAATTCTTTTTTTTTGGCCCTCACTTAGGTTTGGAGATGGTCTCTTTTAGAAAAAAAATGATCTTAGTTGAAAATTTTTTTTTAGGATGATAATATCTGTTTTGGCAATATCTGTACAAACTTTAAGACTTTGCATGGGAAGTTGTTATGATGGTTAAGTTTTCCATTAAAAAGTTTATAGCTAATTTGACGCTTTTTTACTGAGGTCAAGATCATGGCGTAATTCTCATTTTTGTTTGCTTTCCATGATAGTTTTTTCTCAGGTTTTCTCGTAGCATATCTTAGCTCTTTCTTAAGCAATCGCTTAAGTTTGTAGATGTTTTCTTTTAAAAAAATTGATCTTGAAAACTCTTTTCATTGCATGATTATACTTTTTGGGGCAGTAACTTTGCAAATGCTAAGAGTTTGCAATGAATTTATTTATGATGGCTGAGTTTTCCACCAGGAAAATTATCGCAGTCGAACTTGGATTCAATGATAGATGCTCATGCTCCTTCTGAGATTGAAACCAGTTTCAGCAAAAATTTTGACACTATGTTTTTTCTTTCTTTAGTAATTATATGCAATTTTGATGATTTTACGTAATTTCCGTAGTGATTTCTGTGGCAATTGAAATTTTTCTGCAACTTTTGCAAACCTTTAGTTTCTTTAGAGCGTTCCCGTTCTTGGATACTTTTGGTTTAACGAAAAGTTGTAGGCACAACTAGTCTGAAGCAGAATTACCAACTCGTACGTTGCCGCGGCTAGTACTTCAACTTGCTTTAAACTTACATAAGATCATATCGAAATTTTGATAGCTGAAGTGTTGATGGAAAGGGGTTCTCGATGATAAGAAAAGGTAATTATTGTTGACTTTTAAAGTTTTTTTTAATGGTAGAAGAATGGGGTCAGATGCGTTCATATCCATTACTTTTTGAGGAGTGTGGATTGCACATTTAATGCCAAATGCTTTGTCCGAGACCAAGTTCATAGTTGGAATCAAGTTTCGTTAGCTCATTATTTGGACATTGTGTTTTTGCTCGGCCTATAATTCTTCTAAGATTTTCGCTAATTCCAAAAGGCCTTAACTTCCAGAAGTATATGAGCAATTCTGGCTATGAATTTAGCATTTCAATCTATTGCTGTCCAAAACGGGAAGTTGATCGTGGAAATAATTTGGCGTTTTTTCCCCAGAAACCATGTGAACCGTGAGTTCTCAAGGATGCTTTCATAACGATTTGAGCATTTTTTGCCATTTTGTTTCCCGATTTTGATGTTATATAATTTAGAATTAAGGGTAGAAAAATCGATTAAGCGAAGAACTCGACTGAACATTTGTACAAAATTAGGGCTGGTAAATTTACCAACTGTTGAAAAAAATGAAATTACTCTGATTTCTTGTAAAAGCGGCCGAAATCACAAGGAATATCCGAGCAGGGCAATTTAGCCGACAAAAGTTAGCAGACTAACATCTGGTGGACAATTTTTTAAAACTTTTGAATTACATTAAAATACAGCTCCTGACCGAATGCGAAATTTGAAAAGAAGAGTACTTTGAAAGGATTCATTGATTTTGTTAGGGACGGTATTCATCTAAAAAGTCTAGCCATCCAAACTCATCACATATGCTCATAGCAAAAGTAGTCTTTTACGACTAGATGAAAGAATAATGAATAAACAGAAGTTGTCAACTCAGATAAAAAACAATATCAAAGGAAACTTTCTCTGCCTAATTCCGTTATTAGGATACTTTTTCCGACTAATTATCCACTAAGTCGACTAAATGCGTGCCAAAACCGTAGATTCAACTTAGTATCCCAAAACTTCAATAAAATCTATTTCATCTGGAGTGCTCAAAAGTCTTATTAATTGTCGTCATTCTTTTTTAATGAGGGTTAAGATTCCCCATATGTAACCTAAGTGTACCCTAAATTGTATGATAAACTGATTTCTTCTCACATAGCAATCCAAGCATTCACTTTTGTTTGCTACTTATTCTAACTCTTCATCAAATGTCAAAATTCATCTTCACTTTTTGTGTAACCTAAGTTATTTGGACCCTCGTTAACGTAAATTAAACCTAAATCATTCATCAGTAAAGCCCGCAATAACAAAAACTAGAGAGTAAGGAACAGTTTTGAGTGTTTTCACTAAATCATTGATTTTTCAATGACACGCTTTGTATATGAAACGATTCAACTATAAGTTAACGCCTTAAAACCAATCTTGAACTCAACCACATAGCATCAAAAACCATGTTTTATTTTAAGCACCAATTTATTAGTTGTCACAACAAAACCTAAAGCTAAAACACGAACACATCAATTTTATATTGACAAAAAAGTTTTCGTATGATAGCTTAAGCACTAGAGAATTGACTTTGACTAACCAAAATTTTGGGTTTCAGTGTAGATTTCAATAAAGGGGCAAACGTTTCAGTTAAAAAAGTATAGTTTACGGTCAAAAATATTTCCTTTCTGTTAGCGGATTTGGGTAAAACAGCAAAGTTTGAACTAGTACAACCCAATTTCAGATTCCAAAAGCCAAAAACCTGGTCTTAAATGGTAAGTTTTTGACAGTTTCAAGTTTCAGAACACAAAAATTGACTTTTTGGCCTCAAAAATGAGCTCCGAATGTCAAACTTTGAATTTTTACAGAAAACTAACGGTGGTAAAACCCAACAAAACAGTTTTTGAAATTGGTACCCAAGGCTGAAACAGTACTAAATCATGTCAGCGTGAATACGTGAAGAAATTGTTAGAAAAGTTCTTCCGCGCACAATACTGTTTGAATAAATTTTGAGCAACTTCGTTTTGGGGTTTTACAAGAAAAGTGGGAAACTGAAAAAATAGCCCTTCATTTTTTTATTCTTAACTTTTTTTGAGTCTAAGTAATTTTGGAGTCTCAAATTTAAAGTCGCTTGTGCAAATACAAAAGCCGTAAATGTCAAGAAGTACCATGAAAAGATTTTAAAAAGAGAGAAATTTTGGGGAAAAAAATATGATTGAGTTTCGAAAAGTTACTCTGCGTGAATCCAGTCGCAGACCTCCCCCATCCAAATTCCCTACTCAGCTATGCCACTGACGCTTACAAAACTTTTTCCTGGGCCACTAATAAAACGGAGAGTATATGATTTTGTACCATAATACTAAGCAGCTAGAGCGCCACCCAAATAAACCCTTTTATCTGCAAGTTGATTGGAAAAAATGTAGATTGGTAATATAACACAATGCTCGCAGAATCGTGGTGAGTTAAGAGTGGTCAGTTAGGTAATACAAATTAGTCCAGTCAACAAAAGACAAGAGTTAATAAGGGATCGCTTTAATTATTTCCCACCTTTTGCAAATGGGTGGGGGATTTGTTACTAGATTATACATAATCTTTGAATAATTTCGTCATAGGGATATTTGTTTCTCGGAACCATAGGGGGGATAGTTAAAAAGCTCCGTAATAAGTTTTAATTCAGATGAAAAAGTCCAGCGTGGCGGTGATAAATGTAGTGCTAATTTGAGGCTCGGTACTTTGTAATGTGGTGCAACTTTGTCTGTATATTGGCATAAAGGGTAATTTTGATCGCTATTAGAGAAGGGTGAAATGAAGGATAGTGCTCGTAGATCTATTTGACGATGCTGCACTTGGCATTTAACAGAACTACATTACCAGCCCACCTCTAGACCAATTAGCAACGTCATTTGCGCCTAATACAATAGACATTTACCACCCAATAGGTTACCTTTCGGTGTTTCTTACAGCCGTTTTCAGTTGACGAACTCTTAAAAATTTTTACTGCGCCAGTACTAAAACGTTTTTGAGGTAAATCGACAAGGAAAGGCAGTTTTTTGTTAAAACTTTTTCAACGTAAATTTTTTTCTGATGAGCTGTTTTTTTTTGGAAATAATAAGCGTGCATTCACTCATTAGTTTTCGGCTTGTTTTTGGTCTTCAAGCGCTTTGGCGAGCCCGAAAAGTCAAATGCCTCTATTTAAAAAAAAGGCGCACATTTGTTTTTGAGAAAGGATTTCCCTCGCGAAAATTTGCAGACTCACGCCTGGGTTATTTGCGCATTATTTTAAAAGTTAAACTGACTCAATTTATAAGTTTATTATGGCCAGGTTAATATGACGACTACGCTACGTGTGTGTGTGTGTGTTAAAAAATCAAAATATTTCATATGTGGCTTGAAAATTTCTAATTTGATTTAAAAAATAGGGATTTGAAAAATGAATTTTTTGGATATCAATTTTACTCCAAATTTTTTTAAACTCGCTAAAAACTTCCACCATTCGAAGTAATAATGTAAAGTGCCTCTGTTTTAAAAAAGGCGGACATTTCTTTTTGAGAAAGGATTTCCCTCGCGAAAATTTGCAGACCACGCTTGGGTTATTTGCGCATTATTTTAAAAATTTAACTGACTCAATCTATAAATTTTTTTATGGGCCAGGTTAATATGACGCCTACGCTACGTGTGTGTGTGTGTGCGTTGAAAAAGTCAAAAAATGACATTTGACAAAGCACTACATTAGTATATAAACTGATCAAACATTTCAAACCGCACCTCCGAGAAAATTTTCTAAAACTTCGAGCAAATGTATAATGAAAAAATGGCAATTTTTAAAACCTTATTTTGATAATCATATTTAAAACTTCGAACAAAATCAAAAATGCAATGTTCCAACCCCCAAAACTATTTTAGTAACTATCTTAAATGAAAAAATTGGACTTTGAGAAATTCTTTTTGTTTGATAATAAGTTTGTCCAATAATTTCCTATATGGCTTGAAAATTTCCATTTTGATTTTAAAAATAGGGATTTGAAAAATGAAGTTTTTGGATATCACTTTTACTCCAACTTTTTTTAATCTCGCTGAAAACTTCCACCATTCGAAGTCATAATGTAATGCTTTGAAAATTGCCATGGTTTGACAACGCGCCAGTTTTTTCAAGACAATCGTACTTCTTATTTAAAAATACTTTGGAAAACTATTGAGCGCAAACTATTGACCGCATACATAATTTTGTCAAAAAATCATTCTCAATATTTGCAAAAAAAAATGCGCTTCCAGAATTTCGTCCAAACATCCTAAAAAAATTCACGAAATAACCAGTTTTTCCCGCAGCAATACACCCAAAAATAGTTTCTATTCTAAAATTAATTTGACCAACTCATAGCACTATTGATATATCCAACAAAACATTGAACCCAATAAACCTCACAAAACATTTAAAAAGTTTTTATTCCTCACAGTTTATCAGTACGCAAAACAACCAAAGTATTATACACTATTAACCAACTTTTCGGTAAAATGAAACGAAAAATGGCAAAAGTAGTCGCATAACCAGATTTGGTTTTCAAAAAGTTTACCGGCTTAGATCCACATGAAGATGCAAGATATTTTCTTATTAGAGAAAAAAAATCGGCATTTTCACTAGGCACTCGACAAGCAGTCGCAGATGCGGATCAAGACCCAAAAGATAACAGACAAAGAGCTTTAGTCGCCTCAAATTAAAGAAGAACGGCTTCCCAACCAATTAGGGAATGAAACTTTAAAAAGAAAAGTTCAAAAACACTTATACATATCTTTTAAGACTCCTGTTAAGAAAGTCAATTCCGTAAAGCTTAAAAAATGAGACAGAGTCAAAAATAACGCTATCGAAAGAATCAACCTGCAAAACATTTGAATATATAAATACATTTATGATTTAACAGGGAAAAACTCAAACTGTTTTTCAAAAATGCTGTGTACAATTTCATTGCTTGATTGATTCACCTAATTTGTTTAGTAATTTTTAATTTATCACAAATTTATTACCATACGAGCAAAGCAAATCTATTTAAAGTATTCCAACAATTCGTTATTCTGCGCTTCCGTGGGTGATTTTTTCTAAAATTTCTTGAGACAGTTCAATTTTCGTGAGAAGGTATACCTGCCAATTAAAACAAAAAAATTTTTTATTGGAGACTATGAAGATAATTCATTCAAGGGAACCTGTAGCGCTTGCTTTCTGTTTTTGATTTGCAATCAATAAGGCAACGATAAACTGCGGAAGGCCAGGAGCTTAAACTGAAACTTGGGTTGAAACTTTTGGTTTATCAATTTTGTTTCGTCAGGAATTTATCAGTTTTATTTCGTCATAAGGAAATAAGACTAGGAAACCTGTGAAGAGGTGTCAGCTGATTTTTGTAAAATAAATAAACCAGAGAATGGATAGGATCTACTCTTAAGACCGCAATCTAATTGTCAGCTTGTTTGTCAGAAATTATCATGAGGATTAATACTACGAAATTTTGCTTCACTAACGGTCGAAGAGAAGTTTTCCCTGAAATTATTTCATGAACTTAAACTACTTTCAAAAGAAACACTATACATGTCAAAGGAATCGTTCTCTGCCTAAGTCCGCTGTTAGGATACTTTTTCCGACTAATTATCCACTCAGTCGACTAAATACGTGCCAAAACCATAGATTCAACATAGTATCGCAAAACTTCAATAAAATCTATTTCATCTGGAGTGCTCAAAAGTCTTAGTAATTGTCGTCATACTTTTTTCAATGAGGGTTAAGATGCCCGATGTGTAATCAAAGTGTACCCTAAATTCTATGATAAACTGATTTCTTCTCACATAACAATCAAAACATTCACTTTTGTTTGCTACTTATTCTAACTGTTCATCAAATGTCAAAATTCATCTTCACTTTTTGTGAAACCTATATTATTTGGACCCTCGTTAACCCGAATTGAACCTAAATCATTCATCAGTAAAGCCCGCAATAACAAAAACTAGAGAGGAAGGAACAGTTTCGAGTGTTTTCACTAAATCATTGTTTTTTTAACGACACGCTTTGTATATGAAACGATTCAACTATAAATTAACGCCCTAAAACCAATCTTAAACGTCAACCACATAACATGAAAAACCATATTTAATTTCCAAATTATAAGTTGTCACAACAAAACCTAAAGCTAAAACACGAAAACATCAATTTTATATTGACAAAAGCACTAGAGAGTTTTTCAACTAACCAAATTGTTAGGTTTCAATGTAGGTTTCAATTAAAGGGGCAAACGTTGCAGTTAAAAAGTATAGTCTACGGTCAAAAAAATTATGTTTCTGTAAGCGGATTTGGGTAAAACAGCAAAATTTGAACTGATATAACCCAATTTCTGATTCCATAAGCCAAAAACCTGGTCCTAAATGGTAAGTTTTTGACAGTTTCAAGTTTCAGAACAAAAATTGAGTTTTTGGCCTCAAAAATCAGCTCCGAACGTCAAACCTTGACTTTGTACAGAAAAGTAACGATGGTAAAACCCACCAAAATAGTTTTGAAGTTGATACCCAAGGCTAAAATGTACGTTTCAGAATTGGTTTTTTGGTTTCAGACACAAAAGTTTTGCTTCCCAGGTCACAATTTTGTGAAATCTAAGTAGATAAAAGGAATCCTTGAAGCAGTAAACAATTTTTAAACTCAGTAAAAATCCAGAAGGTGTTAGTTCGAGCCCTCAGACTTAAAGCTTACGCGCATTAAAATCGACGTTTTAAACCAATGTTTTTAGTTTTGTGGAAAATTAAGTGCTGGAATAGACATACATAAGAGATTCCAACCTAAATTTTCAACTATTTTCAAATAATTTCAGCCCTAAAAACTAAAATTTTTGCAAATAAAATTGCAAATTTATTGTTCTAAAGTAGTTCATAAGTCTATATTACTCTAGACCGAATATCAAAAACTATCAATTTTGAGTTATGTTTCGAGTTTCAGCGAGTTCAACAGTTTTGGTTTCAGATTTCAAAAACTAGGTTTAAGATAACAAAACCTCAGTTTTCTCAAAAGTTTGCGCATGATAAAAAATAAACAAACTACACTAAATTTTTTGACAATTATAAAGAACAAATAGATAAAAAATCCAACCTCATCATCTTTAGTTTCAGGTTTCAGTTTATAGTACTAGTCCAAAAAATCAATTCCTTGACAAAAAATTACTTTGAAATAATTAAAAACCTCGAAAAAAGTATATCACTAAGTGTCTGAAAATAAAATAGGCATCAGTTAGCTTCACAAAAACAAACTTCCAGGTTTCACAGAAAGGTTTCAAAACACAAAAAATTGAAAAATTGGAAAAAATTTCAAAAATGCGAATATAATTTTTCCATATCAATTTTAATAAAATTTGTTAATAGTCAACATTTTCTGGGAAGCTTTTAATACCCTATTTACACTAATCAGGTAATTAGTATCGCTCAAGCAAAACAAAAATAACCACCGTCAAATGTCAACACATTTTCAAATGGTCGTCAGAACAGTAAGTTCATAACTCAAACTAGGAAGCCAGGTCTCCAACATCATTTGATAAATGACCAACACTGAGGAGGATCATATTAGTACATTACCGAACCATTCTAGCAACAACAGACACTTATATACCACAAGAACGGTTAAGAGCTTCACTTCCAATCTCTTTTTAGTATCATCCTAGTACCCAAAACCAAAACTAAAAATCTATTAACCTATTAATAGAAACTATTTTTTCCCACACTAAGTTCTGAACTGCTCAAAAATATTAGAACCAAAATGAGTAAACTTATAAAACAAATAATAAAAAAAGTATTAAGTTTATGAAATGTTCGTGCTTATCTAGACACTTTTAAAATTTATGTTCAATTTTTATCAGATGAATACAACAGCATTTTGAAACTAAAACGAAAAAACAATTTAAAAAAGTGTATGACAAATCACCAACATCCAAAAGGATCAAGTCACCACCTTGTCAAAACATCCTGAAAAAAAATCCACAAACTAACCATTCTTTCCAGCAGCAAACCCCCTGAAAGAGTTTCTATTCCAAAAAAGCTTAACAAACTTCATAGCCTTATTGATATATCCAGTAAAAAGTTATAATCATCAAACTCAATAAACCTCATAAATAAATGTATTTACTCCTCTCAATTTATCAGTACACAAAACATCCAAAAGATTATATACTAGACGCCAAGTATTGAGTAAAATGAAAGCAAAAATGGCAAACAGAGTCGCATATCCAGATTTAGCTGTCGAAAAAATTACGAGTTCAGATCCACATGAAGATGCAAGAAGCTTTCTTAATATAGGAAAAAAAACAGCACTTTCACTAGGCACTCGACCAGCATTCGCAGGTGCGAATCAAGACCCATATGATAACAGACAAAGGGCTTTTGTCAGTTCAATATTAACGAGTGCAGCCGCCCAATGAATCAGGAAACGAAATTTTGTAAAGAAAAGGGCATAAAATCTTATACATTTATTCTAAGACTACCGTTAGGAAAATCAATCTTGTTATGCTTGAAACTCACACAGAGTCAGAATAACTTTAACGGAAGGATCAACCGCCAAAACGTTTCAATAAATAAACACGGTCTAATACATTTATAAATAAACAGGTAACTTAGAAATTGTTTTTAAAAAGTGTTGTATACTGTTTCAAAGCTTGAGTGAGTCATCTATTTTGTTTACTAATTTTTAATTTATCATAATTTATGACCATGTGAGTGAGTGATTTCTATTTGAATTACCCAAGCAAATCGTTTCTCTGCATTTCTCTGGGTGATTTTTCTAAAATTTCTTGAAAAAGTCCAAAAAGCTTGAGAAAGTATAACTGCAAAATGAAAAAAAAATTGTTTTTGGAAAATTATAAAACACAAATCATTCAAGGGAACCTGTAGCGCTCGCTTGTTATATTTGGTTTGCAAGCAAAAAACAACGACAAACTATGTAAGGCCAGGAGCTTAAACTGAAAAATTTTTGGAAACATTTTTACTTGAAACTCAGGCGTTCTTCTAACTGAACAAATCAGCACTAAAAATCATGGAAAAAACCTTTTCCAATTGCAGTCGAAGCCGACTGCAAACATGGGTTGAAACTTTTGGTTCATCATTTAGCCAAGTTAAAATTGTAGCGAGCAATTTACTGCGAACAAAATTCTTACCTTCAGATTCTTGTACAGATTTCTTGCCTTGGGGCACAAAGTAACAAAAAACACACTAGCAGAATAACATTTAGAAGGAAATGTCATCTCTCAATTTTCTTGAAATTGCTTTAACCAAATATTACTTACTTTTACAGAAAGGCTATCAAAAGTTTCGACCCAAACCGCCGTAGATTTATGGAAACCTTGTTGGTGCTAAATGTTGCTTCTAACTAATGAAGCATTTATTAAGCCAGCGAACATTACGTTTGAACGATACAAATTAATGAGCCGATAACAGAAGGAGAGAGAGTCTTACGAACATTTTTGAGGAGCTCTATCGGATTTAGCTAAATCGTGCGAAATTGGAATTAACGCAGAACAGGAGTGGATAAGAGATGTATTCATTTTCAATATGAGAAATTGCAATCTTCAACCAAGACTTTCATCGGAAACGCTAAATCCAGTGGATGCAATCAACCAGGCAAATGTCGATGAGAAACGTTATTATAATCATCTCAAAATAACAAACATGACGAGGTCCATTAACAACAATAGCGGCAGGGTGTACAAAAATTTTAATACTGTATTAAAGAAACCAAGTCTGATTATAGAAAAATCCAACTTCTGTATGAATAATGGAAATGCTTTTACAAAGGACACTTGAAAATTTGCCGACCAAAAGTAAATAATACGTAAAATTTAAAAATACAAAGGACAGTTTGGAGACTCTAAAAATCAAAAGAAGGCCAGTTGTACAGAATTAAATTTGTCCATATTCTCCAGTGAATCTACAAGTGAACCAAGAAGAAAATTTTGTGGAGCAGAAAAAATTATTACTCGTTGTTAAACATACGAACTATCTACGATGGCAATGGCGTCGAAACGAAGAAGCTCGTAAAAATCGAATTAGATGAGGACGCAAATTTTAATATGAATATTCCATTCGATTGAGCTAGTCCAATACGTTTCCTGAAAAAGAACGTGTTCCATGAGATAAAACTGAGAGACCCACAGCTGAAAATTCTACGCGTGGACAAAAAAATTTGCAGTTCACTGCGGCTTCACTAACAATACAATAAACGTTAACGGAAAAACTGTAATCAGAATACAATCTAACAGATGGGTTTCAGAAGAAACTCCATTTTTTATCACCACTGGACACGAGAGGAACGTCTTGGGAAACGAAAAACTACCCCAAATTGGAATATAAATTGCGCAGAAACAACCGCTTCTTCCGGTGAACAATGTATCTCTTCCGGTTTTGTGTCAATATAATCTCCATTTGCATACATTTCTTAACATGTACAACCATTTCAAATGACTTTTAAACAGAGTAGGAAAATTCCAATGGATAGAAAGATTACACATTTCCATTCATCGTTCAAACCAATACAAGCCAAGGGTAGAAGGATTCCTCTGCATTTATTGGAAAGTGTAAAGTCCGAATTGAACCGAATGGAAAAGAAGGGCACATCGTGAAATTAGATAAACGTGACAAAGTCTGTTTCATAACCCTAGTTGCAATTACGAAAAAAAGATGATAGTATTAATTTAGACTTGGATTCTAATCTCTTTAGCGACCAGATTTTTAAAAAATTATATAAAATGTCAAATATTCACGAACATATTGACAAAATCGCTTTTCAACTTCAAAATATAGTATTGGGCCCATTGCTCAAACAAACTTATCAGGATGATGACAGATGAACACAAAATTCTCAAGGAGGTGAAGAAGGCGGTGGAAAAAAAAGACCATTGGATAGATTCGGGGCTTATTTGAAGACCTTCCAGCAGGAATTTCATGTGAGGGAAAGAATGCTGTTTAACAACAAACAATTGATCATCCCAGGAGCCCTTAGGTCCCCGTTCATGACGGTTTTACATAAGACCCATCCAAGAAAGTTCGTGACGAGAGCACTGGTGGAGAACATTTGGTGGTGAATGTTACCATCACGAGAAAAACTGTGCCCAGTGTATAAAAGCAGGTAAGAACCTTAAATTCATTCTGGGCTCGGCCAACACGCAGAAATTACCAGACTTATCAAAACCTAACGAAGAAATAAACCTGGATTTTTCAGGCTCATTGGACAAAAACTGGGCACATAAAAATATTTACTTTAATGTATAGATAGGTTCCCAAAAATTCCTGCGGCTAGGGTATTAAATAGTAATTCAGTGTCTTCGATATTCACAACTCTGACGGATTACTGCAACCGAAATCAATCAGAGTTGACCATGGGTCGAGTTTTTTTTCTAATAAATTCAAAAGTGTCTGAGAGAGTAATAATCATAATTAACTAATTTTATGTACGGTGGAAGATCATAGATCAAACGTCTAATAGAGTTGTAGAACGTCTTATCTACAGAGTCAAAGCGAAACTTATGGCAAAGTCGTTTAACGAACGCAAACCGACTCCAAACGCTGCGATCGATGAAATCATTTGGAACCTCAGTTCAACAAAACAACCATCCATTGGATGTACACCTTTTTCAAAACATTTCAAAAAATCACCTAATACATTCTGGGAATCCTTAATCTCACACGCAATTGATTTAGATAAAAGGAAGTCGACATTGTCCAAACAGAGAGCCCATGACTTGGAGCAAACGACAGCAAATGACGGATACCTGGAGCAAACTATACCCGACAACAGAGAATATGAGAGCGATTCAACGGACAAAGCAGAACAAATAGCACCGACAGCCCTTTGTCGAACCCCTTCACCCAAAGAACTATTTGATATAGAAAGATCGTCAACAGAAGGGAAGGTCAACTGTACTTTAAACTTCTTGGCGGAAAACCTCTTTCAGACACAAAAATATGGTAACCCTAGATAACGGCCACGTACTAAGAAAATTGGACCTCGCTTTCAAGAAAAACCAACCAATGGCTCCAAGTATATTTACAACCGTTCCGAACACATTAGTTAATAAAAATGAATTAGCAAAGAAGAGAAGGAGAATTTCACCTATTAAAAGCAAGGACTGTAACGAAGCAGGGCTCACACTGTCAAGCAGACAATCGGGCTGAACAATGACGAAGAGGTGAAAAACAAATGTCCCCAGGACCAAAGGTTTCTGTTACGTTAACTCAGACTTAACATCGTCATGAGATTTAAACCATTAGAACAACGTCTTGGAAGACTATCTGGGCACTGACTCTGGTTTTAATTCGAATTCTCGTCTGTCATATCTGAAAGTTCTTCAGATCATTCGAAACGAACCATCTCTGGCGACTAACCAATCTAGGACTTCACATCGTCAACTCCGGGTACGAGCGAGAACCCAATAGCTATGAGGAATTCGCCCGAGAAGCCAACAGACCCAGTACCAGAAAACCTCTCATACAGCTAATCTTGTCCGAGAAGGAACCCCGGGCCCCCAAATTTCTATGGAGAGAGGCGCTTCATCCAGCAAGTGGCTTAGCCACATCAATTCGTTAAATTCGTCAATTCTAAAATTTGAACTTTTTAAAATAAAAATCATCCCCCTACGCGCCTATAAAATACAAAAATAAAGTTTTTTTTTCCTAGTAAGAAATCAATTATGCCAATTAACCTGCTTCAATCAACCCGGAACGATTTCTACGGATTAAACACCCGCTTTAATTGTCGCGCGTTCTTTGTTCCAAATTGGCCATAATGGCAATGTTTAAACCCTCATATTTTTTTTAGAAAAACAATCAAAGGTGATTTTGTGATTGCGTTTTTTAACGATTGTAACCTTGGCCTCTAGCAGCTAATTAGTTACTAGCCAGTTGTGCTTTATATGAAGTCCATTGGACTTCGCGTCACTATTGTTCTCTTTAGACAACAGTCAGTTTTAATTTAACACAATTACTTTTATTCCTTTAACTTCGCTTAGCTAGCTTAGTCTAGCAATAGTATTTGAACACTTCTTATTAGGTGAACTATTTTTCCAATTTTAAGCTCAGGACACAAAAAAATTTTGAATGATTTAGAAAACACTTTGTCAAAATTGGCTAGTTAAAAAGTCGAAATTTGTCTGAAGAAAAAAAAACACCCTGAGCACAAATATTCTGTTACTTTCGTTACGAAAGCCGGAACAATTATACTCATAAAATGTTGGTTATCAAATCAAGTTTGTCTAAAAAGCCACACCAAAAGCACCATCATTCAATTCTTTCTTCAAAATCAAGAGAAAATTAATTTGCGAGAATTTTTAAGCTGAAAAACTCTATAAGCATTAACATTGATAAGACATTTTTGTTGCATTTCCAAAGACAGAGGCAAATCGGAGCTTCTCATCACTTGCGATAACACAAGACACTAGACGAAAGAAGAGCCACTAAGTCCAGAAAAAATGAAAAAACTTTCAAAGAACCACAATTAAAAAAACTTCAAAATGTTGTCTAGAACCTTCTATTTGCGCAAATTAGTTCAAGAAACACATTCGACGACTCTTTAAAAAATTCACCATAGAAGCGAAGATGAGCTTCGCTCCACTTGCAATACAACACAAATATAAAAAGGCTTGAATAAAAAAATAGTAAATATTAAAAAAAGTTAGGTAACTAAAATTTTCGCATGTCTCAACAAAAACCAATCAGGGTCCCAGCTGAAGCTTGAGTTTCGTGTTTAATATTGGATGAGTTTGCTTTACTGATGCGGCATCAAAATTTATGGATTGAAATTTCGGTTTCTGCCCCCAAATTCCTAATTGTTTCTCTACTAAAAAAGGCGAGAAGAGCAAAAAAAAGTTGAGATAAATATTTTTCTTAACGAGATAATATTTCTCATACAAGCAATTAAGAAGTCATCGCTTCTGCAGGATCAATTATCGCAGTTGGTTCTTTCAATTGAATTTTTCGTCCCAGATAAGATTTTTTGAGTTTTTAGAAAATTCAAAACTTTCTAAAAACGGTCAAAAGTCTCTCCAAAATCCATAAATTTTTTTCCATAATCCATTAGCTAAGAAAATATGATTTCCAAAACCGGGTTTCTCGATTGAACACAACCCGAGAATTGGCACAATGGTTTTCGCGTAAAGTCAACTGGTTTCCAAAAATTTATCAAAGTTTCAAAACACTGACTTCTTTGAAATCAACATCTTTCCTCTTAAGCAAACTGGACATAGTCAATTATAAAGGTAGGACTTTCAACATCCTCTTGTTTCGATTAAACATTTGAAATCAGGTTTGGCAGGTAGTTAGCAAAAACGATCAACAAATAAAAAATTTGACAATTCTGAGAATCATACCTTTTTTTAAAAGAAAGAAGGGCGTAGTCGTTTATGCAGAAGGGATTGATGCAACTTGTTATTTCGATTGAATCAAAAGTCTCAGATGTGGTAGAGTAGTTCTCGAGAAAAATCAAAAAAACTTGTAAAAAAGTACGGTCCAAAAATCAACTTTGACTTTTCCGAGGGCCATAACTTTTGGTGTCAACAAAACTTGGGTGTAGTCGCATAAGCCAATGAGCTCCCCACAACCCGCTGTTTCATTTAAACCCAAAATCTCAGACATGGCTGCGTAGTTTTCGAGAATATTCAAAAAGTTTAATAAACGGTCAAAGAATCAAAAATTTGACTTTTCCGCGGGCGATATTTTTTTGTGCTAAAACTTTTTGTGTATGGCTGCTAATACAGGGGAGCTTCTCCTGACCCGTTATCTCCACTGAACCCAATATATCAAGTTTTCGAGGAAAGTCAAAAAGGTTCAAAAAACAGTCAAAAATTTGACTACTCCTAGGACCATAACTTGAAAAAAAAAATTGGGTGTAGCCGCTTTTGCAGGGAGTTTTTCGAAACCATTCATTTCATTGAAAGCAAAAACTCAGCTTTGAGAGAGTAGTTTTTGAGAAAAAAAATTGAGTCCAATATTCCCGCTTAGACTTTTCGAACGCTGTAGACAGAGGGGTCAAGTAGAAACAGACTCTACGGGAGTACGCGGGAAAACAGGGGAGTAGGCGGTCTTTCAATTGATAGCCCTTTTATTGAAAATTAATAGAAGCTTCTGTGAAAAACTAAAAGTTTTTCAAAAATTATTGAAACAATTTCCATAGCAAAAAAAGCTTCAACAAACCGATTGATAAGCATTCAACAAATTTGAAAAGTGCAAAGGGAAATGCTAAAATTGTATTTCGTCCAAAACAAAAATTAGGTCATTAATCCAATAAAAAATGAGTTGAAATAATTTGGGCCGCGGGAGAAGTCAACGTTAGTAAAACTACAAATTGTAGGAACAAAATGGAACACCAAAAGTAAGGTTAGAGAAAAAAGCTTGAAGTAAACAAAACTAAGCCGACAACACATAAGCAGACAACTAATTGACCGACAAATTTATTTGAAACAGAATTTTTGACAAATAACAGGTCCCGGTGAGATTTGAGCCCAGGAGCTTTGCCGTCCCAGGCGTACTCGATACCTCCAGGCTAAGTTGACCGGGAAACCGTAGAAATCATTCAGAATCAAGATAGTAATGATTCAAGTGATTCTGTTAAAGAAGTTGGCCCGAAAAAAAGTCTTCATACTGGAATGATAACGCTTGCTAATGGCAATAGTAAAAACAAGTATCGAGCGAAAAAAAATGTTATCAAAAACAACTTTGAATAAAAAATTGTATTCTGAGAAATTTTGTATAATACGAAGTAAAACGTTAAAAAATTATGGTTTCTTTGAACGACTCAAAATTAAGTTAGTAAACAGATGAAATATGCCGATATCTTTTTGGCCAAAACCCTTTTCATGCAAAAAAACATAAGAAAAAAAATATACGACGTCAACGTTAGTAGAATTAAAAACTGCAGGAGTGAATGAAAACATAAAAAACAACTGCAATAAAAAACTACGTAAAAAGCTTAGATGTGGCAGTTAAATCTTAGATTGCAACAAAAACATATATCTGAACAAGGATAGCCGGTTACTGTGCAAGTAGCGCAGAATGTACCGACCATGGTCTTAAAAAAATGCAAACAAGTTTTTCAAACTATTGTCGGTTTTTTCGGCGTAGTCTGATGAAAAGAGCTGAACCAAAAAAATGGGAATTAGGCATATTCAATAACCAAACTAAGTTCAGCCATAAATTAAGCAAATTGAAAAACAATTATTGCGGAAATATTACAAGAAAAAATTCGAACTAAAACTTCCAAAAAGGCGCTAAAATACTCAAAGTAAGATAACGTTACCCAATTAAAACTGTTATACGTTTTAAGTTAAATTTTTGTAAAATTTCAAGGAATTAATCAATTTAGATAAAACTGCTCGCTTGCTTTATTTGCTCGAAATAAGACAAAAAATCAAAATTATCGAACCGTTTTTTTTTTCGACACTGGGAAAAACTTTAAATTTTTTTAATGCGGTTCGAATCAGAACTGTAAAAGCTGTAATACGATACATCACTCAACACTCACACCAGTCAGATGAATATTTGTGCTGCTTTATAATGCGTTGAAAACAAAAAATTAAAACACACCCGAATACCAAGTTCCTTCCCAAAGTCCGGTCGGAACGCTAAAAGCTTTGAAAAATAGATATTTTAGAAATTTTTTTGGTTTGTAAAATGATCCACGTAGTCAATTTTGAGATTTGGGTTTTTTGCATCTCCTTCTGGTTTTGTTGAGGAGCGTTCGAACATGATCATTTGGATACAGGTTTTTAGCAGTTACGGTAAAAGCAAGAGTAATTCGGAGTTCATGACAAAAAAAAATATCTGAAAAATCTCTTTGACTTTGTATGTAGTTTTTGTTTCTTAAATAACAAAATAGCAGTTTTCTGTGGCAAAGATTTTCGTATTATTACCTTTCGCTTGCAAGCTTACTAGTGTAAATAAATAATAAAATTAAAATAAATCTTAAACATATTTTTGCTGGGTCAGAGTCCATTCCCCGACCTGAAGATCAAGAGTCATACGTCCTCGTATCTACGCCATGAGCACTTGAAAGTTATCAAACAATAGCCAGAAATACAAGAGATGCGACTTTCTATGCTTGTAGTTTCCTTATACCCGTTATCTCCATTTAACCCACAACATCATTTTTGGGAATTCCGAAAACCCACAACATCATTCCGAGAAAAATCAAAAAGATATACAAAATTACACTATTCCGAGGGCCATAAATTTATGTGTAAGAAATTTTTGGGCGTACCCGCTAATTGAGGGGTGCTTTTCAAATCCGCACTCTTCATTGAAACCACAATCGCAGCCTTGTTTAGTAAATTTTGAGAAAATGAAACAAAAATCAAAAATATCGGTCAAATATTACCCCACACATTTTTCTCAGGGTGTAGACAAAGGGGTAAAGCAAAAAAAGAATAAGGATTTATGCATGCATACAAATGGTGTAGACGGTCTTTCTATAGATAACCTTTTTTTTGGAAATCGGTAAAAGGTAATTCGAGAAATCAATTTCTTTTTTTTGCAAAAGCCTCTCGAAAAAAAAATAAAATACAAAAAATCAATCGCATACATTTTCATAAAACCTATTTTTATCAAACAAGATTTCTAGGCAAATTACCTTTTAGATTTTTGAAAATTGTTGCCGCCCCAATTTATGCTACTCTGCTTGAAGTCTAGTGGGCTTTGAGTCAGGCACTTGCATCTGAGTCTCGGAACTCATCTAGTGCATTAATAGTTTTTTTTACTTCTAAGATTTCAACTTTAAAACCGTAAATTATAGAGACAGTAAAAATAAATATATTAAACAAATAATTCTTATGCTAGAGTAGCATTATAGAAAGTATCTAACACTATTTAATAACACGATCAACTATATTTACAAAATTAAAACAGAGGCGAAACTTCGCATCACTTGCGATAACTAAATTTCGAAAAAAACACATTTTGATATAAAGCTAAGCTTATACAAAGCACATTTATACCTGATTTTGAAAACACACCAAATTTCTAGTTGACAAAAAAAATTATCAACTCGCAAGTGGAAGTAAACACCAATTCAGCAGGGCAGCACTTTTCTTTCCAAACATCAATTTTTCATATTTGGATTTACCGATGTTAATTTGAAGTTACTTCGAATTTTTTACAGCAATAAATTTTTGCAGAGAAAATATCATCAAAATTGCTTTATTGGCTCACGGGACTTACACAACCATGCAGGCTGCTATTGATTCAGTTTTTCAGTTTATTTCAAATTATTCAATCATTTGAATGCATTTCCACGTGAGCAGGGAACTCTACAGTTGTGGAATTAGGCGAACATGAGTTTTTGGGAGGCAAGTCATGTGTGGTAGTGTCAGCTGGTCCTTGGCTGATGTCTGCCGTGTTCTGTGTCGTGGACCCATTTGAGGAGTCATCTATGGAAGTGAAGTGGTGACGGGAAGTGGGTTCGAACACACACGAACATGTATTGCAATGTCTGGAGTAAGGACGCGCATTAAACTCGGATTCTGAAGAACTGCCTAAAATAAAAATATATCTTCTTCGTTAAAAAATCATTTGACTTCAAAAATTATTTTTAAAAATCACGATACACCTGCTAACAAATAATTCACTCGAAAGAGAAATATCATTCAAGAACTTTTTTCAAGCCGCATGGGAATAATTGATAAACCAAGCATATAAGCAAGTGAAGAAACAAAATATGAATGATAAAAAACAAAACCTAGATCCAAGTGAGCCTCCCAGCAGTAATCAATTTACTCAAGTGCCTCTTAAATCAAATTTTTGCATAGCACCTACCAGACATTTTTAAAATTATTATACCTCCGTCATGCGGGTGGTTCACTCTATCATAACAATCCAGTGCCTCCTCTAGTTCAATGCACTTTTTGATCAAGTCCTCGCGACTCATTTCTGACAGACGCTCGTACTGAAACTGACTGTACTCTTGGGCGAACTGCTCTATAGCCGAGTCATTTATTCTCGACGTTGGGTAGTAGTCGCCTAGTTGTTCATAGTCGTTTCCGTCTCTTGACCGACTGCCTCCGTCTGAGTTAGGGGTTGGACAGGCTGAGATAGGGGATCCGTTGATGCCTCTTGGAAGAGGACTGTTGTGGTCGTTGATAATGAACTGGGTCGTGTTCGTCGGAGCAGTGGCCACTGATTCTGAAGTGGGATGATATGCTGACATCCTTGATCCTCCTGCATTCCCATTTTCAAGACCTCTTCCCTGAGCAGCTCGTCTTCTTCTTGGATGTGTCCGGTGCTTCCGCCTAATCACACACACTACACGTTATAAAACACTGCATGCATTTTTCACAAACGAAGTTATTTCAAGGCAAAACATGAGCTAACAGACATTTGGAGTCAATGAACGCAAAAAAAAAGGAAAATACTGAGTTGTTTTTTTTTCAAATATCATCTTCCGAATTTCGAAGAAAACAGATGACCTTAAAGCTCATTGAATTCCTAGTTCTTTAATAAAACTAACCCCATTTGAGAAAAATGGATCAAAGTTTGCGATAAAACTAACCCGATTTGGATAAAACTGACCTGATTTTGATAACAACCACTTTTTTGATGAAAACTAACCCGTTTTGAGAAATCTGGATTTTCATTTCGCTGAGAAAGCTGAAAAGTAAATTCCATTTTCGAAATTGAAAGTCGATCATGTGTTTCATGACCTTACACTTTTGCTGTTCGATAGTGGAGTTTGCCTTCCTTAAAACGGCAAAGAAATCAAAAGTCAAACCGCGAAAAAAAATTTGAACCTGAATTCATCAAGACCTATACAAGATTCTAAACTACGTCCATCAACTTTTAATCAAGTCGAATTCAACTAGCAACGGTATTTCAAGTACCAAGTAGGTAGCCGAGGCGGGAAAACTCAGTCACAGCTTTTTTGAACAGACAATGTTGAATGTCTTAAGAATAGGGGTTCAAAAAGTACTTTCGCTGCAATTTGCAGCGTGAGCGCATGCAAAATTGTCAGAGCTTGCTGGGCTCATGGTTAAGTGAGCAGCTCTAGTTCAACCTTGAAACAGCCAACTGACAGTAATGAACGCAAGGAAACCGAAAAAAGAACTTTCGAACTTAAAAAAAATATATATATGCCATTGACGCTGTTTGAATTTCATGAAAAATTCATGCTTGGTGCACTTTTGATAAAATTAACCCAATTTGAGAAAGCTGGATCAGCAGGTAAAATATTTATTTCGCTGAAAAAACTAATAATTAAATTCCAAAATTAGAAGTCGATCACGTTTTTTGCGACCTTAACATTTTTGCTGTTCGATAGTGGCATTTGTCTTCTTTTTAACAAAAAAAATGAAGTCAACTTAAAAAGAAATCAAAAGTCAAACCGCGAAAAATCTAAATTGAACGAATTTTTAAGACCTTTTCCTGAAAACGTTCAACACTTTAATAAATGATCACGGCTCCCACATTTTTCCAAACTTAAAAACTATTTTAACGCTGTCATAATGCAATGAAACTTCGCATGGTGAACAACCTAAACTTTCTGCATACCTTATAATCGTAGCACGTATTTAGCCATTAAAACATGTCCAAGATTATAAAAACAGAAACATTGAAATGAGGGAGTGAAAAAAAGCTATAATCAGTGACTGGATGACTAAAGAGAGCCAAGAAAAAAAATTTATATTTTAATGCCTCAGGAACAAAGTTCACTAAACAAAAGTTATCAGTTCCTAGCAACTAGTAACGTCTTCATTAAAAAAAAAGAGTGAAAATTCACTTCATTACTTTCAAAAAAAAAAGAATGTCATGAATCCTGAAAGTACAGTGAAAAAACCTCGAGCAGCAATCTATTTTTTTTCTGTCCTTAAAATTTTAGGGTACAAATTTTGTTCTTGTCATTGCCAAGAAAATTTGATGCGGTAACTATGTTAACAAAATTTTAGATTCCTTAAACGCCCAAATGTTTTCGCCAAACAGAAATATTATCTCGCTATCGCAATTAATTTCCAAGTCGGTATTTCAAAGATTCATAAAATAAAACCCAAGCAAAAACATAATTTGAATCCAGTAGGACAATTCTTGGGACCATTAGCTGATTCCATTTCAATTCAAAAGATTATTTGAGCAGATAAAAGTGAAAATTGTAGAAGTAAATATAACACAAGAAGCAACAAAAAATAAAAATACACGCAGCAAAAAAAAACTCCAAGATGCGACAACAGATAAGCAGACAAATAATTGGCCGATAATTTTATTTGAAACAGAAAAAAAAACAGGTCCTGGTCAGATTCGACCCATGACTTTTGCGTCCCAGGCACATTAGTTACGTCCAGGCTAAGTGGGCCGGAAACGCTAAGAAATTTGAATACATTATGAAACAAGGTAGATATGAGTCCAGACGATTCCTGTAAACAAAATTTGTTTACGGTAAAAAATTCTAGTACTCGATTGCTATACCCTTGCTTATCTCAAGGGTAATGAGATCTGTTCAAAGCTTCCGCGTCAAAGCTCCGCATAGCAACTATTTGGGTTTGGGGCGGTTAAGAAAATTGTCGTCCGCAATAAAATATAAATAATACAGGTGTTGAAAAAAGAATCTTTTCAGGTAGACGAAAAGTGACCACGATATTGGAGTTCATTAATGCCAAAATTAAGAACGCGAGAAAAAAATAACGTTTTCAAATATAGCTTCCCGCTTGCAAGACATCGTCGCCTACGTTATTCCATCTAGAATTTGCTGATCATTCATAAACACTAAGGCTTCCAGAAAACAATATAATTCAATGCTATAATTCCAAACGTTTTCGCCATTTACTGGCAACATCAGGCAAACAAAACACACGAAGGGTGCAACAAAACTATGACAATATAGGTTTGCAAGAAGCCCAAATGCATAAAGCTGTAACTCAGTAAAATACTGGAAAAAGGGAAACAATATATATCACACGCGTAAGCTAAACCTTGTTTAATACTTTATTGTTGCTCAAGATTTAAGGTTCAAATTAAAAACCTCGCAGAATTTTCAAAAAAAACTACAACAATATTGAGAAATATATTCCATCTCGTCCGGCTTAAAATTAAACTAACCGTCTTTCGTCTCTCTTCACCTCAACAACATCATTGAACTTGATTCTCTTTTCTTTACCAGGCTCTGGATGATCTGTTATCTCACTACTTTCATCCATTCTGAAAAAAAATGAAAAAGCATTAATTTGGTCATGTAACATTCGTCTACTGTAGTCACACATGAGGCTTAAGAAAAATAGGCCCTATAACCATTGGCTCAAGAGTCAGGGACACTATCTCTTGTGTTTTTCTACCTCAAATCAGTCGGAGCCAATTCGGTTCGTTTGTGACATGAGACTACGACCCGTTACAGCTTAAAGGCTACTACTAAAATATCCCCCCACTCTAGAATTAAGAACGTCCCCATACTTAGGTCTCTAGATACCCAAAATACATGAACGCCGTTAAAAACCGGGTTGGAACAATCCGTTAAGTTACTTTTTATTAGACGGTGGAACTTTGATCCATTTCAGATGGATCAACCTAAAACTCGCCTTACCTCAACATAACAATCATGAAACACACTCTAGAAATTTAAATTGGTACTCACATTGTAGCACGCTCAAGAATTGGGAGTAATTAAGTCGGTAAGCAACTCAAGAATTAAATAGTGTAACTAAATGAGTTTAATGTTTGCCAGTTTCAACAACAGGAATAAGTTTGTACTCTAGAATGCAGTTTTATGTGGACCATTGGGACACTCAAGCTGTCCACCTTTCCACCGAAGGTTTACTCTGGTCCAGTTCGAATAGTTGACCAGGTGGATAATTGTCCAGTTCTCAGGAACACTCTGTCTTCTATTTCAAATAGGACAGCTCTACTCTAGATTATTATTGTCTCGGAAATTGCGAATGGCAATTTCCTACTGATTTATCTTGCAACTTTCCCGCGATTGTCACTCGATTGTTCTGACTTCTCTTTGACTTTCAGTTATCGCGAGAAAATCGTGCATGACAGGCTCCATTCGAATTTTTGAAAAATTAAATTTCACTCCAAAATCAAGTGTTTTGCGCTTTTCTCAAGGTCAAACTTCCAAATATGACCGACTGGCACATACTCCCCGGACTCGAGATCGATGTCCTCATCGCGTGCTGTCGTCTGCCAGTGAGTCCCCGAAAACCGAGTGTTGCTCAAGGTACAGTGCCAGTGGTCATTTACAGAAGTTTGCAGCAGACTTAAGCTTATCTACACCCCAAAAATTCACGGCCATGTAAAATTCTCACACTATCGCTAAACAGCAATCAAAATCTGCACACACCTGCACCCTTGAATTCTCGCTTTTTAAGCCAATCATTTAAAATTTCTTTTGTCCCATTCAATCAGGAAATTGTCATGCAGTATTTCCTTTTATATAGTAAATATAGTATATTAATAACAATATTTGCATTGTTAAAACTTCTTTTTCGTGAATCCAAGTTTCACCCGGATCCACGCTCAAGCCCCCTTTCCCCTCTCAAGACTCAAGATCCATTCGAACCATCCACTCATCTCGCACTCTTTGTACTAGATACGGTAAACTGTCTCAACAGTTCTTCTTCATCATCGGAGCTAATCACGATCTCCTCCCAAGCCTTCAGCTGTTCGTAGGATCGCATCCATTCTCTTTGCTCCTGCAACCTCATTGCCTGGTTGGGTAGTGCCTTCACTCTAGATTCCCTGTTCAAACAAAAGGAGTTGTGCAGGCTCAAGCTCACGTTCTTCGCCAAGTCTTCCTCTAGTATTGATTCCCTCGCTTTGGTATTGTCTCTAGACATTTTACCCACTCTCTTCCATCCTGTCGTGATCGCATTTCGATGGGTTAACAGGGGTCTCTTGAAAGCTTCCGGCCCAATCTCGGCCTGGAATTGTCGATATTCCTTTTGATGCTTTCTCATGTGATCTTTCGTTGTCATGTATATCCAAGACGTCAGTGTCGCTCGAAAACATGGAAAGTACCTCAAACGGCTCCATATGTGTCTGACTTCCGTTGGTATGGCGAATACTTTGCACGCAGTCTCAAACAACTCGAGTCTCCTGCTGTAGTCTATCGCATATATTGATTCAGCAGTTGGCGTCGTCGCTTCCCGATACTTCGTTATATTCTCATCTAACCATCTCAGAGCCAGCATCGTACTCACTACTAAGAGCGTAACCTTCTGCCGGTGATCCGGTAGTCCGATCGACCGAATTTCTTCTATATCCCACACCAGGCAAAAGTTCTTGTGATCTGGATACCACACCGTTTGTGCCAAACAGTGGCATGGGCATTCTCCATGGGTGATCTCAATGCTCCTGAGGTTACGCTCTCCCGAGGCTTCCAAGAGAGGCTCAAGCTCCATCATTTTCTCATGCATCGTGTCGTTCTCTCCCATGTTTGGAGTACCCCCCACAGGTTTTCCGATCACGTTCTGTCTCTCGTGATTGCTTGTGTTATCACTTTCCAACTTCAAAAGCTCTTCTCCCCAGATTTCACTCAAGTCATCTCTCAACTCCTTCGGTACTGTCCCTCTGATTTTCCTCAACAACTTGTGCGAGTGATGCGATACGCGAGCCAACCTCACGCACTTGGGCACTGAGAAGGCCTTGTCCACCAATATTCTCTGGCTGGATGCTTCCACCATCGCCATGTGCAGTGGGTAGTGGCTTCCGCACAAATTGGCCATCATTGACCCTATCAGGGATTTTGCGTTCAATGGCAGGCCATAAGCTTCGCTCATGGGAAACCCCATTTCCGCCTCGAGACCAACCTTCCAGCTCCGGATATGTTTTTGAGTCACCTGCAACACTCCCGGCCATGATTCCACGCTCAACGCCGTCACTAAATGGTGTTCAGACTCTAGCCTCTCCAGTGACTGCAGACTACACATTCTCGAGAAGAATCCGAGAGCTGTCGCTATGTTCACCTTAGTTCTCGCGTAACACTCCGCCACTATTTGTACTTCACTTTTCTCCCTTTCCGTGATGTCTCCAAACCAAGTAACCAGATCTTCTTTTTGAAAGGACAATATCCTGACACATGATCGTCCATCGCAGGTGCGCTCTCCACTCCCACACGTAGAATCCAGACAGCTACCCGGCTCCATCTTCTTTGCTGACTCGAGACTGTTCGTCTTTTCTCCTGACTCCTTCATCTGAGGTAAGATCAGTTTGTGCACCACACTCAACTTTGCCAAATCTTCATCTTCCGTTGGAGCTAAGCTCACCCGTTCGGTGGTCTCCTCGATCAGACTCGCGTGGGGATGTGGGCACCAGGAGGGTCTTAGTAACTTCCATACCACTCCCAAGTTCGTGATCAGCAAGCCATTGCCATCACCCATGTTCACTTCAACTCTCTTGTTCGAGCGCGGTATGCTCACCACCTCCGGTGTTTTCTCAAGAATCAGGGCCAGGCTCGGCCTCTCTTTCTCCACCGCGTCTATTTCCATTATTCTTTCTGTCCAAAACTTCAGCAGCTCCGCTACCTCGTGGTTCCTGTGAGCGCCTCCAGTTTCTGAGTCTAAGAAGGGGTTGTAGGCTATTCCCATCACTCCTGACACGTATTGGTATTCCCCCTTCTCGCTGGGTCTCGAGTACTGCTCTGACGAGGCCAGGTTACGGTGAACATCATGTTCTTCTTCGAACTTCTTGTTAAAAAACCTCCGCACCTCATCTAGCTTTCTGTGGTTCTCTAGGGATAGTCTGGAACCATCTTCCTTCTCTATTCCAGTACTCTGATACACGTTTAAGATGATCGTTGAGACTCTTTTTTCCACGGTTCTACTTCCGCTTGCTCTTTGGTGGCACGCCAAGATAGTGCTGTCAGACATCATTGACATTATCCATCTCAAGAAACATGTGGCATCCTTCCTCCTAGCCAGGCTCAAGCCTGAATTATCCCTGGCCACGTGTTGCATCAGTGCTTGATACACATCTAGCTTCTTGCTTCCCAACTTCAGCCTGTCATATGAGGTCAATGTCTCTAACTCTATTCCCACCAGACTCCAGGTGAACATCAATTGTCCTGCGGTTCTAATGAAGGGATTCGCCATCAATGGCGGTGCTGATGAGGATGTCCTCATTGCCTCTTCGAAATGATCCTTCAACAAGTTCTGCCAGGACCTCTTCAGCTGATTCGCCAATTCTATCTTGTTAACCTCAGCCTTTTGCTGGGTGGCCCAATTGCGTCGTTTGCGAGCCACTCCACTGTCCAACTTCTTCAAGCAGTCTTCCATTTCCTTCAATGTCTCGAGGGCCACCCACCATGTCCGGGAGGTGTTCCTTGTTTTGTTCCTCTCCAGTGGATCACTCGTCACTTGCTTCCCCGTGGCCTGGTGTGCCTTCGAAACCCATTCTTTGCCGACATCCACTTCCCATGTCTGTCCGCTCGTTGAACCTCTCTTCACGTTTATCTTCTGAGGCTTAAAGTCTTCCTCCGATGTCGAACTGGTGGAAGCCTCTATTTCCCTCTCTACTTCGAGTGGTCTTCTGAGCTCCGTGTTGCTCTTGTATGCCGCCGTCTTGCATCGAGCCAAAACCATGGGCGCCGTCTCTCTCAAGTTTCCTTCCGAGACAGCATCCACTGAAGGACTACCCAATCCCTCCACTTCTCTCTACCTCTTGCGAGTTTTCACATCTCTGCTTGAGGGTGTTGTGGTTACCATCACTGATTCGACCTCTCTGTCTACCTCCAACCCTTCCAACTCTTGCCTCCCCCTACTCGAGCCATTATTACTTTTAATCATATTACTAGTCCCAACCTTATCCCCTTCTATATCATCAACTATTTTATCTACAGTTTTTTGTTTCAGAGTAGAGCTGTCTTCACATTTTTCTTCTCTAGTCTTCGATCATGAATTCCTCAGCTCTATCAGCTTGTTCAGCAGCTCTTTTCTCGCCTTCTCATCCAGGCCCGTTCCTATCAGAAGCGGAACTCCAAACTTCACAACTGTGTCCCACAGTTCCTCCTTGAATTTGTCCAGCGTCGTCTCGCTGCCCACTTCTTGATTGAACTCCTTCAAGAACTCCTGCCAAGCATCGTCCTTCAGAGACCCCAGGAACATGTCCCTATTTCCTTCGAAAGTATTCTTTTCCCTTTCCTCCGAGCTCAAGAGTATCATCCCCATATTGGACGTCTCGCTTGCCAATGGCAACTCCAGATTCTTCAGGGGGGACGGGGTCAGCGGTGGAGTGGCAGTATCTGCCCAATTCTCCTCGCTCAAGTCTTTCAACAGCTCTTGAGTGGTGAGCTCCTCCCCTGATGGTCTCGGTTCAGGCGTATTCCCCACTTCCATGTCCTCACCGGCTTCGCTGAGAGTTTCATCCATACTCTCTTCTTCTGACTCATTTCTTCTTCTCTCGAGAATTCTTTTGAACCGGTCCTCCACGAGTCCACTCCTCTTGTCTCCAGGTGTATCCACTGACAGTGGTGATGGTGTCGCCGGATCCAACCTCTTGTATTCCGTCAGGGCCACGTACAGTTGACCTGCAGCATCCAGTTCTTTTCCTTCCTGTCTCATTTCCACCTGTTCTAAGCCGTAGGGTGCCCTATACTTTCTTGTTGCAAATTTCATGTCGTCCACCAACGCGACATGCCCCTCCATCATGATCATCCTGCCATCATCCCATATTGGTAGCATATTATCCAGTCCCTCCTGCTCAAGAGCTCTCAAGACCTTTCGCACCTCATATCCAGGGGGCTGCGAGCCTCTCATCTTTTTTGCTTGCGTCGTCCACGAGTTTATTTTCGCCTCACTAGTGTGGAAGTAAACCGCCGCCGTATAGCCGACGAACAGGGGGTCCCAGCCATCAGTGAAGTACTTCTGCATTTCTTCCGAAGTCATCCTCGCCATTATGGATGGAACTACCAAGGGGCTGTTCATTCCCAAGGTCATCCTCCTAACTATAGGGAACTCAGGCATGTTGGCTGGCAGGATTTCTTTCTCCATTATGGCCTCCAGCTCCCTCTTGACCAGTGCAAAGCTTTCCTTCCCAGCAGGAATCCTCAAGATCTCTCGTCCGTCTGCCGTCACTGGGTTCAAGTTCCAGAACTTGGGATACGTTTCGATGGGACCCTCTCGCTTGCCTCCCATTCTACATTGCATCTGCCCCCTGAAGTTGTACACTATCAGCTCGGCATCTTTCACTTTTCCAAAGAGTACCGTATCACTCATTTGTGCTCTAAGCACCTCCTGCCGACACCAATTGAGCGCCGTCCCATCCAGTACGCTGATAAGACTCAAGTGCGTCACAGAGTAACGATACGTTGTTACCAGGGGGTCTGGGAATGCGTACGTCACTGCTGGACCGTAAATGCAGGTCACCACCTCCTCTAGACCCCGGATTATCCCCATCGGGTCCGACCTCATTGCCAGGCACAGGTCCGTCAACAGAGGCATCCCTCCATTCATCTTCTTCCATTCTTCTCTCGATGTTGGCTTCTTATCTTCACCCGTCATGTGCCGATTCTGCATCATGAGGTATTGCACTAACAACGTCTTCAACCCCGCGGCACACTTGTAGGAGTAGGTTTCGATGCTCGAGTGGACTTTCCCCATAGACAGGGGCTCCCCATATTCCATCAATCGATGAAATGACACCAATTCCCCATGGGTCAAGAGTACTAGTGCCAGATACCCATCAACCCGAAGTGTCTCTACTCCTCGACTAAACATGTACGCTGGGCCCATGTTGAACAAGTATCTGGGGTAGACCAGATATAAAGCCAAGAGCAGGCTGATGGGCAATGCCCAGTATCTCCTGCACGAAGGCTCCAAAGATAGTCGCCGTGGTGCCGAACATTCCTGCCATGAATTCTTTCCCCCAGCAAGGACTCAAGAACTTAAGAATCTCACGATCCCTTCTAGTTTTCAGCTCACCCTCGGCGTGCTCGCTCCAGAACCCTCCAATCGTCACTTCATTGGCGGCCGAGACAAATCTAGCCACCGTCATGCCTCTTCCTTCGGCCAGCTCCAGTTGTTTCTCCAGAAAACTCCAGACTTATTTCACGAGGGGTGGTGCTTCCTCCCTCGTCTTATTCGTTGCGTTCTCCAGCCTTGGTGTCAAAATTGGCCACCAGCCATTCTCTTGCGTCAGGCGATATTTCATCGACTCTAATTGCTTCTCCGTGTCGGCCACATTTTTTCTCTCGTTGCTCGGACCTCTAGACTTGCCGGTGGAATTTGTGATCTTCACCTCCATGCTCCGAAACCACAAGCTGTCCGTCAATTGGCTTATCGCCGGGTGATCGTCCCCGATGACTGGGCTGAACTTAAGTTGTCTGGCAAAGTTCGATATCTCTAGCAAGAGCACCTCGTCCAATACGATCAGGATGTCGGCTAATCCATAAAAGCCCCTCAGTGCATGAGATATGTCCGCCCATGCCGCCGCCAATTCTGACTTGCGAAGCCTCAGGTTCGATGGCTCCAACTCCCGATTGGGGGCTGCCATTAGAATCCGCCATTCGTTCCCCTCTGCTATTAGGATCAAGACCGCGTACACGAATTGTAGGGCGGGTGGCATATTCGCGTATCCAGGGGATGTGGTGAACACCACCTTCGTCTTGGATCCAAATCTCGAGACAACATTCTCTTGCACTTCATTCATCGCTGCAAACAACGCCTGAATGGCTTCCCATATCTTCCTCGATGTCGGAATTTCATTGCCCTTCAGCTGCTCAAGAAGTCCCATCGCGTGCAGGTGATCATTCATTCCTGCAAACAATAGCAGCTCAGGCTCACAGGGCATCTCCGACTTTATTGCCACCACCAGAGTTAACATCTGGTTTAATTCAGCTCCTGGCAAAGAGTTTATCAGAGTCTCCGGCCAGAACAACTTAGGAGACGTTCCTTCGAAGTCCGATCCCGCCACAATGACTACTCTCGCAGCAGCTGGATCTGCTCTATCATAAACTGCCAGGGTTTTGGCCAGCTGGGTGCTCCCACAGGGCTTCCCGTACCTGGTATCTTCCGCCAATTTCGAGCCTTCGTAAGCGGCATCTGGCAATCCCATTCCCCCCGGATTGAGCAGCTTGTCCACCACCTTCAACTGTGCCGGGGTCGCCAACCTGATCCTGGCGATGCTCGTTCGGTATTTGGGGGGTTCTGCTATGAGTCCAGGACTCCCCAGCAGCTTGAGAGGTCTGTAGTTAATGGGTCCCATGATCACTTTTGTGGGAATTCCGGTCAGATCCGCGGTCTCCATCAATTTCGTTCTCGAGAAGTGCGCCTCATGAGCTTTCAGCCAGTCCACGCAATGATGTCTGTTTAAATCCTCGTGCGACACTCGTTCAATCCGCAGGGTCTCCGCCAATTCTCGCCTGCATTCCAAACCCTCTAGGTCCAGCCCTCTCACCTTCTCCGGATATCTCAAGCGAGCGGTCTCCATAGACCTCTTTTCCCGCTTGCTCTGTGCCACTACCACTGAGGATATCGCCGAGCCTGGAGGTGTTGATGACGTCACCTCCTCAGACTCCATTGGCGTGGCACTCTGCAATCTGGTCTGGTTGCTCCTTGAACTGTCTCTAGTGTCAACTCTCGGTCCCAAGCGACCAGACAAGGCCCTTGAGGCAAGGAATGGTGGGTTCGGAGGTGGCCCTAATGTGAATTGGGCTGTCTCTAGCAGATCCGCCTCTAGCGTGTTTATGTGTCCTTGAAAGACATCATTGAGCCACTCTGCTCCCCTCGGTCTATCGAAATGGATTCCATCATTGGAGGTGTCCTCAGGGAATCCCGCTTGCTCCATGCGCGCCGCCACGTCCAACAGTCCGACGGGGAGCACACTCTTCCGGTGGATCTCTCGGATCACCCTGTTCAGGTTCCGCACCTTTGCATTCATCTCCAAGGCGTGCTGATCAAACATCATGTTGTAAGGGACAGTACATACTGTCAACAGGATGGGGTCCATCTGGATCCTCAGCTCCTCAAGAAGGCAGCTCATCTTGTCGTGCAGCCTCGTTATTTTCCTTGCTTCTCCCCTTGATACATCGTTAGTCCCGATCATCAGGGTCACCGTGTACACTTTAGTCATCCCTAGCATCTCAAGCGCGCCAACATCTGTGGCGTGGCAGCTCCAGCGAAACTAAAGATTCCTGTCTGCCAGTGCGACTGGATCCGGGTCAACACCCGCACCAGGCTGTCCCCTATGATCAGGTGGACCGCACCTTCTGGCACACGGGGTGGCGCAAGATATTCCACCCAGGCTGCATCATGAAAGCAGTCCCTCCTGGCTTTCTGTTCCGCATTCCAATTCAGCCGATTGTGCCTGTGGTACCTCTTCTCTGTGTTCTTCTTATAACTCGAGATCACGACGCTCCTGACCGGTTGTTCTCTCCAAGTTGGAGGAAGCTCCGGCCTTGCCGAACTTTCACGACTTCTCTGTCGCAATCTCTCGCCCAGCTCCTTCAGACGCGATGAGCCGCCGCTCACCTGACTGTCACTCGAGGTCGAGGTTGGGGTACATCCCGGCAGTGCCACATCCATCAGTGGGCGTATGGGTTGCGTCTCTAGGCTACGCAAGGAGGACGTTGCTTCATTAGGTATCCAGACTTCCAATCCCTCACTCATGTGTTCTCGGGCCTCGCGGTCAAGGTTGAACCGTCCTCTTGCCCTGGGGGCTTCATCCACCTCCATGCGTGACTCTGGTCTCGAGCTGGTAACCACTCGCTCCTTCGGCCTGGCTCCCTTCTGTGCGTCAAGTTCGCGTTGTCGTTGTTCTATTCTCTCCAGCTCCGACTTCAGTTGTTCACAATTCGCGGCATTCTCCCGCACCCTTAGCTCCTGCTGATGTTCAGCCTTTAGCATCTCAAGCAACCTCAGAGTCTGATCTCGCTCGTTGACCGCCTGGTCCCTTTCCAGCTGAACCTTCTCCCGATCCAGCTTCGCCTGATCCCGATCGAGGTTCGCCTTATTCCTTTCCTTCTGCGTCTTCTCGAGTTCTTTCTTTATAACACCAAGATCCGGATACGCCTCGGTCGTCTGTTGTGCTCGCGTCATCGATAGCACCTTACTCGAGCTCTGGCCTGTAGATCTTGCTGTTGGCCTAGTTGGTAGTGGGAATTCCCCTGTGCCATATTCGGTATTGTTACTCAGGCCAGGATTCCTTGCCAAGTCAAAACCCCTTACTCCTCCATCCACATTCCAAGACAACCATCTGGTCTGTTCTTGGTTTGATATTCCCTCAGTGGTGTAGCCGACCATCAAGACAGCCTCCGTCGCAGACTCCCTGCATTCACCCTGGTCTTCCAACTGGAGGATGGCATTCAGCATTACCGCCATTCTCTCGTCTATTTGGGTATAATCCAGGTCCCTCAGGCGTCTGTACAGCTCATCAAGAGTAGGCTTCTTCAGGGCCGCCGGCATGGATTTCCAGAATCTGTCTGCCATTCTTGTGACTTCGGGATGTATTCAAGTATGTATTAACCAGCTCAAGAATTACCTTACCGACTCAAGTTTTACCCCACTCAAGAATTCTCTAGAAATGTTCCCTTGCGAACACTTGCTGTAGGTGTCGATTATCGCGAGTTCAATCAAGATTTCTTTTTCTGTCTCTCGCTTGAGTATAGTTGGATTTTCAACTTTGTTTTTCAAACTTGATCTGAAAACAGAAACCACATTAAGACCTAACATGTCATGCTCCTAACCTAGAAACCCCCCTTTCACCAGTATGGTTAAAATCTTATCATTTTCATTCTACTTAAAACGATTCAATTGGAATTTCCTTAAAAGCATGCAGATTCATTTTATGTTTTAGCACCGTTAATTCTTTTTAAAATTTAATTGTCATGCCAATCACGGCTTAAGATCCCTTTACCTGTGCCGCACCCCAGTACCTAACTCAAGACTCCTCCCTAACGCCCAACTCGAGACCCTGTGTCTCCAACTCAGGCGATGCTCAAGTAGTATTTTTTGTGCAGATACACCATTATCTCAGTTTCCGCAAAGACTACATGTAGGATAGCGTACAATTCCCTCGAGCTCAGTTTGCCCCTGTTTGGGTCATACACCGGCATTGAGACCTCCGTTATTCCTCTTTCAATCATGAAGTCTCGTAGTCTTGTTAGTGCCAACATCACGTGTTCGGGATCAATTGTGTTCCTGTCATTGACCCTCGTCACTAGGAAGCACAGATATTTGTCCGGGACTTGTACTACTGATGGTGGAAGCGCTGCCATCCCTCCCAGTCCTGGTCTCTGTCTGAACAGAAACTCCACGTTCTGGTACTCTCTTCTGAAGTCAGCTTCCAATCTTGATTTGAAACTCATGTCCGCCGTGATGCAGATCGCGCGAGTCCTGTTTGACAGGATGAAGTCGCTATCCGTTATCATGATGATTTCCGAGTACTCATTGGGTATTTCAAATTTCGTTTTGAAATTCCGACCTATGGTAGGCTCTGGCTCTTCTTCTTCCAGTTCCAATTTGCTTGTTTCTCTCACTTCCTTGAGCTTCTTTATCATCAAATTTTCGGTGTGGGTAAGTCCTACCCCCACTCCCCGGACAAAAATATTTATCGACGTCCCCGTCGATGTTGTCGGGTCTGAATTGTCCGGAGGAATGTCCAGTGGCCTATCTGTTGCCGTCCATCCGAAAAGAGGGTCCTCTGCCTTCATATAATTTGCCGATGATACGTCGACTTGTTGAATGCTTTGTCCTTCGCGGCTCTCGTCTTTGACATCGCGCATCCACTCTAGTATCCTCAAGTTCGTGTTCTCCCTCCTCTCTATCTCACTCTGTTCGAGATCCGTCTCCAATTCTGGCGTCGAGTAGTCTTCCTGCGGATAGTGTCCACCATCGTCAATGACCTGCCATTCCTCTTCGGCTTCCAGTTCGCCTGCACTCAGTAGTTCCTCGCCCAATTTGTCTGGCTGTATCTTATCGATCAAGAAGTCATCCCCGTACCTGTTGTACCTCATGCCGGTCCGTTTACGATTGCCAGTCCTGGTCCCCGGTGGTATTGGTCGATCTGGCTCCATCCACTTCGGCACCTCATCTTGCTCCGGGTCGTTCCAGTCTTCTTCTACAAATGATCCTCTTCAGACTCCACTTCTGTCTTTTCATTGTCGTCTAAACTCAAGTTCTCATTACCATCATTCTTCTCTCTGGTGCCTTTTTCATTCACTTCACACGCTGGCTCTACCACCAGGTACTCAAGACCCTTCATGTCCTTCGGTATGCACCAATCCTCGGGGACGGGACGTGAGGCTTCAGATTTTCATAATGTGCCGCTCGCCCAGTACTCAAGCGATAGAACCGTCCTTGTTGATGAACTTCCGTTATCATGAATGGTCCCCTCCACTTCTTGAGTAGTTTCTTTGTTCCCTTGGGCGGTATGACATTTTGGAAGACCCACACGTATTGGCCCACTTCATATGGCTTCGCTTGTAATATTTTTTCGTCATATTTTCTGCGTTGCCTCATTTGCGCTTGCGCCGTGTTCCTCCTGCATAGCTCTTTTAACTCCTGTTGTCTTTTGATCGCTTCTTTCACGTATGCCTGAGGCGATGTCCTTTTCCCTTCGTATTCCGGGTAAAAGAATGTCAGAGGCATTGTTCTCCCTACCCGTCAACATCATGAAGGGACTGATGCCCGTCGTTGAGTGCTGTGTACTATTGTAGGCCCCTACTACCTGTGGCAGGTATTTATCCCAATCCGTCATGTATCTTGAGCAGTACACTCTTAACATGTTGACCAGTGTCCTGTTCTGTCTCTCTACCAACCCGTTGGTCTGTGGATGGTAGGTTGTCGAGTGTGCTTGAGCAATGTGCGATCTCCTCATCAATTCTTTTGTCAAGTCCCCCACAAAAGCTTTGCCGTTGTCCGACTGGAAAGTCATTGGACAACCATACCGCGATATCCAATGCGTTATCAGATGATCACATGTCTCCTCGGCCGAGGCTGTCTGGCACGGAACCGCTTCCGCCAACTTTGTGAAGTGATCTATTATAACCAGTATCTGGTTATATCCCGACTCCGTCATGCAGATTTTTTGATGGTCTATCTGCACCACTTCATTGAATTCTGAGCTCTCGACGGATTTGCGTGGAAACTTCATCTTCCTTGGGTCCTTCACCTGGAGGCATGCCAGGCAGACATTCACCCATCTCTCGCAAGCTTTTCTCATCCCTGGCCAATCAAACCTGTGAAGTATCCTTTGTTGTACTTTGTCTATCCCCTGGTGCCCCATCTGGTCGTGTGATCTGAAAAGCACCTCCGTTTGATACAACTGTGGTAGTATGATGAGGTTGTGTTTGTGTAATATCTTCTCCTCGTCTTTCCTCTTGCATGCTACCACCCCATCAGCTGTGTGATAGAGTAAGTCTTTCTTTTCTTTGTAGAACTGGCTCAAGATCTTATAGCTGTCTTCCTCGAGTTCCCCTTTCTCCTTGACCCCCGACTGGATCCATTTGGAGAAGTTATTCGTCATTTTGTCATTCTTTTGGGCTCTTATTAGGTCTGACAGCCTATATCTTGCCTTGACATGCTCCTTCAGCGCCGTGATCTGTCCATTCATCTCGCCAGGGTTGTGGATGTCATCACTCAGCTTCACGCATATCATCCTTTTCACGATTTTCACATCATCTTCTGGCACCAGATTCGTTCTGACGTTTGAGTTGCATGATAATTCCCTGAATGGCTTCCTTGAAACCGCAATTTTCTCAAGTTCTTCACCACCTCGTATCTCCTGTACGTCCAGATTGTACGTTCCTGAAGATGGATCCGTCTGTAACTCCCTGTCGTGGTGCCTTGTCTTCTCTTCCGCCAATATCATGCACAGACTGTCTTGGTTTTCGCTGCTCTCATCCGAGTCTTCATCCCATTCTTCACGCTCCCCGGACAATTTTCCCTCTCCGGTTTCTTCTTCCGTCAACTCTTGACCTAGTCCCAGGTGTTCAGTATCTTCTTTGAACGTCACTTTCTTTTTCCTAATCTTGGTCTGCTCCAGAATGTTTTCGGGGATTTTGTCAACTAGTGACCGCACGACATCTTTGCTGTCAGTGACGCTTCCTCTTGAGGAATCGGTATTGTTCACTGTTTCTTTTCTCCGAAGTATAGTGACTTCCGGTTCCTCTTGACCCTTCTCTTGGATCACGGGCTTCTCATCTGATAGTTTCTCGAGCAATCTCATTAAGTCATCATCTATCTGTGCAGTTCCTGCTTCTACCTGGTTAAGATCATAGCCTTTTGCCTTGAGCGTCTCCCTCACGATCTTCGACTTTAGTATTATTTCTATCGGAATCCTTCTGCTCTTCTTCAAGATGGTCTTTTCTGGAGGTTCTTTAGGTAATTCAGGATGATCTTCAATCGGTTTGCCTGATTTGTCCAGCCATCTCGTGAGTGCAAGACTGTCGTAGGTTTCCTTGTCCATGAAGGAGAAGCCATCTTTGATTTCAGGTCTGTCTGCCTCTCTTTGCTCTTGTCTCTCATAGAACTCCGTCTTCTTACTCAAGCTGTCGGCATTCTGATGTTTATCTCGTGTTCTATGCTCAATTATCATGTTGTATCCGTCCAGGCGAACTATCCATCTCCCAATGTAACTTTGGTCCATTGAGTACGTTTTCAGCCAGCTCAGTGCTCGGTTGTCGACTCGCAACTTGAATGGCTCACTGCCCAGGTATGCCCTGTATTTCTCGACAAAGGTAACCACCGCGAACATCTCTGCTTTCGGTGCTCCGTACTTCATTTCCGTGTCTTTCAGGACTTTGCTCCCGTACGCTATTGGTCTCAAGACTGTCTTCCCATTCCATTCTTGTTCTTGGTGGAGAATCCCAGAAATCGCGACTACCGACGCATCCGTGTCCAGCACGTACATCCCTTTCTCAGTCGGCATACCCAGTACTGGTGCCTCACATAGCTCTTTTTTTATTCTCTGGAATGACTCTTCTGCTGCGTTGTTCCACGTGAACTTCTTGCCCTTGTGTCTCATTAATTGTTGCATCGGGTATACCTTGTCTGCATAGCCCTTGATGAACTCTCTATAATAGTTAGCGAAACCCAGGAAGCTCATCAACTGGTGCTCTGTCTTCGGTGATTTCCAGGTCAGGACTGCTTCCACGGCGTCCGTATCAGGTCTGATGCCGTGCTTGTCTACCATCCTGCCCAAGTATTTTATTGAGTCCTTGAGTATCTCGCACTTTGATGGTTTACACTTTAGCCCCGACCTCTTCATGCATGCAAACACTTCGTCAAGTCTCTCAATGTGGTCTTCCAGTGTTGGCGTCGCTATTACCACGTCATCCACGTAGCACATTACCAGGTTGCCATACTTCTTCGTCACGCCTATCAGCGCGTGTGCCATCAACCGCTGAAACATGGCTGTGGCATTGCAAAGTCCAAACGGCATCCGTTTCCATTGTCCCTGTCCTGCTTCCTTAGTGGTACTTGCCAAAAGGCCGAGCCTAAATCAAGAGTCGTAAAAAATTTTGCATCACCTAACTTCGAGAGGCTCTCATCAATCCTAGGTATGGGATAGGCATCCTTCACCGTGACGGAGTTCAGGTATCGAAAGTCACAACAAAACCTCAACTGGTCGCCTTTCTTTTTGGCCATCACTACTCCACACGCCCACGGTGACTTGGATGGTTCTATCATGTCATACTCTAGTAACGTCTCGATTTCTTTTCTACACGCGTCCGATTTGTGTGGGGTCATGCGCCTCGCCCCCTCCCTGTGTGGTAGGCGTTTTCCTCTAGTTCTATTTCATGCTCAACAAAATTACAACACCCGATATCCGCCTTATGCCTCGAAAAAACTTCCTCGTTCCGCTCTAGTACGTCCTTGATGGCATCGAGCTGTTCATCTTTCAGTTTGCCTCTCAAATGTTCAATCTCCGGCAGAACCGGTTTATCAGTCTGCATTTCATCTTGTGTGGGTCGCTCTGGAAAGTTCGAACAGCTCGACAGCCCATCGTCCGTTTCTGACCTAAGTGATTTAATAAGACCTGAAGAATCTTTTATTTTTTGCAATCGTCTCAAGATACAAATTTTGTCCCTGTGATTGGGGCAATCAACAACTTCATTTTGTTTTGAGTTCTCAATCGTTTCATATCGAGTTTTAACCGGTAAAACATATCCCAGTTTCCTCCCTCTCTGTATCGTGATCGGTATATCAAGGGTATTCAACAAGACACTGACGCAGAGGCCGCTCTTCGTTATCGAGAATGATCTTCCTAAAACAGCAGCACTTTGACTATTAGGATTCGGAACTATACACACTTGCTTGTTGTCACTTAGTTCATTGTAATTTTTCATCCTCAAGCCTACGATTGCCGCTTCATTCGCCTTTAGCCTCACCCTCCTACTCAAGAATACCGGTGCTTTGGTTTCATTTGCCATTATTAAATTTACCGGTTTGATTGCGTACCTCCTATCCGGGTTCCGTATCCTGAACATTGCGTTATTTAGATCAATCGTTACGTCGAAATTCCTGATGAAGTCTCTGCCCAAAATGAATTGGTCAAATTCATCTAGGTTTTCTACCACGATAAAGCTCATCCACAGGTTACGTTCCCCCAAATTGAGGGCTATTATCGGCGTCCTGCCCAGCACCCGAAGGGCCCCTTTGTTTGCAGCTGACAGCCGTATTCTCGAGTCTATCAAATCACCTTTGTCAAAGCCCATCCTCTCCCAAGTTTCGATTGGTATGACGCTCAAGACTGCTCCCGTATCCAGTAACCCACGCAATTGAGTCTTTTTGCCACTTATATCTAGCACGTGCCCTGTCACATCTGCCTCCGTCCCGATGTGCATTGCATCTTCTTCAAGCATGGCGCAGTGTCCAATCGATCTCACTTTCAACTCTTCTTTCCCTACGTAGATTTGCCCAATTAGGTCTTCGTCACTTGTTATCATTGTCTTGGTGTAGATGTTGATCCCGTCTATATTTAGCATCACCTCGTGTGGACCATAAGCTTCAGTATATCTGTTATCAACACGTACCGACTTGCTGCCCCCTCAAATCCTCCTCATCCGGTGCATATCCTAGACTCTTCATGCCTTGTTTGTATGTTGTGCAGTCAGCCACGTGGTGATACGCCGACCCGCAGTTTCGCGCATGATCTGCGCTTGTCCATGTCATCTCTCGGCTTGTACCATGACGAACTCTGGGGTTGACTTCCCCCTTGCGTGTTCCTGTTTTCTGAATATGAGTATTTCTTGTTTTTCATCAGCATGTATTCCCTTGATTTCTGTCTCATTTCTTCTGGGATCGGTGCGCTGTCTTTCGACAATGTGTAGTATGTTGCTAACATTGTTCTTAAGTCATCACTTTTTACCCCATCAATGAACTTCGAGGCAATGCTAAAGTTTCTTCTGTTTGTCGACTCCTCCGGGTCACTCCTTCTTCTCAAGCTCTCGAGGTCATCTAGGAACCGATCAATTGACTCATCGTCCCTCTGCCTTCTCTTTTCAAATCGCATCATCGCTTGGTGACCCTTCATGCCTGATCCGAATCGATTCAGCAATATTTCGAAGATTTTGTCCGCGGTGTCGCGTTCTTCTTCTTTCTTTGCAACCACGCATTTCAATGCCGTGCCTTCCAGGTTGCTGAGTATGGCTGTGCATGCTTGTCTTTCATCATTTAAGTTATCTTGCTCTAGGTGTAATCTCATCACTTCCACCCAAGTGTCGATGCATCCATCGGAGTCGTCTTTGAATTCCTTGGGCTTCTTGAAAGTTTTTCTGGATTTTCCATCTCTCCCATCGCTCGAGTCAGTGTTCCTCGTTGCGAAGGCCTCTAGAGTCATGTTCATCATCTCCCAAGTGCTTGCCCACGTCATGGCATCCGGACCTGCGTTGCTGTTAGCTGTTGATTCCCCCGGGCCACTCATTGTGTTTGATGCTCCATTTTTCATTATTGTTTTAGCAGCCATTGGTGCTGTGCTTACCGCATCCCGGTTTAAAGGCAACGGTGTCGATTGCCGTTTGTTCCTTTGTGGTTCCACAAAGTCAACTCTGGTGCCTTGCGTGCGATCCACTGCCGGTCTTTCTTGTGAGGTAGAATTTCTCAAGATTGCATCCAACTTCGCCTGTATTGCCTTCGAACTTTCGGCCTGATTCCTGTTCATTATGTCTATTCTCTTTTCCAGGCTACCTAATTGGCTGTTGACATCATCATATCGGTTTTTCAACTGTTGCATATCTTTTTTGATGTTCTTATCTCGTTCTTCATTGGTGGCATCTACCTTGTCCGACATCTGCTGGAGTCTCTCGTCTGTCGCCTTAGCCAGGTTAAAATGACTATCCAGATATTCGTGTTTGTTGTATTTTAACTCCTTCTTTATCAGGTTTCTATCTTCCTCACTATACTTTAGTTTTTTGTCGATCTGATTTAGCTTTGTCATCAGGTCGCCAAGCTCAAGAGCAGCTGTTTCATGAACAGCCGATGTCTTGTTTTCGGCTGCCTCTTCTGTTCTGGCTTGTTCTTCCTTTGGGTCGGCTTCTGTCGCCTTCGTGCTCACTGTCCCAAATGTTCGTGCTCTTCCAGTCTGTGATTCTTCGGCCGTGTTGTCTTTCGATTTCATTCCGACCATCATCGCTAACTTTTCTGTAAAAGATGTCTTCTTTACTTGAGAGTCATCTTTCACCGTTTCTCGGGTATTGCCTGTTGTGTCTTCCAACGCGTCTATCGGCGAAAACTCCACGGTTTTTGGATTTTGATCTTCCATATGAGGCATCGGTGTGGATTCCGTTGTCTTTTTCTCCACTTCATCTACGCTCTGGTCTGGTGTCTCTAGGTCGATTTCGATTGTGGGCTCCACCTGTTTTTCCCTCGCATCTTCTCGCGTCTTGCTCTCGGTGCCACTCCTCGTGCTGACCATGCTAACTGAAAAGTTATCTTTTGTTTTGCGTGGGCCCCTTGATGTCGTTCCGCGCAGCGACGAGTTATATTTCGTGTTTGATCCACTTGAACTTTTTTCTAGCACCGGTACCCTACTCCGTCTCATTATTTCTATTTACAATTGATCGTATTTACAATATTGTTATATACACAATTCTATTCTACGAATAAATCTTTTGTGAAAAATAATTCTTAAAAGGAAATATACAACGTGATAAAAAACTTTCTTGAAACTTTCTTTATTTGTGGTCCCAACCGTACCGGGTTCAAACTAGTATTGTTCTGTTTTAAATCTGTCTCAAACACTTATTGTAATTTTACTTCAATTTTTATACCGTCCTAAGACTTCCAGTTACCGTTCCTACTCTTCTTTGTACCCTCCCAGGCTTCTTTCTACTGTCCCAAGACTGTTCGGTACTGTCCCAGTACTTCGTCAGTGTCCCAAGACCCTTGTCCTGAGAGTACTATCCCAAGGCTACTGTCCCAAGGCTAGTGTCCCAAGACTAGTGTCCCAAGACCACTGTCCCAAGGCTAGTGTCCCAAGACTAGTGTCCCAAGACTACTGTCCCAAGGCTAGTGTCCCAAGACTACTGTCCCAAGGCCAGTGTCCCAAGGCTAGTGTCCCAAGACTACTGTCCCAAGGCTAGTGTCCCAAGACTACTGTCCCAAGGCTAGTGTCCCAAGGCTAGTGTCCCAAGGCTAGTGTCCCAAGACTACTGTCCCAAGACTACTATCCCAAGGCTAGTGTCCCAAGACTACTGTCCCAAGACCACTGTCCCAAGACCCTTGTCCCACGACCCTGTCCCAAGACCCTTTTCCCAAGACCACTGTCCCAAGACCACTGTCCCAAGACCCTTGTCCCAAGACCCTGTCCCAAGACCCTTGTCCCACGACCCTGTCCCAAGACCCTTGTCCCAAGACCACTGTCCCAAGACCACTGTCCCAAGACCCTTGTCCCAAGACCCTGTCCCAAGACCCTTGTCCCAAGACCACTGTCCCAAGACCACTGTCCCAAGACCCTGTCCCAAGACCCTGTCCCAAGACCACTGTCCCAAGACCACTGTCCCAAGACCACTGTCCCAAGACCACTGTCCCAAGACTACTGTCCCAAGACTGTATCAAGACTGTTCTGGTCCAACACTGTCCCAGGACTGCACTGTCCCAAGACTGTCCCCAGACTGCTCTGTCCCAAGACTTCTTTGGCACTGTCCCAAGACTGCTGACAAGTGTCTGAGCGGTGGGGCCTCTTTCTTCTTCGTTATGGGGACTTCTTGATTCACTGTACCTTGTGCCACCACTCAAGCTCTAGTAAAATTTTCCCAAAAACCCTCTCTTAAAAGCCAAATGCTGACCCCCCTTTTTCTTATTTCTTTTTAATTACCTCTCTTTCAATGTTCCAAGCAACTTGAGACCAAAACCTGTGCGCAGGTATCTTGTGATCACCTGTTCGTATAAAAACTAAACACAAATTCTCACCAAAATGCAACAAAAATCCAAGCTAGAAAAAATAATAAAAACGGAAAGATGAGCCCACCTAAAATTCAAAGGTGACCAATGTCTACCTTTTGTCGAGGAAACAAAATAAAAAAAAATTTTGTCTGGTACCTAATTGCCACGCGTTTTCCTCCCCCCAACTAATATTGGGTATCACCAGAATTGTCTACGTCCGTTCCCCCCAACCAATCCGACCAGGGTACCTTCCTTAACTCGAGTTCAAATTTCGATATCCACTTATTATTACCAACGCGTGTTAATGACTAATGTAACTAAATCAACGATGTCGACTAATTAGTTACTCTAATTTCCCCCTTTTTACAATTTACAGCCGCCAACCTCTAACCTAACCAGCCCCCCTTCTAACCTCCCCCGTTTCTAGCCCCCCTTCTTAAGCCTAAAAATTACCTTAAGCGCCGGGTGCTAAACCTCTCAAGAGAAAACCGTAGACCTGTCTCCAGGCCTGCTTAAGTAAAAACGTTCCTCAAAACCGGGGGATTTCGCTTATCCATTTTTACACTTATCTCCTATAATGTAATGTGGATTTCAACGATACCCGTTCTGCTCAACTTGAGAACTCGAGAACTGCCAAATCCTTCTTGGTTGCTTTCCCACTCGACTGGTCTTCTGTTCCAGTCCAGTCTCCTATTGGTTCAGCTCAAGTGTTCCTGAACCAGTTTCCCACTCGGCTGGTCACCTCTTCCAGTCGAGTCTCCTATTGGTTCAGCTCAAGTGCTCCTGAACCACTTTCCCACTCGGCTGGTCACCTCTTCCAGTCAAGTCTCCTTGTTGTCCAGCTATGTTCCAAGCTATCTGAAAACCCTTGACAACGCCCCACACTCGGGCACTTTATTAAGGTTACTTGGTTAAATTGCTAGGTTGATCGAAACGATCGAACTTTTAAAATAGTATGGGTATACTATTTAATTAATATAAAGGTTTGATCCAACTAATCTGGTGTCAAAGTCACTGTCTTTTTTCGTTTTATGGTTTTTGTTCCTTTTTCTATTCTTTTTTGGTTTTTGTTTTGCTTTTTGTCTTTTTGCTCGTGTTTTTGTCCCCCTAGTTGCCCCCCTTTACTCGGTTAGCTAAGCCTCGTTCGGAGAGCGTACCAGGAATTTTTCTCGAGTTTTCTTAAAAAGCTATCACGGTACAACCGGAAGGTTTGCACGTTCCTGTCGAACCGTACCACCGGTACTCTAGAATGGGCATGCAGCCCGAAGCTGTCTCAAGTGGGTTCGACTCCGTAGTCTTGATGTCGTAAACACCCAGGAGCGCCATAAAACACTATGTAACATTCGTCTACTGTAGTCACACATGAGGCTTAAGAAAAATAGGCCCTATAACCATTGGCTCAAGAGTCAGGGACACTATCTCTTGTGTTTTTCTACCTCAAATCAGTCGGAGCCAATTCGGTTCGTTTGTGACATGAGACTACGACCCGTTACAGCTTAAAGGCTACTACTAAAATATCCCCCCACTCTAGAATTAAGAACGTCCCCATACTTAGGTCTCTAGATACCCAAAATACATGAACGCCGTTAAAAACCGGGTTGGAACAATCCGTTAAGTTACTTTATTAGACGGTGGAACTTTCATCCATTTCAGATGGATCAACCTAAAACTCGCCTTACCTCAACATAACAATCATGAAACACACTCTAGAAATTTAAATTGGTACTCACATTGTAGCACGCTCAAGAATTGGGAGTAATTAAGTCGGTAAGCAACTCAAGAATTAAATAGTGTAACTAAATGAGTTTAATGTTTGCCAGTTTCAACAACAGGAATAAGTTTGTACTCTAGAATGCAGTTTTATGTGGACCATTGGGACACTCAAGCTGTCCACCTTTCCACCGAAGGTTCACTCTGGTCCAGTTCGAATAGTTGACCAGGTGGATAATTCTCCAGTTCTCAGTATACTCTGTCTTCTATTTCAAATAGGACAGCTCTACTCTAGATTATTATTGTCTCGGAAATTGCGAATGGCAATTTCCTACTGATTTATCTTGCAACTTTCCCGCGATTGTCACTCGATTGTTCTGACTTCTCTTTTTTGACTTTCAGTTATCGCGAGAAAATCGTGCATGACAGGCTCCATTCGAATTTTTGAAAAATTCAATTTCACTCCAAAATCAAGTGTTTTTCGCTTTTCTCAAGGTCAAACTTCCAAATATGACCGACTGGCACATCAACTTTTACAAGGGATTATTTCGTTTCCCGTTGAAAAAAAAATTAAATTACAAAAGGGGGCCTTCGGTTTATTTACGCTCAGTGCACAAGCTGGATAGGGCCATACCAGTGTTACAAAATGCATATAGTATCATTTTATCATTGAAGTCATAAATCAGCATTAAATGCATCGTGGTAATGTTAATTTATCTTAGCCGTCCTTCCTCTACAACAGCGCTGATAGAGTTGTCAATAAAATGAAATTTGCGCAGCGATCTGCACCCCTTATAAAAAGAATAGAGCTCCTCAGATTGATTGCAATACCCTTGCTTGTTGCATTATATATACAAAAAAGGAACACTTGAATTGCAAAGTGATAAGCAACAGCATGATTCACATTTCAATCAAGCAACTTTTTAAAAATTTATAATTACTCACAGAATACTAATATAACAATAACCAAATTAACTTCAAATTAATTTAAATTGTTTTGAAGACTTAATTTCAAGCACTTTCGCATCTATGTGCACTGTCAGGATTTTAGCTCCTCATCAAGAGGAAGCAGAGCATTCCAGAACAATTCAAGCAGTGATGCCCAAGGAAAGACTGGCAAAACTGATTGGCAAAATCCGGGGCAACCATCAGAGACCATAGCAAACAAGGATGAAGGCGAAAGCGAGACGCGATCAACAGTTGAGGGCAGAGCAGGCTTTGTATGTCTTATCACTCGTGACCTGCAAAACAAGGACCACAGTGATGCTGCGTACAGCTTAGAAACATTTCACTAAAAACACTAAATGTGCCATTCTGCCAGATGGCACAGCGCAACCTTCCGGCGACACGAAATGAAATGAATAAAGGCTTTATTAACGAAAAAGTATTGCGAAGGAGGATAGGAATATTCTAGAATTTTTATTTTTAAAATTTCGATTGAAATGTGGATATTTCTCAGAAATACAAAAAAGACGGCCATTTTGACGAAAAACGACGAAAAAACAGAACAACGACAAATATTGTGAAAAACGGTTGCAAAAGAGACGAGAAATACGAAGCTTCTTATCGTGGCAACAACACACGATAAGACCCTTATCAGTGGATATTAGTGGAGAAGGAAGCTTCAGTGGGGAAGGAATATTCCACGGAACCCTCCCGTACCACAAATTGGAAGAGATAAGAACGTTATCTCAGGAAGATTACGGGAGCGGAGGCTTGGTCCCCCAGAGACTGGTTTATGTGAAGAGACTGTATAAAACTGACTGTATAGCTACTTGGATGTCGTGAAACTTTAAATTAACACCGGTATAGTTTGATATTTTAGAATATGAGTAGCTAGAAAGAGGAAAGGGTCAATCCATCGCCAATGGATTTAATATAGAACTGTCACACAAAAACATATTAAAATAGGTTGTTCGAGCCGTGTTTTTAATGACAATCACGTAGTCTGAGGATCCGAGACTCAGCTATGTGGTTGTTTTCGCATGTAAACGAAAGCTGATCAAAAGTCGTTTGACTGATGGCCTAAAAATAGTAACTTTTTACTTGGCCCTAAACAGACCAGAAAATCAACTGGCAAGGTCGAGACGGTGAAAAACGAGTAGGATTAAGGTAACTGACGCCTGCCAGTCGTTAATAGGTACTTTTTCTACGCTCCGTTGCTGTGTAGTATTTGGGCGAATGTTACATAGACGTTTTTATGGCGCTCCTAGGTGGGCCTGTCAAAGGCATAAGACCACCATGATCAGCAAGCGTTTCAGCGACGAACCCTCTGCCCGGAGGGTAGAGTGGCAAGCTGACCGACGTGTTCCACACTCAACAGGGACATGGGGACAACATCCACAACGACTGTTGGGTATCTTTGAAACAATTTTAGCATCGTTCGGGTACTATGTCATTAAAACTTAAGAGGTGGGGGGCACGATTGGCGCGGTCCGATTGTACCCTCCGTCGATCACAAATTTCCGAGTTAAGGGTCTTAATTCGGGTATTTTGGTGCAAAGGAGGGTATAGTAATATTTATTAACGACTACTAATAGATTATTGTCCTTACTATATATTACTTATCTCCTATTTAGACCCAAGAAACACCAAAATTTTGTCGAAAATTACTGATATTTGACAAACTATAGAACCCCAAATTTTTGGATATCCGAGCTTTTCCGAACAGCAAAAAGCTTTTATATAGGGAGTAGCTACCTAGTTCAATCCCCCTAACTAAAGAAACCGCGTGAGAAAAGACTCAGTAAAAGTTGAAAAAACTAAAATTTTTCGGTCAAAATTTCGATAATTTTCTGAATTTTGTCAATCTGTTTTGGGGATCGAGTTTTTGAGTTTTTAGAGTTAGAGCAATAAAATTTTTTGTATTAGGAGCGTGCTAGCATAACGTGCTCGGCTGCCAGAAAAATTCTTGAGTAACCCTCCGATTAGCTCCCTGGATAGAGCTAACGACTTAAGGATCGGAAAAGGAACGAATCGAAGGGTCCAAATTTGATAGTTATTGGCCAAGTTTTTGTCTCCAAACCAATTTTGGTCCAGTTTTTTTGCATTATTCCAGTGCCGTACAGGGCTACTACGCTCGTTTTAATTATTTTTAGGCACTTTCAATAGGAATTGCGGAAAATGTTTCTCAGAACCTATATAGGTGGTGAAAAAAGGCCATTTGGACAAACACGTTTTTGGCAATTTCTCAAAGACTAGCCAACCGATCGGGATAATTTTGGTACCATAAGTCGACGTTTTGGACCTTTTTTCCGGACCGCAACCGTTTTTGGGTTGATACTCTCGGAGAAGAAAAGTTTTTTAGAATTTGTTGGTTCGGAGGGTCCAAATTACAGGTAACCCTCCGAGCGGCAGAAAATTTTATCAGAACACCTTTTTATCCAACTGGGAAGGTTGATCGTGTCAGCCAAACTAATTTTAAGTCAGGTGGACCGCTTTTGGAGACTTTATCGCGGTAACATAACCTTTTTTCTTGATTTTTGGGGAACCCTCCGAAGTAACCCTCCGGAGTCAGCTAAACCCCTTAGCAACCCTCCTTAGTGGAAAATTTCCACGAGATCATCCAAAGAAGTTAAAACAGCCCCCATAGAGAATTTAGCTTTCTTTGACGCTTCCTGAAGTTAAATGAAGGCCCTTCTAAGTGAGGTTCAGAAATTTGAAAATTTTGGAGGTACCCTCCGAAGTAACCCTCCGGAGCATATTAAGCATCTTATTGACCCTCCTTAGTAAATTCAAGGGGGACCCTCCAAAGTAACTTGGGTGATTAAGGTACCCTCCGAAGTAACCCTACGAGGTAGGCTAAGTGTCTTAACAACCCTCCGGAGTGACTTAAACTTCTTAGCAACCCTCCTTGTTAGAAGCTTGAGGAAACCTTCTGTGGCAATTTGGGAGACGGAAAATATCCATTTAATTAAGATCATATTAGGATATTAGGCGTGCTTATTGGGATCATAGGAGCCCATTTTGACCCGGAAATTTGTGATCAACTTTGGATTCTAGATCGGGTGTATCAGAAGTACCCGAACAAAAATATTTTTTTATTGTGATTTTGGTTGTGTGGTTGCCTTGAGCTACTTAATAGGAAAGTTCGGGCAATCCGGGAACAAATAAAGGAATACCTCGGTGAGTGTATTAGGCAAATACACACTCACTTGAGAAGACTGTGTCCTGGGCTTCGTTCTTTCGGATCGTTCCGATTGAGGGAAGTCTTTTTCTTTAAGACTAAGTTTTATTGATCTGTTTCTGAATCATCACTGCTTTTTATCAAAGATTGTTTAATTTTAACGAAGCAGTGACTTGATAAATTGTGTGGCAATAAATTGATACTGACAAAAGGTCGCTGTCACCTGTAGGATTTTCTTATCTGATTATCCATTGTGTTTTGTGTGTTGATTATATCTTGTGAAAACTATACAACAGAGTTGAGTTAGCATTATATCAATACTGAGCAGGCCCTGTGTGTGTAACTCTAGCTGAGTCACTAAGATTGTCATTGAGAAACCTAAGAGACATTCTTGATACTTACGAGATCGAAGAGGTAGCGTTAAGTAATTTAACCTGAACTTGTTTGCGGTACGTGTGCATCGCCATTAAATCATACGAATATTGTTTTTTGTCACAAAGCATGCAGCGCAGGGACTCGTTAGGATCGACTACTAAGATTCCCAGGCTGAGCATGGGCAGCACGCGAAAATTTAAAACTAGGCGTAGTCAGTCCTCGTTTAGCAGCGCCTCCGAAGTGTTTGCCGAAACCGAATCGACTAAAGGTCAACCTGATCTTTCAGTGAGCGAAATGAAATTAAGGAGCGAGAAAAAATTCGATGGCGATCAAAGGCGGGGCGCCGAAGCCGGGACCGCGAGCGAAACGCTTGTTGAACCCTTTGACGAAGGAGAACGGACGCTTATTCGACCCGACTTTGAGCCAAGCGAGGACCTCGAGCGGGAGGAAGTCGAGAGGACGGAGGAGACCTCGGAGCGTTCCGAGGTCGAGCCGCGAGAGGAAGTGTTATTCAAGGGAATGTCCAAATCGGAGACTAAGAGTCATAGGTGGAGGAGAGAATATTCACATTCGGCTAATACCCACTCATCTCTGGCCAAGCAGAGTAACAACGCGATGATGTCGAGTATAAGCCCGAGTGAAGAACAACCGGGTTCGAAGGCCAAGAAGAGTTGGAAGTCTTTGTACGATGAGCGCATGGCTCCACTACGAATTGAAGGTTTATCTTCTAGTTATGACTACCCGGAGATGACCCATCCGGATGTGAACTTCACACCGTGCCCAAGGAACGACATGAGCAGGAAGGCGTCGTCAGCCTCGCCGACCAGGCCCATGTCAGATGGGATAACGATGGGAGCGTCATCAACGTTCGACAGGTTGATGACGTCGATGAGCAAGCAAAAAGGCGGTGCGTCATCAAGCACCAGGCTGCAGCCGCAGTTGACCTCATCTTCTTTGGGACTAACCCCGTCTTTTGGGGCCACTGGAGACATAAGTGACATGTTTGCTGGCGTATTGAATGGTCTGGATGAACTGAGACGGGACATGACTAAGAGAATAGATCAGGTTGATGAGAGAGCTCACCAGGGTCTAGAGAATCTGAGAGATGAACTGACGCACGCGAAGTCGCAGGCGAGGGTTGATCAGGCTCAATTGATTCGCAACACCGATCAATGCCTGGCGGAGAGCCTGGCACAGGCAAACAAGGAGTCACAGGAAAGAGAGGCTAGGATGACAAAAGAGATCGAGCGGTTGTTGAACGATCATGATAGTACCTACGCCCACACGATGAATAGCCTGGAGACAAGGTTAGATGTCAATTCTGACTTAATGATGCGGAAGCTTGACGCGATCCTGAAAGAGAGCAATTGGCAGGAGCGTTCCAACCCAAGGGAGCGCTCACGCCATGCGAATGATGGAGATGGTACGGGCAGCAATGCCAGAGCCCAGCAAAGCTCGAGAACGAACTACGAACCTAGAAACAAGGAGCGGCCAAGGGCAGCCCCGTCGAGGCCTGGCTGGACGAACCCAGTCCCGCCGGAGGCAGATGCTACCCCGGAGACAAGGTTGCCAACTGTGCCACAAGTCAGTTCAGTGCCAGATCTGACTACAGTCTCACAGGACACGACGATGTATGCTTCGATGTTTGAGCCTCTGAACAGATCTCTAGAAACATTCATCACCAAACTCTCGAAGTCAACCGAGAGAGGAGAAAGGTCAAGAAGGACACTGAAAAAGCCGAAGTCATACAAAGACGAGTCCGACGGCTGCATCGATACTTGGATAGAGGTGATGAAGTTACACTTTGAGGAAGAGAGTCTCTCCAAGAAACAAGAGTGCAGCGCGCTAACGAGCAACCTGGAGGGTACTGCACTGAGTTGTGTAATGGCGAAAAGAGCCAATGAGAGAGACAGCGCTCGCAAGATATTCGACATCCTGCTGAATCGTTTCGGCTCTGGAGTACAAGGGCACCAGTCTATGGTGAAGTTCGAAAAGAGGCGTCAAAGGGATGACGAAGCCATAGATAAATTTTTGGACGACCTTGAATTGCTTAGGAGGAGAAGCAATCCCGATGAGAGAATATCCGAGCGATTGCTTCGAAGTTCATGGATGGAGGAAGGAGTGAGGAGTTGAAGATGATGTTGGCCACACACTTCACCCTGTCACTTGACCAGGTACCCACGCCCGATGATTTGCGAGGGCGCAAAACCGTTACAGCAATTATGGTACTATAGCGGGACAAACACTGGTGCGAACTCCAGTTGGTACAAACCTCGCGATGACATGGATAAGAGGAGATCGTGTGCGAATTGTGGTTCGATGGACCATCACATTTCCACGTGTTCTGCATACAAACAGAACATGAAGGCTACTTTCTCGAGGACGCCGACGCGACCGACGAGGATCACGAAGAGTACGTCAGAGGGCTCAACATGAAATATGGTCCGAGGTGTTTCTTCTGTAATTTGGAGGGACACTTCAAGTCGGATTGTACTCAATTTTGGGATGCAATGGCGGACGCGAAACATCCCCGCCACGAAGAGGCGCTTTCGGGTGTCAAGGCCAGTCGAGCACGTCTGATGAACGAGGCTGAGTCTCGGAGGAAGGATACGACACCGAGCACCTTCACGACCAAAAAGGTAAAGACACTGCCTGACGAGGTGGTAGCCTCGAACCTGGAGGCAGAGTCGTCTAGCCCACTCAAGGTGGATTACGGCCTGGCGTCAAGGACAGCGCTGCAGAATGTCAAACAGGATCTAGCCACGAAAGAAGTGGAGCAATGGGTAAGGTCGGAGCTGGAGAGCACAGATCTTCGGGAAAGTTTTAATATTCTGGGTAAAACGACGAAAGTAGAAGACAAAGAGGAACCCAGGAAACAGGGACTAAAACTGAACGTTATATCTGGGAGAAGCTTCGGCATGACGAAGGAGGGGACGAAAATAATGTCCATTATCTCAGTTGCAGGGCACCAGGTGGTCAAGAACTTGAGTGAACCATCTGAGATTACACTAGTCCACCTGGACATCTATGCTGACTATCTGAAGGAGAAAGATCCTAAACTGGACTCCAGGGCAGTGCGAGCGCTGCTCACAACAGGAGGGCCAAGGCTGATGAAGGTGGATGGGCATTATATCGATTTCCATGGCCCTTACCCGATCCTGATGAATGTGGATGGCATCAATATCTACACAAAAGCTCACATAACTGATGCGAACGATCAGATTGGCCGGATATACATTGGTCAAGAGGAGCTGAAGGTTAGACGAATCGGACACAACGCGATGCTCGAACAAGATGCGGTGCATATAGGTTGCGAGGCCGATCTGGCCGCACACGTGCTGGACGTGCAAGGCAAGCAACTTTCAGTAAAGGAACTGCTAGACACGGGAGCAGTGGTTAGTGTCATGCCAGTCAAAACTTGGACCGACATGGGTTTCGAAAGGTCGTATCTCATACCGACAAACATCGGGTTGGCAGCTGCCAATCAGGGAGCGATCTATGTGACTGGACGAACCCCGATCATTTCACTGCAGCTCGGAGGAAGACATCTTTGGATGAGCTTCTTAGTAGTGGAGAATTTGGACGAATCAGACCAGTTCATCTTAGGAAGGGATTTCGTGCGCAACTTTGATGTCACGATCAATCTCAATGACGGGTTGATTAGAATCAAGGATCCTGAGAGAAAGTATGAAAAGAGACCCCTTAATAAGATCTTAATATACCAGGCCAAGGTGCCGATTTTTCTGGATCGAAAAGTTAGATTAAAACCAAACCAAGCCGTAGTAGCGACGTTTAGGATGAGGAACTTGAATGAACTCAGCAATGACAGACAGGTGTGTCTGGTACCAAATCCAAACAGTAATAGCTCGGCTATTTTAGGAAGAAGCTTCTCACTCACTCAGAGCGGATTTTGTGTGAGTGTGTTATTGAACACAGATGCAACAACAGTGACAATACAGAGGGGAAAGAAACTTGGCTATGCTTTGCCTCTGAACACAGACTTTCAGAGTGTGGAGAACTTGAAAAAGTTTGATGTAATTAATTGTCCATTGCATGCGAACCAAGAATGTATAATGAGGAGAGTGAATGAATTGAAATCTTCTAGGAAATTGTTTTCAATGAAATCGGAAACAGATGATGGGCGGTCTAGTTGTTCCAACTTTCCTGAGAGGCCGACAGAAACAGAGTTAGCAGCGAATAAACCAGTCCTACCTGAGATAGAATATTTGAAGGGTAAAATATCAGACAAGGACCTAGATTCGCTCAGAGCGGTGCTAAGTCGGAACGCACACGTTTTTTCGAAACATAAGGCCGACATAGGTTGCTGTAATTTTGTAGAACACGAAATTGAGATAGAAGAGGGCTCGGTGCCTCATAGGGAAGGGGCGAGAAGAATGACCCCTCACAAGTCAGAAGCGTGTAGGAAGGAAATCGAGATGTTAATGGAATACGACATGATCGAGCCGTCGAAGTCCCCGTGGGCTTGTGGGGTGGTCATGGCGAAAAAGAAAGGGGGACAACTCAGATTTTGCTGTGATTTCCGTTATCTGAACGATGTGACTATAAAAGACGCATACCCGATTCCCCGCATCGATGAGAGCCTATCCAAGCTGGTAGACGCGAAGTTCTTCGCGACGTTGGATCTGGGCTCTGCGTTCTGGCAAGTGCCACTCAGAAAGCAAGATCGAGAGAAAACAGGCTTTGCGTGCGAGCTGGGATTGTTCCAGTGGAAGAGGATGCCGTTTGGATTGTGCAACGCGACGGCCACATTCCAGCGACTGATGGCCCAGGCACTCAGGAGGTGTTTTCTTGCATGAAGCAGGCGGGTCTGAAATGTAAACCCTCTAAGTGTGAAATCCTCAAAGATTCCATAAAGTATCTGGGCCGCCTGGTGGACAAACATGGAGTGAGACCAGATCCTGAAGCGGTTGAAGCGGTGCTGACCTGGAAGGCGCCTAAAACAGATACACAGCTGATGAGTTTTTTGGGATTCGCTAATTATTATCGAGAGTTCATCAAGGGGTATGCTGACAAAATATACCCCATGCAGCGGTTGATGAGAAACAAGGGCAAAAAGTTCACTTGGACTGATGAGGCACAAGTTTCAATTGAAAACATCAAACGTGAACTTTGCGAGGCACCGGTCCTCGGCATGCCAACAGAGAAGGAGATGTTCGTGCTGGACACGGATGCATCAGTGGTTGCGATATCGGGCATACTTCACCAGGAGCAGGAGTGGAACGGGAGAACGGTTCTTCGTCCGATAGCTTACGGGAGTAAAGTCCTGAGTGATACTGAGATGAAGTACGGCGCACCAAAAGCGGAGATGTTTGCGGTGATCACTTTCGTGGAAAAGTACAGGGCCTACTTGGGGAGTGCTCCCTTCAAGTTACGTGTGGATAATCGTGCCCTGGCCTGGCTGAAAACCTATTCGATGGACCAAAGTTATATTGGTCGTTGGATCGTGCGCTTGGATGGATACCACATAATCATAGAGCACCGTACCCGTGACAAGCACCAGAACGCTGATAGCCTCAGTAAAAAGACAGAATTTTATGAGCGCCTCGAGGAGAAGCAGGCCAACCAATCAGAAATCAAAGACGGGTTTTCATTTCTGGACAAGGAAACCTACGACAAACTGCCACTTACTAGGTGGTTAGACAAGTCAGGGCATCCTATACCCGGACACCCTGACCTTCCAGTGGAAACGGCCGCGGAGATAAAGCTTTTAGCCAGAGGCGAGCCTGTTCCGTTGGATCTGCTAGTCCGATCCAATTTGGTACAGCAAGAACTTACCAGGCTGGGTATAAACAGCATGGCTCTATTGAACAGGACGTTGAACGTGGCGCCGGACGTCATGGGAAAGCTCCGCGACTTGTTGGACAGGGAAGTGGATAGGCATGATCGTGAGTGGATGGAGACCATGCAGCGGTTGACTGTCACCGAGAGAACAGAGAAGAGGCCAGTGTCCATTCGCAGCCGAGGCGTTGAACGGGATTGCAGGTCGATAGTCAACCAGCTGGTGAGCTCGATGCCGAAGGAGGTCTTGTTGAGAACTTCGTTCACTGAATATGGAACACTGAATCAGACCCAAGCCACTGAGGAAGTCAGGATCAAGTCGAAATCTAGCTTCGCGAGGAGAGTGCATTTCACGGATGCAAAAGAAGAATACGAGCCGAGCCCAGATTGGTCGTCCGGGGACGAGACGATGTCCGGGGAGTCTGATACCTTCGAGCCAGTCAAGGACGACTTGTCTGAGGAGTCAGACACCTTTGAGCCCGAGCAGGATGACTTGTCCGGGGAGAGGTTGACGAGACCACCTAGGGACAGAATTTTGTCCGGGGAGTCGGGTTCAAAGCGACCAATGGACAGAGTTTTGTCCGGGGAGTCGAGAAACATCTCAGACAGCTTGGAATATGAAGTTGGGGAATCAGTCAACTCAGGTGTTGACTCGAGGCCCCAGTCCTGGGACAACACATCTGAAACAACTTCCAATTCCGATATGTCAGAGATCGCAATCCACTCCTTATTGGTAGACTGGAAGCAGCGCGGGCTGGACCGAGAAACGCATCAGGATTCAGACAGGGACAGATACACCTCAGATGAAGAGGGCACTGTGGTAGATAATGCCGCAGATGAGCTCGAGCTGATAGCAGTCTCGAAACGCCCAACCAGATTGCTGCCACATGATACGGTCGTCCGTACCAATCTGGAACCATCTGTGCAGGAAGACGCCTTTGAAAAAGATATGGTGTGTCAAGTTGATGGACGATGCTCATGCTTCGGAGATAATGAGTGGGCAAATGAACGTGGTAAAGACATATTTGAAAGCCAGGTACAGGCTGTCGTATCTCCTATGGGCTCAACGAAATGATAGAATGACGAGCAGTCTGAAGATGTGTCGAGAATGATGGAGCACTTGACAAGGGAGACTTGGAAGAAGACAGCTACGAGATCTTGAAGCAATTCTACCTGAAGAGAAAAGATTTGTTGTACCTGAACAAGGACGGAATCGTAGCCTGTAAACGTAAAGAGGAGGACAAGGTCCTTCATAAATACAATTTGGTAGTGTTGCCACAGTTGTACCAGACCGAATTGCTCTTTCGCTCACATGATCAGATGGGCCATCAAGGCGTGGACAAAGTGTACAACAGGATACAGAAACGATTCGAATGGCCGGGATTGAAGAAGGCTTGTGAGAAGTGGATAGCCGCATGCATGTCATGTCAACAGGCGAAGGATTCCAGGAAACTAAGGTTCCCCCTACAGTCAATAGAGTCGTCGGGATTCAACGAAATGATAGAATGACGAGCAGTCTGAAGAGATGGATTGAGAATGGAGCAGCTGACAAGGGAGACTTGGAAGAAGACAGCTACAAGATCTTGAAGCAATTCTACCTGAAGAGAAACGACTTGTTGTACCTGAACAATGACGGAATCGTAGCCTGTAAACGTAAAGAGGAGGACAAGGTCCTTTATAAATACAATTCAATAGTGATACCTCAGTTGTACCAAACCGAATTGCTCTTTCGCTCACATGATCAGATGGGCCATCAAGGCGTGGACAAAGTGTACAACAGGATACAGAAACGATTCGAATGGCCGGAATTGAAGAAGGCTTGTGAGAAGTGGATCGCCGCATGCCTGTCATGTCAGCAGGCGAAGGATCCCAGGAAACTAAGGTTCCCCCTACAGTCGATAGAGTCGTCGGGATTCAACGAAGTGGTGCAAATTGATCATCAGAAAATCTGCATGACAGCAACGGGCTATAGTCAGATGCTGGTAATGATCGACCATTTTACGAAGTATGCGGAGGCAGCACCCTGCATGACAGCATCGGCGGAGGAAACATGCGATCATTTGATAAATGTGTGGATAGCGAGGCATGGCTGCCCCATCACGTTCCAATCGGACAATGGCAAAGCATTCGTGGGTGATCTCACGAAGGAGTTAATGAAAAGGTCGCAGGTAGCGCAGGCCCACTCGACCACTTATCACCCACAAACGAATGGCCTAGTCGAGAGGCAGAATCGCACACTGGTATCCATGCTGAGAGTCTATTGCTCGCGTTACATGGATGACTGGGACAAGCACTTGCCGCAAGTGATGGGTGCTTACAACAGCACGGAGCATTCCACCACGGGAATAAGTCCGCACATGATGCTAATGGGTCATGAAAAAGCGCTCCCGTTGACGTTTTTCTACCCTGAATATGAGGGGAAGAGGACAGCGCCGCAAACGTACGTGCGGGATGTTATTAGAAGACAGCAGGACCTCAATGACTTATGCAGGAGGAACACGCAACAGGCGCAAATTAGACAAAAAAGGAGGTTTGATAAAAGGACAGCCGATGCGAAAGCCTACTCAGTTGGCGACTACGTTTGGGTGTTCCAGGAAGTGGTTCCACCAAAAGGAACCAAGAAATTATTAAAGAAATGGCGTGGTCCATTTCAGATAACAGAGGTACACCAAGGAGGTCATTTTTATCGATTGAGCACTGGAAGAGCAGCTCATTACGAAAATATCAAACCACACAACGCCTCGTCAGAGGACTGGTGTATCCCAGCAGACATGCAAGAGGGAGACTATTTGATAGTGGATCCTACTTGTGAAGTGAATGAAAGGGGTACTCGCGACAAAAACGACGGGAATGAGGTGGTGGACGATTGCGACCTAACTCTGGATCTCGAGTTGACCGAGCGAGTAGAGGTGGACGATGAAACTCTACCTTATGCCGAGGAAGACTGGGACTGCCCGGAACAAATCGAAATTGACAAAGGAATACAGCCTGACTTTCCACTCACCATGGAAACACGCCAGAGCAAGAGAGGAAAAAACAAGAAGAAATACAATCCGTAGGGCGAGGATTTCGTTGTAGACAGAATAGTTGTAAGTGACGTCATGGACTCGCTAGTGGGACTGGACGAAGTGGCGATGCTAGAAGAAATCGACTTGGTGAATGATATGGATCAGGATTGGATCGACGATCGATCAGAACCGGAAGTGGAGTTCGAGCCAGAAGCGGAACAGACTCATGAGCAGGAACTAACGAACTTGCGCGTGCTCGAATGGCTCCATGATCTGCCGACAGATCCAAAAGAGACGATCCTGACGATTCAGGACGTCGATAAAGACGGCATCAAATACATCAGTCTTGACAATACCGAGTCCAACTGGGTCGAACCAGATGGTCCTCTACGTGTTCCACAATCCAACCTCGATCTCCTAGACTTTGGGCGATCGACGGGGACGTCGATGGATATTTTTGTCCGGGGAGTGGGGGTAGGACTCACCCACACCGAAAATCTGATTAAAAAAAATTGAAATCGGCAAGAGAAACCGGAGAACTAGAGACAGAGGGCGAGAATGCCAAAAAACCACCTTTTGGATGAATCTTTGAATCGTATTTTGATCTACCGAACCATTATTCAAACAATATCGTCATAACGGACAGCGATTTCATACTCACGGAACACACGTGCGCTATAGCGATAACCGCGGACGTAAGCTTCAAAACAGCACTAGCGGCTGATTTCAAAAGAGAGTATAAGAACATCGAATTTTTATGGAAACAGAGGCCTGGTGTGGGAGGGATGATAGCGCTGCCCCCTGTTGCATCACAGATACCAGGGAAATATTTGTGTTTCCTGGTTACCAAGGCCAATGATAGGCAACACGTAGATCCAAAGAGCTTGGTATTGGCCTTGACTCGACTTAGGGATTTTTTGGTTGAGAGAGGAGTGACCTCTCTCTCGTTACCAGTATAACATCCGAGAGAGTTGTACGCACTTGTACATGTGATATTTTCAGAAACTGACATAGAGGTTTACTTACATAAAAAATACTATCTGAGCATATGCTAGGAATTGCGTTTGGCGATAAGTGGTTTTTATTAAGTTACTTGATAGGAATTAGTGTCAGGTTTTAGATTAGGGTTAGGTTTTAGGTACAATAGTAGGGATTAGATTTTTATGTGATAATATAGATGTGTGATGTTTATGTGTTTATGTGTTATGTTATTGTTATGATATGTTTTATGTTTTGTGTCATAAAAGACCTAGAGTACTCCAGGTCATCAAGGTGACAGCGCTCATTTGTGCTACCCTGACGCAGATACAGGTGGACAATCCACCTTAGTGCTAAATTTTTAAATCAGAATTGAGAAGATAATTTCAATGAAGAGTTTTAAAGAATTGAATGATGTTGTATCCAAAAATGATGGTTTTAAGTCGCGACTTGTTTTTTAGATCTTGATTGATCAGAAATTGTTTATTGAATTCATTGAATCAAACGAGACAGGAAGAAACTACACGACAGCAAGAATCAACACGATAAGAAATGGGTGACACGAACGAACTTATGGAATTCCTCTCAGCGAGTCTAGGAGCGACTCTAGACGAGATCTATCAGCGGCTGATCGATTGTGACTTTACACGAGAAGACCCGGGGCTGGCGATGTTTGTGGTCGCGCTCCTCAAGGCATTAGGACGAGAGGGTCGAGGGAATCGCCCTACGGAAGTCGTGTTGATGTTGGCCTTCGGTGAGTCCGGGACCGCCGAGAGAGGTCGAAACCGACTGATGAGATGGCGGCGTGGAGAAATGTCTGGCCACGACCTGGCTCGTGAGCCAGGACTAGGTGAACATATGGACTACCGGCTAGGTGGGATGCCCCTACCCGTCCAACCTGCGCAGCCACTCATCGGAGCGAAGAGACAACGTGATGGGCCAGGCCCGTCACATTCGGTCGACTCTCCAACAGCTGCTCCTCCTCCGAAGAGAGTGAGGGTGAATGAAATAGAGATCCAGACGTCGGAGACGATTGAGACGCTGGAGAAGAAGGAGAGAGATCAGAGCGAGCTGTGTGCCAAACTCCAGGAGTATAGGGCGATAGCTCGAGAAAGAGACGAATGGAAGAAGAAATATGAAGATCTGCAGGTGGCCTACAAGGAGGATGAAATAAGGCACCTGAAGGAGCTGTATATGGCGAAGGTGAGCCAAGTGTCACAGGAAGTTCTGGCGACAATGAAATCCTCGGAGGGATCCAGCGGCACATGCCCCAGGACAGGAGTGCAGGAGCTGTGTGCATCGAGAGGGCCCGAGGCTTTGGATCTACGTGCATCGAGAGGGCCCGAGGCTCCTCAGCAGACACAACCGTCTGCTTCCAGTCAAAGGAACACAATACCGGACCCTTCTGACACATACCTCGCTCCTCAGTTCCAAGAATCGTTCAACCAAGTGGCCAGAGCAACGATGGATGAGATCAACCGAACCACTAGACGGACATTGGGGGACTTTCAAAAGTCCCGCGTGGTAGACATTAGGAAGAATCTGATGACACGTCACCAGTTCACGCAAGTAGCTGCGGAGCATCCTCGAGCCTGCCTGAATGACATGAGCTGGAACCCCGCTACGAGCGACCAGGTAATTCCCCCAGGGAGTCGCCACTTGATCATAGGAGACAGTTTGGTGAGGGATCTGAATGAGATCTTCGTCCATGGTCAGACTACCACTCTGTCCTTTGGAGGAGCCTCAGTGGCTCAGGTCATCAAGATGATAGAATTCCAGAGCGAGGATCACCTGGATACGCTGGTGATAATGCTGGGAACCAACGACGTCTCGAGAGCCCCAGTGACTCCGCAGAGCAAGTGGGAGCCTCTGTTGGTATGCCTCCTGAATGAACTGAAGGAGAAGTACAGGCCCAGGATTGTGGTGCTGTGCACGATACCACAAAACCCGCTGGTGGGCACCACAGTGGCAGATTTCATGAACGGCAACGTGACACGGTGGAATGAAATGATCCGCAATCTGGTGGGAAACAACCCTGGCGAGCTGCGACTTCTGGATCTCGAGAACATGCTGCGCATGATTGATCACATCGCGCTTACCAGAGATGGAATACATTTCAACACCCAACGAGGGAGACACTGGGTCAATGATGTATTTCAGGCGCAGTTGAGGGAAGTGGAGCAGGAGTCGAGGGCGACCAGTTCTCTGGCTCGGACCAGCTCGACCGGAGGAAGCAGAATAAGGGCAAGCGTGCCCGAATCCCTCGTCAACCGCCTAGGGCCCTTGGCAATGGAGACGGCTGCAGCCACGCCCATCGCTCCGAGCTCAAACGTAACAGAGAGGCTTGTGACTGCTCCTCCTCCCAGAACACAACCGCTCGAAAGCCGACTCGGGAGATCAGTGGTTCAGAACAGGAATAACTCCCAGACCGTGTCTAGGAGGAACGATCCGCCCGCCACGGCAAACCCTGCTTCAGCAGCAGGACCGTCTACGAGCGCCGTGCCAGCGGAGGGAGTTGAACCAGGCAGCGTGCTGCTTTGGAATCGATCAGACCCTAGTCATTGGGGACAGTACAAGACGGACATGTCCGCGAAGTTAAACATGAATACCCTGACGTGTCGGGAGGACGCAATGAAAATGATTGGCGGAGAAAGTCCCACAGTGTCGCGACTATTTCGGATACCGGGCGTGGATTGGCTGCTAGCAGAGCAGGAGCAGTTCAGTTCCACGACTACGCTCCGGCACGCAGACTTGAATGGGTTTCCTCAGGACAATACCTTTGGACCTTTGAATACCCGGTCTCTTACGGACGTCCGACAGAGAGCCCGGGAACTGACGCCACCTGCTCGCAAGGGCAAGTTTCAGGCAGAGAACAAGCCCAATAACAAGCATCACAAGATGTACAGGCAGTTTGCTAAACCACCCGGTCAGACGCCTGGCGAGTATTCAAGGGACTACCCCCGAACGACCACGGTGGATGGAGATGACAAGATATATGGGAAACTGGAGGCCCCAATAGGCGACGGCCTGTTTGCAGCTTACGATCCCTTAGAGATGAAAGCTGCAAAGTATCTGATTGTGGCCAGTTCCGATTATCTCTATACGCCCCGTTCTCTCTTCTGGCCCGACGTGATTTTCTTGACGGCGCCTAAATTGGACTGGGGACAGGCAATAGGTATGATGATAAGTGTACGAAGGGTGGTCAGCATGGAGCCGCAGGTGATAGTGGTTGCCGGCTCAAATGATCATCTGCAAAGCAGGGGCTTGTTGACACGTCTGACGGATGGGTCGGTCCCGAGCAACGAGGTCATAGGGGAGGCGATAATGACATTGCTCTCGGCGATGGCTGAGGTAGAAACAGCAGCAAAACAACCTTTCACCCAAAATGTAGTGAAGGTGGTCTTTGTGTTGTCACCAGGGTACGCTGCATTGCCAGAACCCCTTCAGTTTGTGTACACGATGGTCACAACGATAGCAGAGGGGAGGTTCAACGTGATAATTCCTGCCCCGAACAGAGTGGTAGACCCAGACAATTACTACCCGTCCCGATCTGAGCTTCCCGCCGTTTGGGCTGACATTTCCAATGCCATACAGGGACTCAAAGATTGTAGCGCAACTCGGTTGGTGCTAAATGAGGTTCTGGGGTTGGAGCTATCCAACTTTGCCAGATTGTTGAAGTTAAGACCAGGGGTAGATGACGATCATCTGTTAGTACAACAGGTGGCTGATGATCTCTGGTTCAGACAGATGGATCATGCCGAGAACGAGCAGGGCAGGACAGTCAGGAAGAACATGACGTCAGCGGAAGAAGATCTCATGGCAATGGCTTTGCGCACGAAGCCACACAACAACGTATGGTTGTACTTGTCACCAAGGCTGTGCACCTTGGGTGAGGACGCGTTCGAGCATGCGCCGGCTGTGATAAAAGAGATACACGTGTATCTGAACACTTGTTTGATGCCTGGGAGTTAGCTGGGGGCATGATGTTGAAATTGATGCAGGACGTAAACACGATGTCACTGGGCAAGTTCCAAGCTGGCGTGCTAGCCACGAGGGCACAGTATGAACGATCGGATGCCATCTTGGGTGGAATGGGAGTGGGATGGACGCCATCCTTCCTGTCGACGTGCTATCCTAGGGCATCCCGAACCTGATCGAGAGTTTCGTCAAAGACATCAGGAAGTCGTCGATTGGCCTGATATTAGCCCTATACGTGACATTTGGTCATGAAAATTTCGTGAAGGGACCGGCGAATCTCTTCACCCAAGCGTTGGCAGATTTGAGATTGGATGGACACCTGACTCTGATTGCCATGACCTACGGTCGACTGGGTGATTTGCTTGTATTGCTGCGTTACCCTGAACAACTTCAGGGACCAACTCGTGAGTTCAATGCACAGTTGGAAACCGCCTCGCTCAGGAAGATGAAAGACTGGAGGACTCTCCTGCTCCAATATCTCTTGCAACAGAACAGAAGCGTCACGGGAGAAGATAAGGTGGCGACGGATGCGAGTGAATGTAAGCAGTATTGTGGCATGCCCTTGCTGACAGACTTGGCTGTCATGATGCGGATCGACCCGTTGGCTCTGATTCACGGACTGCGGGAATTCGTCACGGTGGTGTATGGACCGGTGATGTCTATCGCGTTCCCGGACGTGCAAGTCAAGGCATACAGGAATTCTGTGTTGTATGTCAACCTGGTCTCAGTTGTGGACTGTTCCGTGCTGAATTGGGTAGAGCAGAGGGAGCTGAGAGGGCTGGCCAGCGACGATAGGCTGTTCGGAAGAATAGCTGAGCCAGGTTGGGTGTTGATGGATTTCAACAACCACTTCAAGTGCCGAATGGGCCGTGAGGACCTTTCTCACATCCAGTTTAACCCGAAGCTTTGGAATTTGAGACCAGTAGTGAAGGATACAGGAGCGGCTATGGGAGTCCCACTCTTACCAGAGGCCTATGCGCATGCGAAAGAGAACCAGCAAGCGTGGCTTTCTGGGTCCAGGCCGCTGCCGAACCAATGCCCTCGATATCCACCGATAAGGAGGATGTTGTTGGGAGCCACATCTCCCATCATTGCCCCTCGCATCGGAGCAGCTCGTGATGCAGAGAAGAGAATGTTGAAGTGGAGTGAAGGAATGGAGCCGCGCTTCATAGGCTGGAATATTGCAGCCGCGCACAAGTTTGACTTCTCATTTCCTGATGCTTGGAGTAGGAAAAAGATCAAGGCACTACCTTCCAGGAGACCAGAGGTCTCGGCCGAAATGTGGAACGAAGTGTATTCTCCCACAGATGATTTATCAAGACTGAAGTGGTCAGGAGAAGTGAAAGTAGTGATGCTGGAAGTGGCAAAAGAGAGCAGAGGAGGCTCATACATAACAATAGAGGATCTGGCACCACATGGCGAGGAGTCCGTAGAATTCCTGGTGAACGATGAATTGTTTTATCACGCAGGAGACATGACCGTACCGGCTCGGCCGGACTCGGGCATGGACTCACGACAAGGCCCTTCAGGACCCAAGCCGAAACCTGATGCAGGTGATGATGAATTGATGGATCAGGACGATGACGACGACGACATAGAGGGAAAGACGGGAAAAACCGGGTGAGACAGATCTGCGAGCGTTGGAGAGAGACTTGTTAGAATACCGGTTTAGTGAAGACGACGATGGGGAAGTCGATGGGAGTCTGTTGCTAATGACGCCATCGTCTTTCATGTCCCCTACAAAGGAGGCGTCGGCCGACTTATCCCCGATGGACCCAATAAGCTAGGCGAGAGAATGCCGAAGCAGGGATCCGCAGAGATTGGTCCATGAGTCACCGAGGAGGAGAAAAACTGAAGAATCAATGAGGGTATCCTTCCTGAGTACGCTGCCGGAAGAGGAATGGGAGAGATATCAAAGTGAGTTAGAAAGCAAGACATGGGCAACCTGGAGCCGAGTGAATTTCATGGAAAGATCATGGGACGTGATAAGGCGATATGGGACGCAGTCCATAATGAAGGTGGGATTGAACCGACCCATCATGCGTGAGGTCCTGGAGAAAATAGTGAACTCCATGGAGTCGGATGTTCTGACCGAGTCAGTTACAGAAGACAGTGCCGATGATCAGCAAGTCGCAAAGAAATTACCTATCAGACGAGCCAGGAAGGGGCTGAAGCGACTAAAAGGGAAAACAGGAAGTCGAGCCGTGAACCCGAGAGTGGTGAAGTCGAGAGCCAGCGCAGTGGTGGCCTCTTTAACGAGTGCAGGTCGTTCAGGCGAGAGCGGGCAAGGAGATGGTGCAACACTGACAGGGGGAGAAAAAGAGAATCTGATACCCCCTATGCTCGTGGCAGGTCTGACCACGACCGCCGTAAGATCAAAGAAAACAGCACGAACCCTGGCAGACACTAAATTAGAGATGGAGATCATCAGTCAATATGGATCTGGAGGACTTGAAGATTACAGGCCCTCGCGGACCAACATGGCCAAGTTGAAACTGGAAGGACAACTCGACGTGGTCGAGTACAGTCGAGTCACTGTGCCGGAATCGGTCCACATGTGAGATCCAGCAGGGGATTATGTGGAGATGTTGAAAGCGAGAAACTCCGCGAGAGGGCACCTGATGGCTTGGAGCGAGAAGCGAGCCATGCAGGAATATCTGAAAGAGCTTACGGAGAATTCAAACTTAAATCGAAAAGAATATGGCACGGTAATGTCCTCTGAAGCGAACGAAATCGGATTGGAAAAACTACTAGAAATTTCCTGGAGGGCGGCCCTCCAGAGATACTTCGACGAGGCGATGCATGCACCTGCTACGGTGGCAGCATACCTGGCTCATCCTTGCATGAGAACTGATCTGCAAGTACTGTTGGCTTGGTGCTTGATGGGCATCAAGAGGGCGGAATATGAAGCCAGTAATGATTCGAAATCACGGGAACAGGAGCTGGAGTTGATGGAAGCTCTGCGAGCGTTGATTTCAAAAGACGTTTTGGCGATAGCATGGGCTAAGCGTAAGGATGCCCTTTGCTTTGTCAGGTTCGTGGTGGATCGTATCCCCTTTCCTGTTTTGGGAGAACGTATAAAGATCAATCGGCAAAAGGGAGTTGATTGCGAAAGGAACTTCCTTAGAGCACTCCTGGAACTGTTACAGGACATGCCGTTGACTGTACCAAATAAGGAGTCGAGTGACATGGAGAGCTATCGCAAGTTGGAAGAGGTGAGAAGATATTCCAACAAAGAATTGAAAGTGAGCCGGGAGTTGATAGAAGCAGTCAAGGGACAAAAAGACTTTGCAACACTAGGGAGACTGAAGTCGTTCCAATATGTGTCTGGCATACCGGGGATGGCGTATAATCCCTTCGTGAATGAAGAAGCCAGGGAAGCGTACTTCGACTATGAGCAAGTCATAGTACTCAATTTCTGGGTTGAACGGATTAAAGAAACTGGAATGCTGATGGTGGAACAACCCAAGCTGGGAATTATCTTGGAAGAAAGAGTGGTCGAACCCTCGGTTCCCGAGCTAAAGGGGCAAGTGAGTTTTGATTGTGGTTCTTGTGACGGTCCCTTGAAAACCAGTCTAGTAACGATGTGGGAACTCATGAAGCCTTCTTGGTGCCCTCATCCTAACGCCGGTTTAATCTGGGACATGACGGCGGATATCACGTTAGACCTGGATGATGACGCGAGTTTGCATGATCTGGCCATGATACATCATCTGCTGGCCATGAGGTTGACGAAGCGAAAGAGCAACCTATCCACGGAGCCATCAGAGGAATGTCAATCGAGCAATTGGTTGAGGCCAGGCACCTGTTTAGCTCAACATAGTGGGATGGAAGGACATGTTTATAACCTGGGGCACTGTCTGATTACGCTGAGCGAGCAGCATCGACAACTGGCACGATTGTACGGAAGATTGAGCATGTCGGATAAGAGTGGCATGGAGTTGGTCGCGGACTGTCATGGGGTGACGGATGTAAACTTGATCACAGCCTTGGGATTTTGTAGCATGACGAGTTCGATAGAATCGCTTGAGCGCCTGGAGCGTGCCCATGAAATGGTGACGTCCCTCAGCGTGGAAGTATTCCCTGGAGCATTGCAGACAGAGCAGAAGATCGGAGGCTGGCGAGAAGCTCTGGAAAACGAAATGAATCTGAAGGATAGTGAAGCATATCATAAACCTACTGGTTCAAAATATCTGATGGGTTCAAGCTCCGCACCATATTGCAGTAATAGGTATCCTACACACATGGTGGTGATGGATGCGAGGACACAGCAGGTGTTGATTGACCAACTTTTCTCCGTGCCAAAGTGCGTGAGGTTGGCCAGAATGTCAGAGAGGTCATATGAGTTGTTGGCAAAGATCTTTCGGGCAGTCCCGAAGAGATCTGAAGGCGAGTTGCAAGATGTAGTGGATGAAGAGTTTCTGAGATTGAACGAAGGTAATGTGAGTGAGTTCCAGAAGCAGAACGCGAGTGGAGCGTTACCCACTGAATTCCCCGCCATAGAAGAGAAAGACGACTTACACAGAATTCTGATGGAGGTGGAACCGTTGCTGGGAGCCTCAGGGTATCGGACCCGAAGGAACATAGTGAGGACCCATGGGGAGTATCCTTGCCACTGCTTGGTGCAGACGTTGTGGTACCCCAAATGCGGGAATCTGATGCTAGTATGGGACGTGGAGGAGTTGTACTCTACGGGGTTGCCCGATCAAAATCAACAGGTGTCAATCGTGGTGGTTAGTGCCATGCTGGCAGTGAGATGGTTGGAGGCTAACGCGAACACAAGTGAACAGGAGACGGCCGTGCCGACTCCTGAGCAGCTGAGCAACGTGAAGATGAGTCGTGAGTTGGATCTTTTCAGAACCACCTGCAAGGTTCTGAGAATACCCAAAGCCATTGAAAGGATATGGTCGAGGCAGATATTGATGCCTTGGTTCCGTGCAGTGATGACATCATGGATGTATGAACGCGCGAAGCGTCATATGTCGAGGAACACGGAAGCCTATCAATCTTTCCAGCTAGATATAGGACCGGGAGCCTATAAGAGAGCATTCCTGACGCACAGAAACGCGGTCACCACGGCGGTGAAGCGAGTAGCTGGAGCGCCTTGTGTAATTGAAGATGAAAAGAAAGAGGTCTTAAGAGCTGACCTAGAACGAAATGTGAGCCTATGTCTTCACAACAGCTTTTGCAGGAACCGGGAGCAAAAGGTGAATGTAGACCTGCTACCTTGTTGCAAACCGAGGCTGTTGGAAAAGGAGAGTTGGGGCACGGCCCGCAACTCCATGGACATGTTGGAGAAAGTCCTAGAAGACAGCGAAGCTGAAGAACAGGATGGAGAAGCGATGGAGGGAAGATGATGAACGAAGAGAACAAGTGAAGACGTGAGCAAAGGAGAAAAGAGAAGGAGTGAAAAACTTGATTGTCTTTGTGTGTTAAAACTTGAACCAATCAACCAAGTTTTGATTATTGAACTTGTTAAACTTTTTGTTTTGATTTAGTTTTGTCAAACCAAACTTTGAAAGTTGTTACAATTGTTAAAATTGTTGAAAGAAAAATTTAGTTAAACTATTTATGTATATATATAGAACGTAGGTGAGTATATTTACCTATTTAAACACGACTGAAGTTTTTAACTTGTGTAAGACACAATTTCACTGTGTGGCGACATGGTAAGATTAAGTAAACTCGCTCGAGAAGGGTGGGTAACTCAATAACTTTCCTAGCCACAGAGTTTCTTAGTTTTAACATTGAGAGGACTGCATAAATAACTGATTATACTTGGTGAGTGACGTTAAGTTAATTTTAACGGGTGCGTGGCCGTGCCACGTCCCACTTTTTAATCACGAAGAGCGAAAAGAAGTTTTATGGCAAGACGACGTAAGTGGTCAGAAAAGAAATTTTATCTAGGACACTCCTCATGGTGCAAATTTTGTGAAAATGTTGAAAGGTAGTGAAATGTAGTACGATGCCATTTGTGAACACGCAGTGAGTTGAGGTGGAGTAGATAAATTTCATTTTCTTATGCGATTTGTAAGATTGATTACAGAGAACTGGAACACTACAAGACGATAACCCGGTGTTATGCGATCAATGGGGACATTGATAGGGACTTGTCCGGGGAGTATGTGCCATTCTGCCAGATGGCACAGCGCAACCTTCCGGCGACACGAAATGAAATGAATAAAGGCTTTATTAACGAAAAAGTATTGCGAAGGAGGGTAGGAATATTCTAGAATTTTTATTTTTAAAATTTCGATTGAATTGTGGATATTTCTCAGAAATACAAAAAAGACGGCCATTTTGACGAAAAACGACGAAAAAACAGAACAACGACAAATATTGTGAAAAACGGTCGCACAAGAGACGAGAAATATGAAGCTTCTTATCGTGGCAACAACACACGATAAGACCCTTATCAGTGGATATTAGTGGAGAAGGAAGCTTCAGTGGGGAAGGAATATTCCACGGAAACCTCCCGTACCACAAATTGGAAGAGATAAGAACTTTATCCTAGGAAGATTACGGGAGCGGAGGCTTGGTCCCCCAGAGACTGTTTTATGTGAAGGGACTGTATAAAACTGACTGTATAGCTACTTGGATGTCGTGAAACTTTAAATTAACACCGGTATAGTTTGATATTTTAGAATATGAGTAGCTAGAAAGAGGAAAGGGTCAATCCATCGCCAATGGATTTAATATAGAACTGTCACACAAAAACATATTAAAATAGGTTGTTCGAGCCGTGTTTTTAATGACAATCACGTAGTCTGAGGATCCGAGACTCAGCTATGTGGTTGTTTTCGCATGTAAACGAAAGCTGATCAAAAGTCGTTTGACTGATGGCCTAAAAATAGTAACTTTTTACTTGGCCCTAAACAGACCAGAAAATCAACTGGCAAGGTCGAGACGGTGAAAAACGAGTAGGATTAAGGTAACTGACGCCTGCCAGTCGTTAATAGGTACTTTTTCTACGCTCCGTCGCTGTGTAGTATTTGGGCGAATGTTACATAATTTGGAATAGTGTTAGCCTTTTGTAATATAAATAATACAGGTGTTGAAAAAAGAATCTTTTCAGGTAGACGAAAAGTGACCACGATATTGGAGTTCATTAATGCCAAAATTAAGAACGCGAGAAAAAAATAACGTTTTCAAATATAGCTTCCCGCTTTCAAGACATCGTCGCCTACGTTATTCCATCTAGAATTTGCTGATCATTCATAAACACTAAGGTTTCCAGAAAACAATATAATTCAATGCTATAATTCCAAACGTTTTCGCCATTTACTGGCAACATCAGGCAAACAAAACACACGAAGGGTGCAACAAAACTATGACAATATAGGTTTGCAAGAAGCCCTAATGCATAAAGCTGTAACTCAGTAAAATACTGGAAAAAGGGAAACAATATATATCACACGCGTAAGCTAAACCTTGTTTAATTTTTTATTGTTGCTCAAGATTTAAGGTTCAAATTAAAAACCTCGTCCGGCTTAAAATTAAACTAACCGTTTTTCGTCTCTCTTCATCTCAACAACATCATTGAACTTGATTCTCTTCTCTTTACCAGGCTCTGGATGATCTGTTATCTCACTACTTTCATCCATTCTGAAAAAAAAAATGAAAAAGCATTAATTTGGTCAACTTTTACAAGGCATTATTTCGTTTCCCGTTGAAAAAAAAAATTAAATTACAAAAGGGGGCCTTCGGTTTAGTTACGCTCAGTGCACAAGCTGGATAGGGCCATACCAGTGTTACAAAATGAATATAGTATCATTTTATCATTGAAGTCATAAATCAGCATTAAATGCATCGTGGTAATGTTAATTTATCTTAGCCGTCCTCCCTCTACAACAGCGCTGATAGAGTTGTCAATAAAATGAAATTTGCGCAGCGATCTGCACCCCTTATAAAAAGAATAGAGCTCCTCAGATTGATTGCAATACCCTTGCTTGTTGCATTATATATACAAAAATGGAACACTTGAATTGCAAAGTGGTAAGCAACAGCAAGATTCACATTTCAATCAAGCTACTTTTTAAAAATTTATAATTACTTACAGAATACTAATATAACAATAACCAAATTAACTTCAAATTAATTTAAATTGTTTTGAAGACTTAATTTCAAGCACTTTCGCATCTATGTGCACTGTCAGGATTTTAGCTCCTCATCAAGAGGAAGCAGAGCATTCCAGAACAATTCAAGCAGTTTTCTGAGCAGCATCAGAATGCAGAGTTAGAGCTCAAATATCTCTTATTGGCAGTGATGCCCAAGGAAAGACTGGCAAAACTGATTGGCAAAATCCGGGGCAACCATCAGAGACCATAGCAAACAAGGATGAAGGCGAAAGCGAGACGCGAGCAACAGTTGAGGGCAGAGCAGGCTTTGTATGTCTTATCACTCATGACCTGCAACACAAGGACCACAGTGATGCTGCGCACAGCTTAGAAACATTTCACTAAAAACACTAATTTGGAATAGTGTTAGCCTTTTGAAGTTCCTACAGAAATTCAAATATTTGTACATAGACTAAAATTGCTGAGAAATTGTCTGAAGATATCTAATATGGTTTTTTGAAGCTTTATTTACCAAAAACGCGTTTTTCGAACCAAAAGGTGAAAAATTTCCAGATTATACTGCTAAGAACTGAGATATCTAGTTCTAATGAGGGCAGAAAAATGTGTGAGAGCGTAGTGAAACTCGACAAACTGTTCTGGGCATACGCTTTTTGTTTTGTTAGGAGTCAAGTTGATCAAACTTTGGAGGCAATATCAGAAACCCATAGAAAAATGTTACAAAAATTGTACGAGAGATGAAAAAAACTTCATGACAGTTGAAACGATCATTCAATTATGGTGGTTGATATCATTGAATTGCCGGGATGGGCAGATGAATGCTGTCCTAGAACCAAAGCATCCAATTAGAATTTAATTCGGCTCATATCGACATTTCCTTGAAAAACCAAGAAACAATGAGTAATATCTTATATAAAACAGAAGCCGCGGCAAAACTTATGCGAAAAGTAAGCTAACTCCAAAAAATCAAACGGTTAAAAAGCGCGAGAACATATCTCAAAGATAATTGTATGCTATTAAACGGGTTGGTTTTTGCAAAATAAAGAAATACATACAAAACAAAATTTGATTCCTTGTTGAAATGAGCTCAATTTTTGAAGCAGGATGCAAGCGCTGATGAGGCGACACTAAAAACTGATAAAAATGTAAACGAAGATTTTTTAGTTGTACGGCCTAGCTAATATGCACAATAACGAGACACCCGTGCGATCAGCTCTATCACTTCCGGATAGCTCGTATGAGAATCGGAATAAAACGCTTGCAGAGTTTTTTGACAAAATCGATTGGTTAACAATGGAAACAACTTTATAGAAGCAAGAGAAACACTTAAAAATGCTGCTCTAGAGCGGTAAATGAAAAATAGTATGTCTTGACATGAAAAATTTATTCACAAAATTTTCCCTGAAGTAAGCAATTAAAATGGATTTACCGAAGCTGCACAGCCATGCGTCCTCTCCGGAAGTTGAAAGATACAAGATGTAAGAGCTTTGGACATGGCAGTTGGCAAAGTATCTTTCAGATGTTATGATTCATGGTATTATCAAATTTATGACATAGCAATTGAAGCTTCCCTCGCTGTATTTCTGTCATCTCTTGGAAAAAAGTATGAGTGTACTTTGAAGCAGGAACACTTGAAACAGGTGGTGGTGGTGTTTTAGCCGATGGATGAAAAGTACGGTTTGATCCATCTTCAAGTATGTGGCTGAATAAGTTAGAACAGTCAAAGATGAGCAAACTCTTGCTCTTGATGCCAACAATTCTCCTCATCCAAAACTACAGTTCATGCGAGAGAAAATAGTCCAGACGAGAATTGGCCGTTGCTGGAAATTTTATTTGGGAAAATTTTTACAGTGGGAAACTATAGATAGACCGAACAATCAAACTAATTTGTTAACACTGGAGCCAATACATATCAGGAAAAAGAATCCGGGCTTGAGCACGCGCCGTGAAACTAAAAGCAGGGAGCTGCACTGGTTTTTATTTAAAGACGTACATGTCTAAATCAAAATTTTGACTCCAATTTTTCCAGAAAAACTAATTAAACGTCTTTTTTTAAATTCTAGAGTCTTAAAGAAATTATAACCTAATTGAATAACTGAAAAGGCCAACTGTGATCAACCACTTTTATTATGATGACTTGGGACTAAACTTGAAGTGAAATATTGTAAATAACATTTTTTTATTGATGTTTTATTGTCGTTTAGATTAAAATTTTCTAGAATCCCGACAAGCCATGTAGTTGCTAAAACGTTTAAAGTTCACTTTTTTCAAAATTTTCTACAACTCTTTTTCTGGAGATACAAATTTTGATAAACTAGCTGCTGAACTTTTTATGGAAGTGAAACTTTTTAGTTTTCTTGTTCTATACAATTGTTTTGTTCTAGTAGTTTTTCTTATGAACGCTTGTAGGAGGTTATTTCTGATTTTTTAATGATGACAGGCTTATTTCCGATTCAGACGCAATGAAACAGTATGTTGTGTTTCAATTTAGAATCAGGCAATGACTCAATTTTTCTTTGAGCTTAGTAGGTCTTAAATGCCCTGCTCAGTGTTTTTGTGAGTGAGTTTGTCAGATTCGTTTTTATGGGTGTATTGCTGGGTATTGCAAATGGTTTATGACTACTATAGTCAATTAATTGTAATCTGTTTTTGATATTGACATGTTTTTTTTATCGATTGTATCGTTTTGATTCCGCATGCGATTTTACTTAACTTATTTTTGATTTCACTTCAAATGTAGGGAATTGATCTAGAGTTACCCCATAAAACTTTGCTTGTGATTTTTCTTCAATTTTTTTTATCATCTAAACTATTCTGATTTTCAGAATGTTTCGACGCAATGAAGAATTACGTCAACTGTTAAATTTGAGATTCTGAGTCTACATTGGGCGTTACTGAGCAGTTTACTACTCAATAAAAACTCCTTGATTAATTTTTGTACCAAACTTTCTATACTGCACCTATTATTGAGATTGGTCTATATATCTTTGATAATTGTGGGCCTTCTTTTCCATATATTGGGGTCAAATAGATTTTTTTTACTATAGTAGTCAGAAAAAAATAAAATTTTGTTTTTTAAAAAAAGAGGAGTGGCTATAATTATCCCTTTTTTGAAGACCAAACTGATAAATCAGATGTTCCGGGTGGCTTGACATTGATATTAAAACCTACATCCTTACATTCATTTCCACTTAAAATTCGGCAAAAAAAGCCGTTGACTTTGTTTAGTTGATACAAGGTTTCTTTACTTCATCAGCATCGCTTCCATTTTTCTTCTCAAACAAACATCCAAGCTTGGAAACAATGTCTTTACAAATTTCACCATTTTAAAGTTAATTATCGTTTCACTGACATGGTTTTTCAAAAGTTCGACTTTTTGCTGATGTGTCAGAGTTTCTGAAGATTGCCACTCAATTGTTATTAGATAATAAAGTTCTGATATGAAAATTTCGTCAATTAGGGTAAATTTTTGTTCTTCGTTACAAATGTAGACTAATTCTGGCGCTGCGCATTTTTGCGAGCAAGAAAACATAATAGAACTGAAAATGATGAACAATTTTCAGGAGTTTTTTGCCTGGAAGATTCCAGTTGAGGATTGTTGAGGCATTTTGAAAATCCAATTCGAAAAATTTTGATTCATCAAAGGTGTACGCTAGAACGTTTCAACTTGTTTTTTGGAATGCAAATGTCAATGCAAATTTCCTCTTAGACCAATGTTAGTCATGGGTATTCGAAACTATTAGTGAATCAGAACAGCCCATCGGTCGTCTTTAGCACTATGGATCAAACCGGCCACATCAATTAAATTGAAAAACTTCAAAATGCCTAAATTAAACAAGGTGTGGACTTAAACATAATATCGTTGCTACAGAACCAATGTTTAAAGATTATTGAGAAGACCAAACCGAACCTGAAAGCAACCTAGCTAAAAAACGATCTACAAATTATTAATTTAGATATTTTTGGTCCTTCAAACTAAATAGGATACCTTCTTCTGTTTATCTAAAACAAAACAAGCAAATGATCCCTCAATGCAACTTGAATTGTTTTCCAATTTTTTCATTACTATTTTTTTTTGCTCTTCAACATTTACTTTACAAAAGGACTATCCTAATTTACCAGAAATGCTTGCTTTCTACATATCAGAACACACTATTGAACAATTAAACAATTAAACAAATTATTAATTTAGATATTTTTGGTCCTTCAAACTAAATAGGATACCTTCTTCTGTTTATCTAAAACAAAACAAGCAAATGATCCCTCAATGCAACTTGAATTGTTTTCCAATTTTTTCATTACTATTTTTTTTTGCGCTTCAACATTTACTTTACAAAAGGACTATCCTAATTTACCAGAAATCCTTGCTTTCTACATATCAGAACACACTATTGAAACAATATGCTTGGGACTGGACATCACAAAAGTTGCCGGCACAGACGTGATTACTGTAATTGTATAAAAGAATTCTAATAAAGCCATCAGTAATTCATTTTCTAAAAGTTAAAATTAAAGCAAAAATCGCACAATTATGTAAGTCAGTCCAACCCTTGAAAAGGGCGAAAAAAGTAAAGTAGAAAAGTAATGTGAAGTATCCCTTCTACCCTGCTCCATATGCACACCTGCAAACATACTTTTCATTTTCCGAATACGGTTTCAGAAAAAAGCGATTCTTTCTATTACATGGATCCTCCTCTCTTTCAAATGCTATCTTTCTTATTTAGACATGTACGTTTTCAATAAAAAACCAAAAATATTTTGGGACTAAATTTTCAGTGTTAACTCCCTGCTCCTGAACTCATCGCGCGTGTTCAAGCCCGGTTTCTCTTTCCTGATACGTAATGCCTCTAGTGTTAGCAATTTTGTTTGGTTGTTTGACCTATCTATAATTTCCCAACTAAGATCTGCGCTATTTCCCTCAAGTTGGCATTGCTGAAGGTGGATGCCTACCGGTGAGTCTGCTTTCTTATGTTCCTCAATTCTAGTGGTCAAATGTCGAACAGTTTGTCCGACATAGGTGGAAGTGCATCCACTACATGACAGTTTATAAACCACTCTTGACTTGAGGTCATTAGAAAATGCTGACTTCAGTGATGGTAAACATGATTGCAGTTTTCTTGTGGTGAAAACCACTTGAACGTTAGTTAATTTTCGTAACCTGTTAGCAAAATATTGGCTCTGGTTACCTCCTAATTGCACCATCAGCATTGGGGGCTTCACATCTTTTGGTGATTGCAGTTTACTGAAAATTTAGTCCCTAAATATTTTTGGTTTTTTATTCAAAACGTACATGTCTAAATCGAAATTATGACTCAGAAACTTCCAGACAAATTAATTTAAAAATGTTTAATTAATTTTAGAGGTTAAAAGTATTTTAATCTTAATAGTAATTTAGAGGTCAACTGTGCTTGGCTAATTTTTTATCATGATGGTTTAGAACCAAATTGTATGTGATTTATTGTAAATAACATTCGTAAATTGATGTTTTATCGTCATTTAGAGTAGTTTATTGTAAAAACCCTGACGATGCACATAGTTGCGAAAACGTTTGAAATTTCCTTTTTTAGCAAAAATTTCTTCAATTTTACTTGTAAATACCTGATAAACCAAAAAGCGCAGAGCTTGAAATTCCAACTGTTTTCCCATTAAAGGGCCAGTATAAAAATTTTAAATGATTTTCATCAATGTATAGAGACTTTTTATAGTGTTTTTTTTATCGATACGTAAAATATGGCCGATTTTTATTTGAGTTACCGAAATGTTTCATATTGTAGCAGCTAGTTCCCTGTTCCACAGCATCAACACCCTTAACACAGGTGAGAAAAAGCAATACGAGAGCCTTGTTACAGCAATTCCTGGCCTATCCCTTAATAAAAACTTGCTGAACCAAGGAAAGAACCTCCGACGACTACTGGAAGACAGTCCACTGAGGGAGAAAAAAGTGGTTGTGTGGCACGACGTGGTGAACAACACCATTAGCAGCCACAGAAAAAAACAACTATCGCCCAGCCGGTGTCGAGGAGCTGACAAACTATTTGAAGTCGAAGAAGCAGCAGATATTGGCGATCGTTCATTGCAGAAGGGAAGGAACGCCCGACTTGTTTAGTCAACTTCTCGGCACAGGGGTGCTCATTATTCCAGCTACAAAACGGCTACTCTCCAAGAGCAAGCAAAACGACCCGGAGCAGCTCATGGAATATTTGAAGCTGCACCAGAGTGCTGATTTGGAGCTGAAATCTCTGCGATTGGTAGTGGCACACAAAGAAAGGCTGTCAGAGCTGATTGGCAATATCAGGGGCAAACAACAGAGACCATCACAGACAAGGAGGAAGGCGAAAGCAAGACGTGAGCAGAAGCTGAAGGCAGAGGAAGTGTCTGCGCTTCAAAGACAGGGGTGAGAAGAGTGTGATTTGTTTTGCTTTGTGCCTTGTGAGTTTCATTACTCGTGGCCTGAAAAACAATGACCACAGTACTTTTGCCTGCTGTTTGTCTCAGAAAAATTTTAAAAAGAAAACTAACTTGGAAAATTGTGTTAGACTATTTAAAATTCTTTAAAAAAGTTCAAGTATCTGTACATAGACTGAAGTTTCTGAGAAAATGTCTGAAAAACGATCTAATACCGGACTTTTTGAAGTTTAGGGTCCCCGAGAACGGGTTTTTTTCGGACCAAGATGTGCATAATTTTCAATTGAAACTACTAAGGACTGAAATTTCTAGGGCAAATGAGGATAGGAAAAGGTACGAGGAGATGCTAAGGAAAGCAAGATCACTGGTGCAAAAACAAATTGACAAACAGTGGTGCGCATCCATTTTCCGATTCGCGAGGCGTCAAGTTGAGGCAAGCTTAAAGACAACATCAGAAAACCATAGAAAAAAGTTAGAAAAACTGTCCGAGAGACAAGATAAACCTCTTGGGGGGAGAAATGAGCGATCAGTTAAGGTACTTGATAATATTGAACTGCCTGAATGGGTATATGAAGTGCTATCAATGGGCCCCAAGCATCCAATTAGAGACAAATTTAACGAAACACATTTTTGGCGGATATAGACATTTTCCTCTCACAATTGAAAAATCAAAAAACATCTGGTGAAACGTTATGTGAAATAGAAGCCGCGGCAAAGGCATATGCAAAAAACGTACGGCAAACCCCAAGAGACAAAGCCGTTGAAAAAACGAGGAAATATCTCAAAGATAATGGGTTGCTGGCTGTGCCTTTTGATAAGGGAGTTGGTTTTTGCATAATGAGGAAACAAACATATGAATCAAAGCTGGAATCCTTGTTGTAATTTGCTCAGTTTGTGAAAAAAGATGCAACCACTGATGAGGTGATACTGAAAATTGAGAAGGAACTTAACAAAGAATTACTAGCCATGAACAAAAGAGACGAGATAAGTGATAATTTATATTCTAAGATGAGATCAACAGGGGGGCAACCCGCCCGTTTGTACGGTCTAGCTAAGGTACGACCTGTACTATCACTTCCCGGCAGCTCGTATGAGAATCTTAACAAAATGCTTGCAAAGTTTTTTGACAACATCGATGGAGCAAATATAGAAACCAATACTAAAGAGGCAAGAGAAAAAATAGAAAAAATTGCTCTAGATCCGGATGAAACCATAATATCTCTTGATGTGAAAAGTTTGTACACCAACGTTCCCCTGAAGGAGGCAATTAAAATTGCTTTACAGAAGCTGTACAGCCAGGAGTCTCCTCCTGAAATTCAAAGAGCAACCATGAAAAGGCTTTTGAATATGGCGATCAGCAAAGTATATTTCAAGTGTAATGATTCATGGTATGTACAAGTTGATGGTTTAGCAATGGGCGCGTCCCTCGCTGTAATTCTGGCAAACTTATGGCTGAAAGAATACGAATTTGCTCTACGACAACAAATACCGGTGGGAACGGGGGTACAGCAAATTAATGACAGAAACGGCTTGCGCCCATGTTGCAGCAGGAAAGTCACATATAGATAAAGGGGGTTGAATGCGAGAGTTGCCGAAACTGGTATCATCTAAAATGCGGAAAAATATCCGATGACGTATACGCATCAATAACCGAGATAGTCTGGTACTGTGAAAGCTGCTGCCAAGCTAAGAACAAGGAGAAGGATACTCCCCAGGTGAAATTGTTCCTCAGGTATGTGGATGACATTGTTAGAACAGTCAGAGGGGAGCCGAGTTGTCTTCTCGATGCCGCCAATTCTCTTCATCCAAATTTGCATTTCACTCTAGAGAAAACTAATTCGGAGGGGAATTTGCCGTTCCTGGATTTGAACATAAATGTATCGCAGTGTTGGCGTGTAACTTGCAGTTGGTATCAAAAACCAACAGATACAGGGACTATACTGAACTATAGAAGCTGCGCCCCAACTCAGTATAAGCGTAGTGTTATCCAAGGCACTGTACACAGGGTTTTTAGGAGTACATCTAGCAGGGAGCAATTTGATAAGGCTATGGAAACTAATAGGGCGCAATGGCTGAATAATCAGTACCCTGAAAATTGGTCCGCAAAGATGGCTTCAGACGCCTTGTGCAAGATCATCGAGGGTAAGGGCAAGCCCCTGGATAGTGACAGGGGTTTGTCAGTTCAATCACCAAAGGATGTGAAGCCCCAATGCTGATGGTGCAATATAGAGGTAACCAGAGCCAATATTTTGCTAACAGGTTACGAAAATTAACTAACGTTCAAGTGGTTTTCACCACAAGAAAACTGCAATCATGTTTACCATCACTGAAGTCAGCATTTTCTAATGACCTCAAGTCAAGAGTGATTTATAAACTGTCATGTAGTGGATGCACTTTCACCTATGTCGGACAAACTGTTCGACATTTGACCACTAGAATTGAGGAACATAAGAAAGCAGACTCACCGGTAGGCATCCACCTTCAGCAATGCCAACTTGAGGGAAATAGCGCAGATCTTAGTTGGGAAATTATAGATAGGTCAAACAACCAAACAAAATTGCTAACACTAGAGGCAATACATATCAGGAAAGAGAAACCGGGCTTGAACACGCGCGATGAGTTTAGGAGCAGGGAGTTAACACTGAAAATTTAGTCCCAAATTATTTTTGGTTTTTTATTCAAAACGTACATGTCTAAATCGAAATTATGACTCAGAAACTTCCAGACAAATTAAATTAAAAATGTTTAAATAATTTTAGAGGTTAAAAGTATTTTAATCGTAATATTAATTTAGAGGTCAAAAGTGATTGGCTAATTTTTTATCATGATGGTTTAGAACCAAATTGTATGTGATTTATTGTAAATAACATTTGTAAATTGATGTTTTATCGTCATTTAGAGTAGTTTATTGTAAAAATCCTGACGATGCACATAGTTGCGAAAACGTTTGAAATTTACTTTTTAGCAAAAATTTCTTCTATCTTCCTTATACACATGGAACGTATTTTTACTGCCTTGGAAAAAAATTGTGGAAATGATGTTTTCTATATCGATTATAAAAAAGCGTTTGATCATGTCGACCATGGAATATTGTTACATAAGTTATTTTATCTGGGAATTAGAGGAAAAGTATCGAAACTTATCGTATCGTTTTCTATCAACAGAACACAAAAAATAACGTTGGCGATGTTTTATCTAATCCAGGTCCTGTAACCAGTGGAGTACCTCAAGGATCAATTCTTGCAGCTTTATTTTTCGTTAAATGCTCCAGCGGTTTTCCCGAAATTCATCTCTAACCCGTTTATGTGTAGATGACGTTAATTTTGAATCCATAAACAATTCCAATTAAAATTATCAAATTGAACTATCTCGAGTCTTCAAATCGAGCAAATATCACCGCTTATTTCTAAATAGAGATATGTGCAAATATATTTCAATGAACTCACCGGAAAAACAATTTTATTTTGAGTGAAAAAGATTTTTAAAAAAATTCGAACTGCCAAAAAGATCTTTGTTTTTTTTTATATACATTAGGGAACCTGTAACAGTCGCCTACTTAAGTCAAATATGGAGCTAAGAAAAAAAAGACCCTATAACCATTGGCTCAAAAGTCAGGGACACTATCTCTTGTGTTTTACTCGGAGCTAGTTCGGTTCACTTGCGACATGAGACCACAACCCGTGTGACAGCTTAAAGGCTACTACCAAAATCCCCCCAGCTCTAGAAATAAGAGCGCCCCCATGTTCAGGTCTCAAAATACCTAAAACACGCGAACACCGTTAGAAAAAGTATCGGAACCGTAAGTATACCGTGGTAAGAAAGGGAGGATCAATGTAAAATATATTCCAGAAACGTTTTCGACATAAAAGTCATCATCAGCCAATCTAAAAAATCTAAAAAACAAAGCACCTGTAAAACCGGAATGCAAATGGATGTGTAGAAATTACAAATAATGTATAAAAACTAACATTAAAAACTAAAAATAGCGTCAGTTAAGACCCGAGTTAGTCATGTGACTAAAGCAAACGGACTTGAAAAACCTCACAACTTGACTGTGAGGTACCGCTGCCGGTATTCCTCGCGCGTGTTGAAGGCAGGTCTTCTCCTCGAAATATAAAGCGCTTCTAAGGTCAAAAGTTTATTCGTGTCTAAGCATCTGTCTAAAATTCTCGCCTCAACTGCAGCCTTGTCTGCTCCGCATTCCTTTAGATGACTACCCACCGGGGCAGAGTCCCTAAGGTGTTCAATTTTTCCGGTGATCAGGTGTCGGACGGTCTGTCCAACATAGCAGGAATTGCATCCTGGACAATATATCTCATAAACCACCCTACTCGTCAAATACCTAGGGAAATCTGTTTTCAAAGTGAGAAGACAGGTTCTGAGTTTGCGGGTCGTGAATATTGTAGAAATACCACAGTTTTGCAGCCTTTTCGCGAAAATATCAGGTACTTTTATTCGATACTGGAGCCGGATAACTGGTTTCTCGATACTTTCAGGCTTTATTGAATTGGATGTTTCTTGTGTGGTCGTGTCCTGGTTTTCCTTGATTTTAAGAAGATAATCTGTCACGTAAGTATACCGTCAGTTTTGTATTGGACAGTGGACTTTTGATCCATTTCAGATGGATCAACCTAAAAAATCACTTTAGCTCAAGATAAAAAACACTCAAGAATTTTAAATTGGGTACTCACGTACCGACACGACCTCTAGAATCGAATAACTAAATTGTAAAGCAACTCTAGAATTACTTTGGGGTAATTAAGTCTAGCTCGAGGAGTTTTCAATAATGTGCCATTCTGCCAGATTGGCACAGCGCGACCTTCCGGCGGGACAGAAAAAGACGACTAAAGGCCTTAGTAACAAAAAAGTGCTGCGAGGGAGGGTAGAAATATTCTGGAATTTTTATATTTAAAATTTCGATCGAAGAGTGAATATTTATCAGAAATACAAAAAAGACAGCCATTTTGACTAAGAAGAACGAAAAAAACAGAACAAAGACAAATATAGTGGAAAACCGTCGTACGGGAATACAAAAAAAACGGAGCCTCTCATCGTGGCAATAACACACGATAAGATCCCTAGCAGTGGAAACTAGTGGAAAAGGAAGCTTCAGTGGGGAAGGAATTTTCCGCGGAACCCTCCCGTGCCACAAATTGGGAGAGATAAGAACGTTATCTCGAGAAGATTACGGGAGCGGAGGCTTGGTCCCCCAGAGACTGTTGTATGTTGAAGGACTGCAAAAAACTAACTTTTTAGCTACTCTGATGCCATAGAACTTTGAATTAACACCGGTATTATTTGATATTTTAGAATATGAGTAGCTAGAAAGAGGAAAGGGTCAATCCATCTCCAATGGATTTAATATAGAACTGTCACACAAAAACATATTAAAATAGGGTATTCGAGCCGTGTTTTTAATAAAAATTACGTAGTCTGAGGATCCGAGACTCAGCTAAGTGGTTGTGTTCGCATGTAAACGATAGCTGATCGAAAGTCGTTTGACTGATGGCCTAAAAATAGTAACTTTTTACTTAGCCCTAAACAGACCAGAAAATCAACTGGCAAGGTCGAGACGGTAAAAAACGAGTAGGATTAAGGTAACTGACGCCTGCCAGTCGTTAATAAGTACTTTTTCTACGCTCCGTCGCTGTGTAGTATTTAGGCGAATGTTACATAGACGTTCTTATGGCGCTCCTGGGTGGGCCTGTCAAAGGCATAAGACCACCATGATCAGCAAGCGTTTCAGCGACGAACCCTCTGCTCCGGGCGTATGCCCGAGTTAGAGGCCTTAATGACCGTTATTGTACTAGGGGGAAGGTGCGTACCCTCCACCTAGTACTATTTAGCTTTTTAACTTAGTTAACACCGAAAAATCCGGGGGCCGGAGGGTTAGGTGGGAAGTCATGAGCCCGCTTATCCCAAAACACCGGGACCAAAAACAATTGAAGAGAAAGCGTAAAACCAAACAAAAATGGTGTATAACCAAGAAAAAGCCAAAAACAAATGTATTTGAAAACAAAAAGGTACAAAAAACAGTAAAAAATCCAAAAAAGACCAAAAACAATAAAAAACATAAAGTGACAGTTTATATGTTATTTCCGGACGAGATGTGATCTGACCTTCCTATTTGTTGTTGTTTCAGATTGATTTATATCATTTCTGATAGAAAGATTGTGTGTTTTGGTGAAGGGTTGGATACCCTCCCTTGAGTGTAATTTGAGTATTTAAGCACGTTAATGGTGATTTTGCCGGTGACCGGAGGGTAGAGTGGCAAGCTGACCGACGTGTTCCACACTCAACAGGGACATAGGGACAACATCCACAACGACTGTTGGGTATCTTTGAAACAATTTTAGCATCGTTCGGGTACTATGTCATTAAAACTTAAGAGGTGGGGGGCACAATTGGCGCGGTCCGATTGTACCCTCCGTCGATCACAAATTTCCGAGTTAAGGGTCTTAATTCGGGTATTTTGGTGCAAAGGAGGGTATAGTAATATTCATTAACGACTGCTAATAGATTATTGTCCTTTCTATATATTACTTATCTCCTATTTAGATCCGAGAAACACCCAAATTTTGTCGAGAATTACTGATTTTCGACCAAACTATAGACCCCCAAATTTTTGGATATCCGAGCTTTTCCGAACAGCAAAAAGCTTTTATATAGGGAGTAGCTACGTAGTTCGATCCCCCTGACTAAAGAAACCGCGTGAGAAAAGACTCAGTCGATAATTTTCTGAGTTTTGTCAATCTGTTTTGGGGATCGAGTTTTTGAGTTTTTAGAGTTAGAGCAATAAAATTTTTTGTGTTGGGAGCGTGCTAGCATAACGTGCTCGGCTGCCAGAAAAATTGTTGAGTAACCCTCCGGTTAGCTCCGTGGATAGAGCTAACGACTTAAGGATTGGAAAAGGAAGGAATCGGAGATCCAAATTTGATAGTTATTGTCCAAATTTTTGTCTTCAAACCAATTTTGGTCCGGTTTTTTGCATTATTCCAGTGCCTTACAGGGCGACTACGCTCATTTCTATTATTTTCAGGCACTTTGAATAAGAATTGCGGAAAATGTTTCTCAGAACCTATATAGGTGGTGAAAAAAGGCCATTTGGACAAACACGTTTTTGGCGATTTCTCAAAGACTAGCCAACCGATCGGGATAGTTTTGATACCATAAGTCGACGTTTTGGACCATTTTTTTGGACCGCAACCGTTTTTGGGTTGATAATTTCGGAAAAGACAATTTTTTTTTAGATATTGTTGGTTCGGAGGGTCCAAATTAGAGGTAACCCTCCGAGCGGCAGAAAATTTTATCAAAACACCTTTTTATCCTAATGGTAAGGTTGACCGTGTCAACCAACCTGGTTTTAAGTGAGTTACACCGCATTCGGAGGCTTTATTGCGGTAAGTTACCCCTTTTTCCTGATTTTTGCGGAACCCTCCGGAGAAACCCTCCGGAGTGACTTAAGCCCTTTAGCAACCCTCCTTAGTGGAAATTTTCCACGGGATCCTCCGAAGAAGTTAAAACAAACCCCCATAGAGCTTTTAGCTTGTTTTGACGCTTTTTGAAGCTGGTGAAAGACCCTTCTAAGTGAGGTTAAAAAATTTGAAATTTTTGGAAGAACCCTCTGAGGTAACCCTCCGGAGCATATTAAGCCTCTAATTGACCCTCCTTAGTGAGTGAAGAGGAACCCTCCGAAGTCATTTGGGTAACTAAGGTACCCTCCGAAGTAACCCTCCGGAGTGACTTAAACCTCCTAACAACCCTCCTTGTTAGAAACTTGAGGAAACCTTCTGTGTCAATTTGGGAAACGGAAAATATCCATTTAATTAAGATCATATTAGGATATTAGGCGTGCTTATTAGGATCATAGGAGCCCATTTTGACCCGGAAATTCGTGATCAACTTTGGATTCTAGATCGGGTGTGTCAGAAGTTGGCTGAGCAAGGGAAGCACGCGAAAATTTAAAACTAGGCGTAGCCGATCCTCGTTTAGCAGCGCTTCCGACGTGTTTGCTGAAGACAAATCGACCAAAGGTCAATCTGATCTTTCAGTGAGCGAAATGAAACTAAGGAGCGAGAAAAACCTCGATGGCGATCAAGGGTGGAGCGCCAAGGCCGGGCCCGCGAGCGAAACGCTTGTGGACCCCTTTGACGAAGGGGAACGGACGCTTATTCGACCCGACTTTGAGCCGAGCGAGGACCTCGAGCGGGAGGAAGTTGAGAGGTCGGAGGAGACCTCGGAGCGTTCCGAGGTCGAGCCGCGAGAGGAAGTGTTATTCAGGGGAATGTCCAAATCGGAGACCAAGAGTCATAGGTGGAGGAGAGAATTTTCACATCCAGCTAATACCCACTCCTCTCTGGCCAAGCAGAGCAACAACGCGATGATGTCGAGTATAAGCCCGAGTGCAGAACAACCGGGTTCGAAGGCCAAGAAGAGCTAGAAGTCTTTGTACGATGAGCGCTTGGCGTCACTACGAACTGAAGGTTTATCTTCCAGTTATGACCACCCGGGGATAACCCATCCGGATGTGAACTTCACACCGTGCCCAAGGAACGACATGAGCAGGAAGGCGTCGTCCGCCTCGCCGACCAGGCCCATGTCAGATGGGATAACGATGGGAGCGTCATCAACGTTCGACAGACTGATGACGTCGATGAGCAAGCAAAAAGGCGGTGCTTCATCAAGTACCAGGCTGCAGCCGCAGTTGACCTCATCTTCTCTGGGGCTAACCCCGCCATTGGGGGCAACTGGCGATATAAGTGACATGTTCGCTGGCGTAATGAATGGTCTGGATGAACTGAGACGGGACATGACCAAGAGAATAGATCAGGTTGACGAGAGAGCTCACCGGGGTCGAGAGAATTTGAGAGACGAACTAACGCACGTGAAGTCGCAGGCGAGGGTTGATCAGGCTCAATTGATTCGCAACACCGATCAATGCCTGGCGGAGAGCCTGGCACAAGCAAACAAGGAGTCAGAGGAAAAAGAAGGTAGGATGACAAGAGAGATCGAGCGATTGTTGAACGATCATGATAATACTTACGCCCATACGATGACTAGCCTGGAAAAAAGGTTAGATGCGAAATCTGACTTATTGATGCGAAAGCTTGACGCGATCTTGAATGGGAGCAATTGGGAGGAGCGTTCCAACCCAAGAGAGCACTCACGCCATGCGAATGATGGATATGGTACGGGCAGCTATGCCAGGGCCCAGCAAAGTTGGAGAACGAATTACAAACCTAGGAATAGGGAGCGGCCAAGGGCAGCCCCGTCGAGGCTTGGCTGGACGAATCCGGTCCCGCCGGAGGCAAATGCTACTCCGGAGACAAGGTTGCCAACTGTGCCACAAGTCAGTTCAGTGCCAGATCTGACTACAGTCTCACAGGACACGACGATGTATGCCTCGATGTTTGAGCCTCTGAATAGATCTCTCGAGACATTCATCACTAAGCTCTCGAAGTCAACCGAGAGAGGAGAGAGGTCAAGAAGGACACTGAAAAAGCCGAAGTCGTACAAAGACGAGTCAGACGGCTGCATTGACACCTGGATAGAAGTGATGAAGTTGCACTTTGAGGAAGAGAGTATCTCCAAGAAACAAGAGTGCAGCGCGCTAACAAGCAACCTGGAGGGTACTGCACTAAATTGTGTAATGGCGAAAAGAACCAATGAGAAAGATAGCTCTCTCAAGATATTCGACATCCTGCTGAATCGTTTCGGCTCTGGAGTACAAGGGCACCAGGCTATGGTGAAGTTCGAAAAGAGGCGTCAAAGAGATGACGAATCCATAGATAAATTTTTGGACGACCTTGAATTGCTTAGGAGGAGAAGCAATCCCGATGAGAGAATATCCGAGCGAAACTTGGCGATTGCTTCAAAGTTCATGGACGGAGTAAAGAGTGAAGAGTTGAAGACGATGTTGGCCACACACTTCACCCTGTCACTTGACCAGGTACCCACGCCCGATGATTTGCGTATGAAGTCGCGCGAGTATTTACTCATAAAACCGAGGGCGCAAAACCGTTACAGCAATTATGGTAGCTACAGCGGGACAAACATTGGTCCGAACTCCAGTTGGTACAAACCTCGCGATGACATGGATAAGAGAAGGTCGTGTGCGAACAGTGGTTCGATGGACCATCACGTTTCCGCGTGTTCTGCATACAAAGAACATGAAGGCAATAGGCTACTTTCTCGACGACGTCGACGCGACCGACGAGGATCACGAAGAGTACGTCAGAGGGCTCATCATGAAATATGGTCCTAGGTGCTTCTTCTGTAATTTGGAAGGACACTTCAAGTCGGATTGTACTCAGTTTTGGGATGCAGTGGCGGACGCGAAACATCCCCGCCACGAAGAGGCACTTTCGGGTGTCAAGGCCAGTCGAGCACGTCTGATGAACGAGGCCGAATCTCGGAGAAAGGAGACGACACCTAGCACCTTTACGACTAAGAAGGTAAAGACACTGCCTGACGAGGTGGTAGCCTTGAACCTGGAGGCAGAGTCGGCTAGCCCACTCAAAGTGGATTACGGTCTGGCGGCAAGAACAGCGTTGCAAAATGTCAAACAGGAGCTAGCCACCAAAGAAGTGGAGCAATGGGTAAGGTCGGAACTGGAGAGCACAGATCTTCGCGAAAATTTTAATATTCTGGGTAAGACGACGGAAAAAAAGACAAAGAGGAACCCAGGAAGCAGGGACTAAAACTGAACGTTATATCTGGTAGAACTTTCGACATGACGAAGGAAGGGACAAAGATAATGTCCATTATCTCAGTCGCAGGGTACCAGGTGGTCAAGAACTTGAGTGAACCATCCGAGATTACACTAGTCCACCTGGACATTTATGCAGACTACCTGAGGGAGAAAGATCCCAAACTGGACTCCAGGGCAGTGCGAGCGCTGCTCACTACAGGAGGTCTGAGGCTGATGAAAGTGGATGGACATTACATCGAAGTCCATGGCCCATACCCGATTCTAATGAATGTGGATGGCATCAATATCTACACAAAAGCTCACGTAACTGATGCGAACGATCAGATTGGCCGGATATACATTGGTCAATAGGAGCTGAAGGTTAGAAGAATTGGACACAACGCCATGCTCGAACAAGATGCGGTGCACATAGGTTGCGAAGCCGATCTGGCAGCACATGTGCTAGATGTACAGGGCAGACAACTTTCAGTGAAAGGACTGTTAGACACGGGTGCAGTGGTAAGTGTCATTGCAGTCAAAACCTGGACTGACATGGGCTTTGACAGGTCGGATCTGATACCGACAAACATAAGACTGGCAGCTGCCAACCAGGGAGCGATCTATGTGACGGGACGAACCCCGATCATTTCACTGCAGCTTGGAGGAAGACATCTTTGGATGAGCTTCCTAGTAGTGGAGAATTTGGACGAATCCGATCAGTTCAACTTAGGATGTCACGATCGATCTCAATGACGGGTTGATTAGGATCAAGGATCCTGAGAGAAAGTATGAAAAGAAACCCCTTAATAAAATCTTAATTAACCAGGCCAAGGTGTCAATTTTTCTGGATCGAAAGGTTAGATTGAAACCAAACCAAGCCGTAATAGCGACGTGTAGGACGAGGAACTTGAATGAACTCAGCAATGACAGACAGGTGTGTCTGGTACCAAATCCAAACAGTAAAAGCTCGGCTATTTTAGGAAGAAGCTTCTCACTCACTCAATGAGGACTGTGTGTGAGTGTGTTGTTGAACACAGAAGCAACAACAGTGACAATACAGAGGGGAAAGAAACTTGGCTATGCTTTGCCTCTGAACACAGACTTTCAGAGTGTGGAGAACTTGAAAAAGTTTGATGTAACTAAATGTCCCTTGCATGCGAACCAAGAATGTATATTGAAGAGAGTAAATGAATTGAAATCTTCTAGGAAATTGTTTTCAACGAAGTCAGAAACAGATGATGGGTTGTCTAGTTGTTCCAACTTTCCCGAGAGGACGACAGAAACAGAGTTAGCAGCGAATAAACCGGTCCTACCTCATAGATAGAACATTTGAAGGGTAAAATATCAGACAAGGAACTAGATTCGCTCAGGACGGTGCTAAGTCGGAACGCAGACGTTTTTTCGAACCATAAGGCCAACATAGGTTGCTGTAACTTTGTAGAACACGAGATTGAGAAAGAAGAGGGCTCGGTATCTTATAGGGAAGGGGCGAGAAGGATGACCCCTCACAAGTCACAAGCGTGCAGGAAGGAAATCGAGATGTTAATGGAGTATGACATGATCGAGCCGTCGAAGTCCCCGTGGGCTTGTGGCGTAGTCATGGCAAAAAAGAAAGAAGGGCAACTCAGGTTTTGTTGTGATTTCCGTTATCTGAACGCAGTGACTATAAAGGACGCATACCCGATTCCCCGCATCGATGAGAGACTATCCATGCTGGGAGACGCGAAGTTTTTCACGACGTTGGATTTGGGCTCTGCGTTCTGGCAAGTGCCACTCCGAAAGCAAGATCGTGAGAAACCATGCTTCGCGTGCGAGCTGGGATTTTTCCAGTGGAAGAGGATGGCGTTCGGATTGTGCAACGCGACGGCCACATTCCAGCGACTGATGGCCCAGGCACTCACGAGCGTGACTAAGAAATACGGGAATCTCATCATGTGTTATGTCGATGATGTCGTGATTGCAACACCAACCTTAGAGGACCACATAGAGAGGTTGTGCTGACTTGCATTAAGCAGGCGGGCCTGAAATGTAAACCCTCTAAGTGTGAAATCCTCAGAGACTGCATAAAGTATCTGGGCCGCCTGGTGGATAAGCATGGAGTGAGACCAGATCCTGAAGCGGTCGAAGCGGTGTTGACCGGAAAGGCACCTAAAACAGATACACAACTAATGAGTTTTTTGGGATTTGCTAATTATTATCGAGAGTTCAACAAGGGGTTTGTGGACAAAATATACCCCATGCAGCGGTTGATGAGAAACAAGGGCAAAAAGTTCACTTGGACTGATGAGGCACAAGTTTCATTTGAGAACATCAAACGTGAACTTTGCGAGGCACCGGTCCTCGGCATGCAAACAGAGAAGGGGATGTTCGTGCTGGACACGGATGCATCAGTGGTTGCGATATCGGGCATACTTCACCAGGAGCAGGAGTGGAACGGGAGAACGGTTCTTCGTCCGATAGCCTACGGGAGTAAAGTCCTGAGTGACACTGAGATGAAGTACGGCGCACCAAAAGCGGAGATGTTCGCGGTGATCACTTTCGTGGAAAAATACAGGGCCTACTTGGGGAGTGCTCCCTTCAAGTTACGTGTGGATAATCGTGCCCTTGCCTGGCTGAAAACCTATTCGATGGACCAAAGTTATATTGGTCGTTGGATCGTGCGCCTGGATGGATACCACATGATCATAGAGCACCGTACCCGTGATAAGCACCAGAACGCAGATAGCCTCAAAAAAAAGACAGAATTCTATGAGCGCCTCGAGGAGAAGCAGGCTAACCAATCGGAAATCAAAGACGGGTTTTCATTTCTGGACAAGGAAACCTACGACAAACTGCCACTTACTAGGTGGTTAGACAAGTCAGGTTAGACACCCTGACCTTCCAGTGGAGACGGCCGCGGAGATAAAGGTTTTAGCCAGAGGCGAGCTCGTTCCGCTGGATCTGCTAGTCCGATCCAGTTTGGTACAGCAAGAACTTACCAGGCTGGGTATAAACAGCATGGCTCTATTGAACAGGACGGTGAACGTGGCGCCGGACGTCATGGGGAAGCTCCGTGACTTGTTAGACAAGGAAGTGGATAGGCATGATCGTGAGTGGATGGGGACCATGCAGCGGTTGACTGTCACTGAGAGAACAGAGAAGAGGCCAGTGTCCATTCGCAGCCGAGGTGTTGAACGGGATTGCAGGTCGATAGTCAACCAGCTGGTGAGCTCGATGCCGAAGGAGGTCTTGTTGAGAACTTCGTTTACTGAACATGGGACACTGAATCAGACCCAAGCCACTGAGGAAGTCAGGATCAAGTCGAGATCTAGCTTCGCGAGGAAAGTGCATTTCACGGATGCAAGAGAAGAATACGAGCCGAGCCCAGATTGTTCGTCCGGGGACGAGACAATGTCCGGGGGTCTGATACCTTCGAGCCCGTCAAGGACGACTTGTCTGACGAGTCTGACACCTTTGAACCCGTACAGGACGACTTGTCCGGGGAGAGGTTGTTCAGACAAATGAGGGATAGAGTTTTGTCCGGGGAGTCGAGAAAAATCTCAGACAACTTGGAATATGGTGCTGGGGAATCAGTCGGCTCAAGTGTTGACTCGAGGCCCCAGTCCTGGGAAAACACATCTGAAACAACTTCCAATTCCGATATATCGGAGATCGCGATCCACTCCTGAGAGAAATGCATCAGGATCCAGACAGGGGCAGGTACACCTCAGATGAAGAGGGCACTGTGGTAGATAATGCCGCCGATGAGCTCGAGCTGATAGCAGTCTCGAAACGCCCAACCAGATTGCTGTCACATGGTACGGTTGTCCGTACCAATCTGGAACCATCTGTGCAGGAAGACGCCTTTGAAAAAGATATGGTGTGTCAAGTTGATGGACGATGCTCATGCTTCGGAGATAATGAGTGGGCAAATGAACGTGGTAAAGACATATTTGAAAGCCAGGTACAGGCTGTCGGATCTCCTATGGGCTCAACGAAATGATAGAATGACGAGCAGTCTGAAGATGTGTCGAGAATGATGGAGCACTTGACAAGGGAGACTTGGAAGAAGACAGCTACGAGATCTTGAAGCAATTCCACCTGAAGAGAAAAGATTTGTTGTACCTGAACAAGGACGGAATCGTAGCCTGTAAACGTAAAGAGGAGGACAAGGTCCTTCATAAATACAATTTGGTAGTGTTGCCACAGTTGTACCAGACCGAATTGCTCTTTCGCTCACATGATCAGATGGGCCATCAAGGCGTGGACAAAGTGTACAACAGGATACAGAATGGCCGGGATTGAAGAAGGCTTGTGAGAAGTGGATAGCCGCATGCATGTCATGTCAACAGGCGAAGGATTCCAGGAAACTAAGGTTCCCCCTACAGTCAATAGAGTCGTCGGGATTCAACGAAGTGGTGCAAATTGATCATAAGAAAATCTGCATGACAGCAACGGGCTATAATCAGGTGCTGGTAATGATCGACCATTTTACGAAATATGCGGAGGCAGCACCCTGCATGACAGCATCGGCGGAAGAAACATGCAATCATTTGATAAATGTGTGGATAGCGAGGCATGGCTGCCCCATCACATTCCAATCGGACAATGGCAAAGCATTCGTGGGTGATCTCACGAAGGAGTTAATAAAAGGTCGCAGGTAGCGCAGGCCCACTCGACCACTTATCATCCGCAAACGAATGGCCTTCGAGAGGCAAAATCGAGAGGCAAAATCGCACACTGGTATCCATGCTGAGAGTCTATTGCTCACGCTACATGGATGACTGGGACAAGCACTTACCGCAAGTGATGAGTGCTTACAACAGCACGGAGCATTCCACCACGGGAATAAGTCCGCATATGATGCTAACGGGTCACGAAAAAGCGCTTCCGTTGACGTTTTTCTACCCTGACTATGAGGAGAAGAGAACAGCACCGCAAACGTACGTGCGGGATGTTATTAGAAGACAGTAGGACCTCAATGACTTATGCAGGAGGAACACGCAACAGGCGCAAATTAGACAGAAAATGAGGTTTGATAAAAGGACAGCCAATGCAAAAGCCTACTCAGTTGGCGGCTACGTCTGGGTGTTCCAGGAAGTGGTTCCACCAAAAAGAACCAAGAAATTATTAAAGAAATGGCGTGGTCCATTTCAGATAACAGAGGTGCACCAAGGAGGTCGTTTTTATCGATTGAGCACTGGAAGAGCAGCTCATTACGAAAACATCAAACCACACAATGCCTCGTCAGAGGACTTGTGCATCCCAGCGGACATGCAAGAGGGAGACCATTTGATAGTGGATCCTGCTTGTGAGGTGAATGAAAGGGGTACTCGCGACAAAAATGACGGTAATGAGGTGGTGGACGATTGCGACCTACCACTGGATCTGGAGTTGACCGAGCGAGTAGAGGTTGACGATGAAACTCTACCTTATGTCGAGGAAGACTGCCCGGAACAAATTGAAATTGACAAAGGGGTACAGCCTGACTTTCCTCTCACCATGGAAACACGCCAGAGCAAGAGAGGAAAGAACAAGAAGAAATACAATCCGTACGGCAAAGATTTCGTCGTAGACAGGATAGTTGTAAGTGATATGATGGACTCGCTGGTAGAACTGGACGAAGTGGCGGTGCTAGAAGAAATCGAATTGGTGAATGACATGGATCAGGATTGGATCGACGATCGATCAGAACCGGAAAGGGAGTTCGAAACAGAAGCGGAACAGACTCATGAGCAAGAACTAACGAACTTGCGGGTGCTCGAATGGCTCCATGATCTGCCGACAGATCCAAAAGAGACAATCCTGACAATTCAGGACTCCGATAAAGACGGCATCAAATACGTCAGTCATGACAATACCGAGTCCAACTGGGTAGCCCCAGATGGTCCTCTACGTGTTCCCCAATCCAACCTCGATCTCCTAGACTTTGGGCGATCGACGGGGACGGCGATGGATATTTTTGTCCGGGGAGTGGGGGTAGGACTCACCCACACCAAAAATCTGATAATAAAAAAATTGAAATCGGCAAGAGAAACCGGAGAACAAGAGACAGAGGGCAAGAATGCTTAAAAACCACCTTTCGGACGGATTTTTGAGTCGTATTTTGACCTACCGAACCATTATTCGAACAATATCGTCATAACGGACAGCGATTTCATACTCACGGAACGTACATGCGCTATAGCGATAACCGCGGACGTAAGCTTCAAAACAGCACTAGCGGCTGATTTCAAAAGAGAGTATAAGAACATCGAATTTTTATGGAAACAGAGGCCTGGTGTGGGAGGGATGATAGCGCTGCCCCCTGTTGCGTCACAGATACCAGGGAAATATTTGTGTTTCCTGGTTTCTAAGGCCAATGATAGGCAACACGTAGATCTAGCGAGCTTGTTATTGGCCTTGACTCGACTTAGGGATTTTCTGGTTGAGAGAGGAGTGACCTCTCTCTAGTTACCAGTATATGATCCTAATAGAGGAAAGCTACATCCGAGAGAGTTGTACGCCCTTGTACATGTGATATTTTCAGAAACTGACATAGAGGTTTATTTACATAAAAAATACTATCTGAGCATATGCTAGGAATTGCATTTGGTGATAAGTGGTTTTTATTAAGTTCACTTGAGAAGAATTGGTGTCAAGTTTAGATTAGGATTAGGTTTTAGTTACAATATAAGGGATTATGTTTTTAGGTGATAGTGTAGATGTGTGATGTTTATGTGTTATGTTATTGTTATGATATGTTTTATGTTTTGTGTCATAAAAGGCCTAGAATACTCCACGTAATCAAAGTGACAGCGCTCATTTGTGCTACACTGACCAAGATACAGGTGGACGATCCACCTTGGTGCTAAATTTTTAAGTCAGAATTGAGAAGAGAATTTCAATGAAGAGTTTCAAAGATTTGAATGATGTTTTATCCAAAAATGATGGTTTTAAGTCGCGACTTGTTTTTTAGATCTTGATTGATCAGAAATTGTTTATTGAATTCATTGAATCAAACGAGCTGGAAGAAACTACACGACAACAAGAATCAACACGATAAGAAATGGGTGACACGAATGAACTAATGGAATTCCTCTCAGCGAGTCTAGGAGCGACTCTAGACGAGATCTCTCAGCGGCTGATTGATTGTGACTTTACACGAGAAGACCCGGGGCTGGCGAAGTTTGTGGTCGCGCTCCTCAATGCGTTAGGACGAGAGGGTCGAGGGAATCGCCCTACAGAAGTGGTGTTGATGTTGGCCTTCGGTGAGTCCGGGACCGCCGAGAGAGGTCGAAACCGACTGATGAGATGGCGGCGTGGAGAAATGTCTGGCCACGACCTGGCTCGTGAGCCAGGACTAGGTGAAAATATGGACTACCGGCTAGGTGGGATGCCCTTGCCAATCCAACCTGCGCAGCCGCTCATCGGAGCGAAAAGACAACGTGATGGGCCAGGCCCGTCACATTCGGTCGACTCTCCAACAGCTGCTCCTCCTCCGAAGAGAGTGAGGGTGAGCGAAATAGAGATCCAGACGTCGGAGACGATTGAGACGTTGGAGAAGAAGGAGAGAGATCAGAGCGTGCTGTGTGCCAAACTCCAGGAGTATAGGGCGATAGCTCGCGAAAGAGACGAATGGAAAAAGAAGTACGAAGATCTGCAGGGGGCTACAAGGAGGATGAAATAAAGCACCTGAAGGAGCTGTATATGGCAAAGGTGAGCCAAGTGTCACAGGAAGTTCTGGCGACGATGAAGTCCTCGGAGAGATCCAGGGACACACGCCTCAAGACAAGAGTACAGGAGCTGTGTACATCGAGAGGGCCCGAGGCTCCTCAGCAGACACAACAGTCTGCTCCCAGTCAGAGGAACACGATACCAGACCCTTCTGACACCTATCTCGCTCCCCAGTTCCAAGAATCATTCAATCAAGTGGACAGAGCAACAGTGGATGAGATTAACAGAACCACTGGGCGGACATTGGGTAGGATCGTTCCTTCCCAACGTCGTGATCATTTATCCAATAGTTCGGAGCGAGCACCCCGCACGGTAGCGTCCTCGGGGACTGCGCATGGCGGAACCTTTCAAAAGTCCCGCGTGGTAGACATTAGGAAGAATCTGATGGCACGTCACCAGTTCACGCAAGTGGCCGCGGAGCATCCTCGAGCCTGCCTGAATGACATGAGCTGGAACCCCGCTACGAGCGACCATGTAATTCCCCCAGGGAGTCGCCACTTGATAATAGGAGACAGTTTGGTGAGGGATCTGAATGAGATCTTCGTCTATGGTCAGACTACCGCTCTGTCCTTTGGCGGAGCCTCAGTGGCTTAGGTCATCAAGATGATGGAATTTCAGAGCGAAGATCACCTGGATACGCTGGTAATAATGCTGGGAACCAACGACGTCTCGAGAGCCCCAGTGACTCCGGAGAGCAAGTGGGAGCCTCTATTGGTCTGCCTCCTGAACGAACTGAAGGAGAAGTATAGGCCAAGGCTGGTGGTGCTGTGCACGATACCACAGAACCCGATGGTGGGCACCACAGTGGCAGATTTTACGAATGGCAACGTGACACGGTGGAACGAAATGATCCGTAGTCTGGTGATAAACAACCCTGGCGAGCTGCGACTTCTGGATCTCGAGAACATGTTGCGCATGATTGATCACATCGCGCTCACCAGAGATGGGATACTTTTCAACAACGTGATAATTCCTGCCCCGAACAGAGTGGTAGACCCCAACAATTATTACTCATCGCGATCTGAGCTTCCTGCCGTTTGGGCTGATATTTCCAACGCCATACAGGGACTCAAAGATTGTTGCACAACTCGGTTGGTGTTAGTTGAGGTTCTGGGGTTGGAGCTGTCCAACTTCGCCAGGTTGCTGGAGTTAAGACCAGGGGTAGATGACGATCATCTGTTAGTACAACAGGTGGCTGACGATCTCTGGTTCAGACAGATGGATCACGCACAGAATGAGCAGGGAAGGACAGTCAGGAAAAACATGACATCATCGGAAGAAGATCTCATGGCAATGGCTTTGCGCACGAAGCCGCACAACAACTTATGGTTGTACTTGTCACCAAGACTGTGCACCTTGGGAGAGGACACGTTTGGGCATGCTCCGGCAGTGATCAAAGAGATACACGTGTATCTGAAGAACTTGTTTGATGCCCGAGAGTTAGCTGGGGGCATGATGTTGAAATTGATGCAGGACGTAAACACGATGTCACTGGACAAGTTCCAAGCTGACGTACTGGCCACAAGGGCACAATATGAACGATCAGATGCCATCTTGGGTGGAATGGGAGTGGGATGGACGCCATCCTTCCTGTCGACGTGCTATCCTAGGGCATCCCGGAACCTGATCGCGAGTTTCGTCAAAGACATCAGGAAGTCGTCGATTGGCATGATATTAGCCCTATACGTGACATTTGGTCATGAAAATTTCGTGAAGGGGCCTGCGAATCTCTTCACCCAAGCGTTGGCAGATTTGAGATTGGATGGACTCCTGACTCTGATTGCCATGACCTATGGTCGGCTGGGTGATTTGCTTGTGCTACTGCGTTACCCCGAACAACTCCAGGGAACAGGTCGTGAGTTCAACGCGCAGTTGGAAACCGCATCGCTCCGGAAAATGAAAGACTGGAGGACTCTCCTGCTCCAATATCTCTTGCAACAGAACATAAGGTGGCGACGGATGCGGGTGAGTGTAAGCAGTATTTTGGCATGCCCTTGCTGACAGATTTAGCTGTCATGATGCGGATCGATCCGTTGGCTCTGATTCACGGACTGCGGGAATTCGTCACGGTGGTGTATAGACCGGTGATGTCTTTCGTGTTCCCGGACGTGCAATTCAAGGCATTCAGGAATTCTGTGTTGTATGTCAACCTGGTCTCAGTCGTGGATTGTTCCGTGCTGAATTGGGTAGAGCAGAGGGAGCTGAGAGGGCTGGCCAGCGACGATAGGCTGTTCGGAAGAATAGCTGAGCCAGGTTGGGTGTTGATGGATTTCAACAACCACTTCAAGTGCCGAATGGGCCTGAGGACCTTTCTCACATCCAGTTTAACCCAAAGCTTTGGAATCTGAGACCAGTAGTGAAAGATTCAGTAGCGGCAATGAGAGTCCCACTCTTGCCAGAAGCCTACGCACACGCGAAAGAGAACCAGCAAGCGTGGCTTTCCGGGTCCAGGCCGCTGCCGGACCAATGCCCTCGATACCCACCGATAAGGAGGATGTTGTTGGGAGTCACATCTCCCGTCATTGCCCCTCGCATCGGAGCAGCTCGTGATGCAGAGAGGAGAATGCTGAAGTGGAGTGAAGGGATGGAGCCGCGCTTCATCAGTTGGATTGTTGCAGCCGCGCACACGTTTGACTTCACATTTCCTGATGCTTGGAGCAGGAAAAAGATCAAAGCACCACCTTCCAGGAGACCAGAGGTATCGGCTGAGATGTGGAACGAGGTGTATGCTCCCACAAATGACTTATCAAGACTGAAGTGGTCAGGAGAAGTGAAAGTAGTGATGCTGGAAGTGGCAAAGGAGTGCAGAGGAGGCTCATACATAACGATAGAGGACCTGGCACCACATGGAGAGGAGTCCGTAGAATTCCTGGTGAACGATGAATTGTTTTATCACGCAGGAGACCTGATCGTACCGGCGCGGCCGGACTCGGGCATAGACACACGACAAGGCCCTTCAGGACCTAAGCCGAAACCTGATGCGAATGACGATGAATTGATGGATCAGGACGATGACGACATCGGGGGAAAGACAGAAGAGCCGGGTGAGACGGATATAGGAGCGTTGGAGAGAGAATAGCTAGAATACAGGTTCAGTGAGGACGACGATGGGGAAGTCGATGGGAGTCTATTGCTGATGACGCCATCGTCTTTCATGTCCCCTGGAGGACTTGATGATTACAGGCCCTCGCGAACCAACATGGCCAAGATGAAACTGGAGGGACAACTCGACGTGGTCGAGTACAGTCGAGTCACTGTGCCGGAATCGGTCCACATGTGAGATCCAGCAGGGGGTTATGTGGAGTTGTTGAAGGCGAGGAACTCCGCGAGAGGGCACCTGATGGCTTGGAGCGAGAAGCGAGCCATGCAGGAATATCTGAAAGGGCTTACGGAGAATTCTAAACTAAATCGGAAAGAATACGGCACAATAATGTCCTCGGAGGCGAACGAAATCGGGCTGGAAAAGCTACTGGAAATCTCTTGGAGGGCGGCCCTCCAAAGATACTTCGACGAGACGATGCATGCACCTGCGGCGGTGGCAGCGTACCTGGCTCACCCGTGCATGAGAACTGACCTGCAAGTGCGGTTGGCTTGGTGCTTGATGGGCATCAAGAAGGCGGAATATGAAGCCAGTAATGATTTGAAACCAAAGGAACAGGAGCTGGAGTTGATGGAAGCCCTGCGAGCGTTGATTCCAAAAGACGATTCTGCGATAGCCTGGGCTAAGCGTAAGGATGCCTTTTGCTTTGTAAGGTTCGTGGTGGATCGTATCCCCACTCTTGTTTTGGGAGAATGTATAAAGGTCATTCGGCAAAAGGGAGTTGATTGCGAAAGAAACTTACTTAGGGCACTCATGAAACTATATCAGGATATGCCGTTGATTGTACCAAATAGGGAGTTGAATGACATGGAGAAGAATTGAAAGTGAGCCGGGAGTTGATTGAAACAGTCAGGGGACAAAAAGACTTTGCAACACTAGGGAAACTGAACTCGTTCCAATATGTGTCTGGCATACCGGGGATGGCGTATAATCCCTTCGTGAATGAAGAAGGGAAGCGTACTTCGACTATGAGCAAGTCATAGTGCTCAATTTCTGGGTCGAACGGATTAAGGAAACTGGAATGCTGATGGTGGAACAACCCAAGCTGGGAGTTATTTCAGAAGAACGAGTGGTCGAACCCTCGGTTCCCGAGCTGAAGGGGCAAGTGAGTTTTGATTGTGGTTCTTGGGACGGTCCCTTGTAACCATGTGGGAGCTCATAGAGCCTTCTTGGTGTCCCCATCCTAACGCCGGTTTAATCTGGGACATGACGGCGGATATCACGTTAGACCTGGATGATGACGCGAGTCTACATGATCTGGCCATGATACACCATCTGCTGGCCATGAGGGTGACGAAGCGAAAGAGCAACCTATCCACGGAGCCATCAGAGGAATGTCAATCGAGCAATTGGTTGAGGCCAGGCACCTGTTTAGCTCAACATAGTGGGATGGAAGGACATGTTTGCAACTTGGGAAATGCCTGATCACGCTGAGCGAGCAGCATCGACAACTGGCACGATTGTACGGAAGATTGAGCATGTCGGATAAGAGTGGCATGGAGTTGGTCGCGGACTGTCATGGGGTGACGGATGTAAATTTGACCACTGCCTTGGGATTTTGTAGCATGACGAGCTCGATAGACTCGCTTGAGCGCCTGGAGCGTGCCCATGAGCTAGTGACGTCCGTCAGCGTGGAAGTATTCCCTGGAGCATTGCAGACAGAGCAGAAGATTGGAGGCTGGCGAGAAGCTCTGAAAAATGAAATGAATCTGAAGGATAGTGAAGCTTATCATAAACCTACTGGTTCAAAATATCTGGTGGGTTCGAGCTCCGCACCATATTGCAATAGTAGGTATCCTACGCACATGGTGGTGATGGATGCGAGGCCGCAGCAGGTGTTGATTGACCAACTTTTCTCTGTGCCAAAGTGCGTGAGGTTGGCCGGAATGTCGGAGAGGTCATATGATTTGTTGGCGAAGTTCTTTCGGGCAGTCCCGAAGAGATCTGAAGGCGAGTTGCAAGACGTAGTGGGTGAAGAGTTCCTGAGATTGAACGAAGGTAATGTGAGCGAGTTCCAGAAGCAGAAAGCGAGTGGAGCGTTACACACTGAATTCCCCACCATAGAAGAGAAAGACGATTTGCACCGAATTATGATGGAGGTGGAACCGTTGCTGGGAGCCTCAGGGTATCGGACCCGAAGGAACATATTGAGAACCCAAAGGGAGTATCCTTGCCACTGCTTGGCGCAGACGTTATGGTACCCCAAACGCGGGAACCTGATGCTAGTATGGGACGTGGAGGAGTTGTACTCTACGGGGTTGCCCGATCAGAATCAACAGGTGTCAATCGTGGTGGTTAGTGCCATGCTGGCAGTGAGGTGGTTGGAGGCTAACGCGGACACAACGTGCCGACTCCTGAGCAGCTGAGCAACGTGAAGATGAGCCGCGAATTGGATCTTTTCAGGGCACCACAGTGGCAGATTTTACGAATGGCAACGTGACACGGTGGAACGAAATGATCCGTAGTCTGGTGATAAACAACCCTGGCGAGCTGCGACTTCTGGATCTCGAGAACATGTTGCGCATGATTGATCACATCGCGCTCACCAGAGATGGGATACTTTTCAACAACGTGATAATTCCTGCCCCGAACAGAGTGGTAGACCCCAACAATTATTACTCATCGCGATCTGAGCTTCCTGCCGTTTGGGCTGATATTTCCAACGCCATACAGGGACTCAAAGATTGTTGCACAACTCGGTTGGTGTTAGATGAGGTTCTGGGGTTGGAGCTGTCCAACTTCGCCAGGTTGCTGGAGTTAAGACCAGGGGTAGATGACGATCATCTGTTAGTACAACAGGTGGCTGACGATCTCTGGTTCAGACAGATGGATCACGCACAGAATGAGCAGGGAAGGACAGTCAGGAAAAACATGACATCATCGGAAGAAGATCTCATGGCAATGGCTTTGCGCACGAAGCCGCACAACAACTTATGGTTGTACTTGTCACCAAGACTGTGCACCTTGGGAGAGGACACGTTTGGGCATGCTCCGGCAGTGATCAAAGAGATACACGTGTATCTGAAGAACTTGTTTGATGCCCGGGAGTTAGCTGGGGGCATGATGTTGAAATTGATGCAGGACGTAAACACGATGTCACTGGACAAGTTCCAAGCTGACGTACTGGCCACAAGGGCACAATATGAACGATCAGATGCCATCTTGGGTGGAATGGGAGTGGGATGGACGCCATCCTTCCTGTCGACGTGCTATCCTAGGGCATCCCGGAACCTGATCGCGAGTTTCGTCAAAGACATCAGGAAGTCGTCGATTGGCCTGATATTAGCCCTACACGTGACATTTGGTCATGAAAATTTCGTGAAGGGGCCTGCGAATCTCTTCACCCAAGCGTTGGCAGATTTGAGATTGGATGGACTCCTGACTCTGATTGCCATGACCTATGGTCGGCTGGGTGATTTGCTTGTGCTACTGCGTTACCCCGAACAACTCCAGGGAACAGTTCGTGAGTTCAACGCGCAGTTGGAAACCGCATCGCTCCGGAAAATGAAAGACTGGAGGACTCTCCTGCTCCAATATCTCTTGCAACAGAACATAAGGTGGCGACGGATGCGGGTGAGTGTAAGCAGTATTTTGGCATGCCCTTGCTGACAGATTTAGCTGTCATGATGCGGATCGATCCGTTGGCTCTGATTCACGGACTGCGGGAATTCGTCACGGTGGTGTATAGACCGGTGATGTCTTTCGTGTTCCCGGACGTGCAATTCAAGGCATTCAGGAATTCTGTGTTGTATGTCAACCTGGTCTCAGTCGTGGATTGTTCCGTGCTGAATTGGGTAGAGCAGAGGGAGCTGAGAGGGCTGGCCAGCGACGATAGGCTGTTCGGAAGAATAGCTGAGCCAGGTTGGGTGTTGATGGATTTCAACAACCACTTCAAGTGCCGAATGGGCCTGAGGACCTTTCTCACATCCAGTTTAACCCAAAGCTTTGGAATCTGAGACCAGTAGTGAAAGATTCAGTAGCGGCAATGAGAGTCCCACTCTTGCCAGAAGCCTACGCACACGCGAAAGAGAACCAGCAAGCGTGGCTTTCCGGGTCCAGGCCGCTGCCGGACCAATGCCCTCGATACCCACCGATATGGAGGATGTTGTTGGGAGTCACATCTCCCGTCATTGCCCCTCGCATCGGAGCAGCTCGTGATGCAGAGAGGAGAATGCTGAAGTGGAGTGAAGGGATGGAGCCGCGCTTCATCAGTTGGATTGTTGCAGCCGCGCACACGTTTGACTTCACATTTCCTGATGCTTGGAGCAGGAAAAAGATCAAAGCACCACCTTCCAGGAGACCAGAGGTATCGGCTGAGATGTGGAACGAGGTGTATGCTCCCACAAATGACTTATCAAGACTGAAGTGGTCAGGAGAAGTGAAAGTAGTGATGCTGGAAGTGGCAAAGGAGTGCAGAGGAGGCTCATACATAACGATAGAGGACCTGGCACCACATGGAGAGGAGTCCGTAGAATTCCTGGTGAACGATGAATTGTTTTATCACGCAGGAGACCTGATCGTACCGGCGCGGCCGGACTCGGGCATAGACACACGACAAGGCCCTTCAGGACCTAAGCCGAAACCTGAAGCGAATGACGATGAATTGATGGATCAGGACGATGACGACATCGGGGGAAAGACAGAAGAGCCGGGTGAGACGGATATAGGAGCGTTGGAGAGAGAATAGCTAGAATACAGGTTCAGTGAGGACGACGATGGGGAAGTCGATGGGAGTCTATTGCTGATGACGCCATCGTCTTTCATGTCCCCTGGAGGACTTGATGATTACAGGCCCTCGCGAACCAACATGGCCAAGATGAAACTGGAGGGACAACTCGACGTGGTCGAGTACAGTCGAGTCACTGTGCCGGAATCGATCGGTCCACATGTGAGATCCAGCAGGGGGTTATGTGGAGTTGTTGAAGGCGAGGAACTCCGCGAGAGGGCACCTGATGGCTTGGAGCGAGAAGCGAGCCATGCAGGAATATCTGAAAGGGCTTACGGAGAATTCTAAACTAAATCGGAAAGAATACGGCACAATAATGTCCTCGGAGGCGAACGAAATCGGGCTGGAAAAGCTACTGGAAATCTCTTGGAGGGCGGCCCTCCAAAGATACTTCGACGAGACGATGCATGCACCTGCGGCGGTGGCAGCGTACCTGGCTCACCCGTGCATGAGAACTGACCTGCAAGTGCGGTTGGCTTGGTGCTTGATGGGCATCAAGAAGGCGGAATATGAAGCCAGTAATGATTTGAAACCAAAGGAACAGGAGCTGGAGTTGATGGAAGCCCTGCGAGCGTTGATTCCAAAAGACGATTCTGCGATAGCCTGGGCTAAGCGTAAGGATGCCTTTTGCTTTGTAAGGTTCGTGGTGGATCGTATCCCCACTCTTGTTTTGGGAGAATGTATAAAGGTCATTCGGCAAAAGGGAGTTGATTGCGAAAGAAACTTACTTAGGTCACTCATGAAACTATATCAAGATATGCCGTTGATTGTACCAAATAGGGAGTTGAATGACATGGAGAAGAATTGAAAGTGAGCCGGGAGTTGATTGAAACAGTCAGGGGACAAAAAGACTTTGCAACACTAGGGAAACTGAACTCGTTCCAATATGTGTCTGGCATACCGGGGATGGCGTATAATCCCTTCGTGAATGAAGAAGGGAAGCGTACTTCGACTATGAGCAAGTCATAGTGCTCAATTTCTGGGTCGAACGGATTAAGGAAACTGGAATGCTGATGGTGGAACAACCCAAGCTGGGAGTTATTTCAGAAGAACGAGTGGTCGAACCCTCGGTTCCCGAGCTGAAGGGGCAAGTGAGTTTTGATTGTGGTTCTTGGGACGGTCCCTTGTAACCATGTGGGAGCTCATAGAGCCTTCTTGGTGTCCCCATCCTAACGCCGGTTTAATCTGGGACATGACGGCGGATATCACGTTAGACCTGGATGATGACGCGAGTCTACATGATCTGGCCATGATACACCATCTGCTGGCCATGAGGGTGACGAAGCGAAAGAGCAACCTATCCACGGAGCCATCAGAGGAATGTCAATCGAGCAATTGGTTGAGGCCAGGCACCTGTTTAGCTCAACATAGTGGGATGGAAGGACATGTTTGCAACTTGGGAAATGCCTGATCACGCTGAGCGAGCAGCATCGACAACTGGCACGATTGTACGGAAGATTGAGCATGTCGGATAAGAGTGGCATGGAGTTGGTCGCGGACTGTCATGGGGTGACGGATGTAAATTTGACCACTGCCTTGGGATTTTGTAGCATGACGAGCTCGATAGACTCGCTTGAGCGCCTGGAGCGTGCCCATGAGCTAGTGACGTCCGTCAGCGTGGAAGTATTCCCTGGAGCATTGCAGACAGAGCAGAAGATTGGAGGCTGGCGAGAAGCTCTGAAAAATGAAATGAATCTGAAGGATAGTGAAGCCTATCATAAACCTACTGGTTCAAAATATCTGGTGGGTTCGAGCTCCGCACCATATTGCAATAGTAGGTATCCTACGCACATGGTGGTGATGGATGCGAGGCCGCAGCAGGTGTTGATTGACCAACTTTTCTCTGTGCCAAAGTGCGTGAGGTTGGCCGGAATGTCGGAGAGGTCATATGATTTGTTGGCGAAGATCTTTCGGGCAGTCCCGAAGAGATCTGAAGGCGAGTTGCAAGACGTAGTGGGTGAAGAGTTCCTGAGATTGAACGAAGGTAATGTGAGCGAGTTCCAGAAGCAGAAAGCGAGTGGAGCGTTACACACTGAATTCCCCACCATAGAAGAGAAAGACGATTTGCACCGAATTATGATGGAGGTGGAACCGTTGCTGGGAGCCTCAGGGTATCGGACCCGAAGGAACATATTGAGAACCCAAAGGGAGTATCCTTGCCACTGCTTGGCGCAGACGTTATGGTACCCCAAACGCGGGAACCTGATGCTAGTATGGGACGTGGAGGAGTTGTACTCTACGGGGTTGCCCGATCAGAATCAACAGGTGTCAATCGTGGTGGTTAGTGCCATGCTGGCAGTGAGGTGGTTGGAGGCTAACGCGGACACAACGTGCCGACTCCTGAGCAGCTGAGCAACGTGAAGATGAGCGCGAATTGGATCTTTTCAGAACCACTTGCAAGGTTCTGAGAATACCCAAAGCCATTGAAAGAATATGGTCAAGGCAAAGTTTGATGCCTTGGCTCCGTGCAGTGATGACGTCATGGATGTATGAACGAGCAAAGCGTCACATGTCCAGGAACACGGAAGCCTTTCAATCTTTCCAGCTAGACATAGGACCGGGAGCCTATAAGAGAGCGTGCCTGACACACAGAAACGCGGTCACCACGGCGGTGAAGCGAGTAGCTGGAGCGCCTTGTGTAACTGAAGATGAGAAGAAAGAGGTCTTAAGAGCTGACCTAGAACGAAATGTGAGCCTGTGTCTTCACAACAGTTTTTGCAGGAACCGGGAGCAAAATGTGAATGTGGACCTGCTACCTTGTTGCAAACCGAGGCTGTTGGAACAGGAGAGTTGGGGCACGGCCCGCAACTTCATGGAAATGTTGGAGAAAGTCCTAGAAGACAGTGAAGCTGAAGATCAGGATGGAGAAGCAATGGAATGAAGATGATGGAACGAAGAGGAGAAGTGAAGACGTGAACAAGAAAGGAAGAGAAGGAGAGAAAACTTGATTGTCTTTGTGTATAAAAACTTGAACTAGTCAACCAAATTTTGATTATTGAACTTGTTAAACTTTTTGATTTGATCTAGTTTGGTCAGACCAAACTTTGGAAATTGTCGCAATTGTTAAAATTGTTGAAATTGTTGATTTTAGTTATGACTATTTATATATGTATGGAGAACATAGGTGAGTATATTTACCTATTTAAACACGACTGATGTTTTTAACCTGTCTAGGACTTGTGTTCACTGTGTGGTTACATGGTAAGTTTGGGTAAACTCGCTCGGAAAGGGTGAGTAACTCAATAACTTCCCTAGCCACAGAGTTTCTTAGTTTTAATATCGAATAGGACCGCATAAATAACTGATTATACTTGGTGAGTGACGTTAAGTTAATTTTAACGGGTGCGTGGCCGTGCCACATCCCAACTTTTTAATCACAAAGAGCGAAAAGAAACTTCATGGCAAGATGATGACGTAAGTAGTCAGAAAAGAAATTTTATCTAGGACACTCCTCATGGTGCATATTTTGTGAAAATGTTGAAAGGCAGTGAGATGTAGTACGATGACATTTGTGACACGTAGTGAGTTGAGGTGGAGTAGATAAATTTCATTTTCTTATGCGATTTGTAAGATTAGTTGTAGAGAACTGGAGTACTACTTGACGATAACCCGGTGTTATGCGATCAATAGGGACATTGATGGTGACTTGTACGGGGAGTATGTGCCATTCTGCCAGATTGACACAGCGCGACCTTCCGCGGGCAGAAAAAGACGACTAAAGGCCATAGTAACAAAAAAGTGCTGCAAGGGAGGGTAGAAATTTTCTGGAATTTTTATTTTTAAAATTTCGATCGAAGAGTGAATATTTCTCAGAAATACAAAAAAGACGGCCATTTTGACTAAGAAGAACAAAAAAAAAACAGAAAAACGACAAATAAAGTGAAAAACGGTCGTACGCAGTGGAAACTAGAGTGGAAAAGGAAGCTTCAGTGGGGAAGGAATATTCTGCGGAACCCTCCCGTGCCATAAATTGGGAGAGATAAGAACGTTATCTCGAGAAGATTACGGGAGCGGAGGCTTGGTCCCCCAGAGACTGTTGTATGTTGAAGGACTGCACATAACTTTTTAGCTACTCTGATGCCATAGAACTTTGAATTAACACCGGTATTATATTATTTGATATTTTAGAATATGAGTAGCTAGAAAGAGGAAAGGGTCAATCCATCTCCAATGGATTTAATATAGAACTGTCACACAAAAACATATTGAAATAGGGTATTCGAGCCGTGTTTTTAATAACAATCACGTAGTCTGAGGATCCGAGACTCAGCTATGTGGTTGTGTTCGCATGTAAACGAAAGCTGATCAAAAGTCGTTTGAATGATGGCCTAAAAATATTAACTTTTTACTTAGCCCTAAACAGACCAGAAAATCAACTGGCAAGGTCGAGACGGTGAAAAACGAGTAGGATTAGGGTAACTGACGACTGCCAGTCGTTAATATGTACTTTTTCTACGCTCCGTCGCTGTGTAGTATTTGGGCGAATGTTACATAAAAAAGTTTGAACTCAAGAAAAAAATTTTCTATCTGGACTACTGGGCAGCTTCAGCTGTCCACCTTTCCAATCAAGGGTCAGTCTGGTACAATCGATTGTTCTTGTCTCTTTCTCTCTCTCTCTCTCTCTCTCTCTCTCTTCCTGCACTCTTGTTTTCCTATCGGGAACAAGATAGCTCTACTTGCGTCGTGTAATTCTAGTAAAATTGCGAATAGCAATTTTACTCTAGTATTTTCAGCAACCTTTCCGCAATTATCACGCCACTCTTTTGATCGCTTTTTCTCGTATTTTCAGTTGTCGCGAGAAACTTGAGCATGATAGGCTCAATTAGAAATTTTTAAAAATTTCTCCTTCCCCAAAATCAAGACTCAACATTCAGCTCAAGGAAAAAATTCCAAATATGACCGACTGGCACATACTCACTGGACTCAAGATCGATCTCCTCATCGCGTTTCGTCGTCTGTCAGTGAGCCCTTAGAACGTTGAGTGCGTCTGAAGATACAGTGCCAGTGGTCATTTACAGAAGTTTGCAGCAGATTTAACTTTATCTACACCCCAAAATTCATAGCCTTGCAAAATTTTCACATTATTGCTAAAGAGCAATCAAAATCTGCATCCACCTACACCCTGAATTCCAGCGTTTATAAGCGGTTCAATAAAATTATTTTTGTCTTATCCAATCAGAAAATTGCCATGCAGCATTTTGATTTACATAGTAAATATAATATATTAAAAACAATATTTTGTGTGTTAAAATTTTTTCCCTCACCTCAGACTTCATCTGAGTTCATACTCAAGCCCCTTTTGTCTTCCACGCTCAAGATTCAAGAACCAACCCCTGCTCAAATCGCGCCCCTATATTCGAAGTACTGGGTCCGGATGCACTCGACACACTAATTTGTCTCGAGACTTCTTCTTCATCGTCGGAACTGATCACGATCTCCTCCCAACCCTTCAGTTGTTCGTAGGCTCGCATCCATTCCCTTTGCTCTTGCAATCTCTTCGTCTGGTTCGTTACACTCTTCACTTTGGATTCCCTGTTCAAGCAGAACTAGTTGTGTAAGCTTAAGCTCACGATATTTGCCAGGTCCTACTCCAGTATTGATTCCCTTGCTTTGGTATTATCTCTAGACACCCTATCAACCCTACCCGTGGTTATCGCGCTGCCGTGCGTGAGCAAAGGTCTCTTGAAGGCCTCTAGCCCAATCTCGGCCAGGAATTGACGATATTCTTATGATGCTTCTTCATGTGATTCTTCGCCAACGTGTACAGCCAAGATGTCAGTGTTGGCCTAAACCATGAGAAGAATCGTATGCGACACCACACTTGCCTCAACTCCATGGGTACAGCGAATACTTTGCACTCAGTCTCAAACAACTGAGGCCTCCGGCTATAGTCAATGACATGTATCGACTCCGATGTTGGTGTCTTCGACTCCCGGTACTTCGTTACGTTCTCGCCAGCATCGAGCTCACCAAGAAAAGGTTGACGTTTTGTTGATGATCAGGTAGCCCTATCGACCGAATTTCTTCAACATCTTATATCAAGCAGTGATTTGACTGCTCCGGGTACCACTTGTCTGTGCCAGACAATGACATGGGCATTCTCCGTGCGTCAAGTTGATTCTGCGGAGATTGCGCTCTCTTGATGCCTCGAGCAAAGGCTCATACTCCATCATCTTCCCATGCGTCACGTCATTTTCGTCCACGGCTTGAGCGCTATTCGTCGTCCTCATGTTCTGCCTCTCGAAGTCACTAATGTTCACTTTTTTCAAACTCAACAGTTTTTCTCCCCAGATCTCACTCAAGTCCTTCCTTCGATCCCCAGGCACCGCTGCCAGCATCTTCCGTAACAACCGATAAGAATGATGTGACATCCGCACCAAGCGCACGCACTTAGTCACCGAGAAAGCCTTGCCAATCAGCAACCTCTGGCTAGACGCTTCCACCATTGCCATATGTAACGAATAATGACTTCCACATAAGCTGGCCATGACTGATCCCACCAGAGATTTTGCACTCATTGGTAGACTGTAGGCATCGCTCACGGAAAACCCCATCTCTGCCTCAAGACCGATTTTCTATCCCTTCATATGCTTTTGGACTATCTGCAGCACTCCAGGCCATGACTCCACGCTCAACGCCATCACCAGATGGTGCTCGGACTCTAGCATCTCCTGTGACTTTAGACTACACATCCTCGAGAAGAATCCCAATGCCGTCGCTAGATTCACTGTGGTGGTGCTGGCGTAACACTCAGCTACTATTTGCACCTTACCTCACTCTTCTCCTTCTCGCTGATGTCACCAAACCAAGTGGTCAGATCTTTGCTTTGAAAAGACTGTCCTTCACAAGAATGGACTCCACCTCCACTCGCTAGATCAAGACAACTCCCTGGTTCCAGCTTCTGAGGCGACTCGTTCGTCTTGCTCATGATTTCTTCAGACTCTCTTCGATGAGGCAGGATCAATTTGTGTATCACGTTCAGATTCCCCAAATCCTCATCCTTCCCTGGTGACAGTCTCACTCGCTCCGTGATTTCTTTGTTCAAACTTGCCTGAGGATGTGGACATCAAGATGGTCTCAGCAACTTCCAAACAGATCCCAAGTTCGTATACAAAATGTCATCTTCGTCACCCAGCCTCAGCTCCACCTTCATGTAAGAACGCGGTACAGTGACGACCTCGGACACCATCTCAAGTATGAGACCTAGGCTCGGTCTTTCCCTTTCTGTCATATCAAGTTCTACTATCTTCTCTGTCCGGAACTTCAGCAGCTCCGTAACTTCAAAAATCATATAGGCAGCTCCTGCCTCCGCATCCAGGAAGGGGTTGTATGATATCCCCATTATACCGGACATAGACTGATCATCACCTTGCTTCGTGGGTCTCGAGTAGTCTTCTGCGAAAGCCAGGCCACGATGCAGGTCATCGCTCTCCTCAAATTTCTTGTTCGAGTGCCTTCGGATCTCGTCCAGCTTTGCATGGTTCTCCAGGGACTGCCTCGAACCATTCTCTTTCTCAATCCCAGTACTCTGATACACGTTCAGGATGACGCTCGAGACTCTCTTTTTCAATGCGCTACCCCCGCCGCACTTTGGTAGCATGCCTGGATGGTAGCATCAGGTATCACCGACATGATCCATCTCAAGAAACAGGTGTCATCTTTCCTCCTCCACAGGCTATGTCCCGAGTTGTCTCGAGCAAAATGCTGCGTTAGCATTCGATACACATTCAGACCTTTATCGCCCAGCTTTAGTTTAGCGTACGAAGTCAATGCTTCTAGCGTCACTCCCGCCAAGCTCCACGTAAACATCAACTGCCCCGCCGTCCTGACAAAAGGATTCGCCAACAGATTTTTCGCCGACGAGTGTGCCCTCATTTTGTTTTCAAAACAATCCAGCAAATTCTCCCGTGTTCGTCCCAACTGGTTCTTCAATTCTAGTTTATTCACTTCTGCCCTCTGTTGGGTAGCCTAAATTGGACGTTTACTGGACACCCCGCGATCAAGTTTTTTGAGGCAACTTTCCTGTTATTTTGCAGTATCCAGGGCTATCCAGCAGGGGTGAGCAGTATTTCTCGTCAATCCTCTTTCGAGGGGGTCACTTGCTACCTGCTTCCCAAGCCTTAGTGCCAAATCGAGATCCATTCTTTGCCAATGTCTACTTCCCACATTTGTCCACTGATGGAGCCTTTCTTCGCCTTCGCCTTCTGGGGTTTGAAATCTTACCCCGTCCCCGGACTTGTCGCGTTTTCAACCTCGATCAAAACTTCAGCCAATTTTCGGGTCACTGAGTTGCCCTTATTAGCTGTTGTCTTCCATCTCGCTAGAACTTTTGGAGCCATCATCTTCGGATTCTTCCCTGGAACCGCCTCCACCGAGAGACTTGCTTCTTCTACCTCCCGTTTCCTTTTCCTCGACCTCATTCCTTTACTCGGGGGCGTAGGCATAATCATCACTGAATCCACTTCTTTATCCAGATCTCCATCTTCCGACTCTTGCCTCCCCTTCTCTAGCAATAGGAACACTGATAACTTTAATTATAATATTAGTTTTACCTTTTTCATCTATTTCAACCCTAACTTTTTAAATATCAGTCTTTTCATTCGGAGTAGAGCTATCTTTGCATGATTTTCTCCCCAGATCTCACTCAAGTCCTTCCTTCGATCCCCAGGCACCGCTGCCAGCATCTTCCGTAACAACCGATAAGAATGATGTGACATCCGCACCAAGCGCACGCACTTAGTCACCGAGAAAGCCTTGCCAATCAGCAACCTCTGGCTAGACGCTTCCACCATTGCCATATGTAACGAATAATGACTTCCACATAAGCTGGCCATGACTGATCCCACCAGAGATTTTGCACTCATTGGTAGACTGTAGGCATCGCTCACGGAAAACCCCATCTCTGCCTCAAGACCGATTTTCTATCCCTTCATATGCTTTTGGACTATCTGCAGCACTCCAGGCCATGACTCCACGCTCAACGCCATCACCAGATGGTGCTCGGACTCTAGCATCTCCTGTGACTTTAGACTACACATCCTCGAGAAGAATCCCAATGCCGTCGCTAGATTCACTGTGGTGGTGCTGGCGTAACACTCAGCTACTATTTGCACCTTACCTCACTCTTCTCCTTCTCGCTGATGTCACCAAACCAAGTGGTCAGATCTTTGTTTTGAAAAGACTGTCCTTCACAAGAATGGACTCCACCTCCACTCGCTAGATCAAGACAACTCCCTGGTTCCAGCTTCTGAGGCGACTCGTTCGTCTTGCTCATGATTTCTTCAGACTCTCTTCGATGAGGCAGGATCAATTTGTGTATCACGTTCAGATTCCCCAAATCCTCATCCTTCCCTGGTGACAGTCTCACTCGCTCCGTGATTTCTTCGTTCAAACTTGCCTGAGGATGTGGACATCAAGATGGTCTCAGCAACTTCCAAAGAGATCCCAAGTTCGTATACAAAATGTCATCTTCGTCACCCAGCCTCAGCTCCACCTTCATGTAAGAACGCGGTACAGTGACGACCTCGGACACCATCTCAAGTATGAGACCTAGGCTCGGTCTTTCCCTTTCTGTCATATCGAGTTCTACTATCTTCTCTGTCCGGAACTTCAGCAGCTCCGTAACTTTAAAAATCATATAGGCAGCTCCTGCCTCCGCATCCAGGAAGGGGTTGTATGATATCCCCATTATACCGGACATAGACTGATCATCACCTTGCTTCGTGGGTCTCGAGTAGTCTTCTGCGAAAGCCAGGCCACGATGCAGGTCATCGTTCTCCTCAAATTTCTTGTTCGAGTGCCTTCGGATCTCGTCCAGCTTTGCATGGTTCTCCAGGGACTGCCTCGAACCATTCTCTTTCTCAATCCCAGTACTCTGATACACGTTCAGGATGACGCTCGAGACTCTCTTTTTCAATGCGCTACCCCCGCCGCACTTTGGTAGCATGCCTGGATGGTAGCATCAGGTATCACCGACATGATCCATCTCAAGAAACAGGTGTCATCTTTCCTCCTCCACAGGCTATGTCCCGAGTTGTCTCGAGCAAAATGCTGCGTTAGCATTCGATACACATTCAGACCTTTATCGCCCAGCTTTAGTTTAGCGTACGAAGTCAATGCTTCTAGCGTCACTCCCGCCAAGCTCCACGTAAACATCAACTGCCCCGCCGTCCTGACAAAAGGATTCGCCAACAGATTTTTCGCCGACGAGTGTGCCCTCATTTTGTTTTCAAAACAATCCAGCAAATTCTCCCGTGTTCGTCCCAACTGGTTCTTCAATTCTAGTTTATTCACTTCTGCCCTCTGTTGGGTAGCCTAAATTGGACGTTTACTGGACACCCCGCGATCAAGTTTTTTGAGGCAACTTTCCTGTTATTTTGCAGTATCCAGGGCTATCCAGCAGGGGCGAGCAGTATTTCTCGTCAATCCTCTTTCGAGGGGGTCACTTGCTACCTGCTTCCCAAGCCTTAGTGCCAAATCGAGATCCATTCTTTGCCAATGTCTACTTCCCACATTTGTCCACAGATGGAGCCTTTCTTCGCCTTCGCCTTCTGGGGTTTGAAATCTTACCCCGTCCCCGGACTTGTCGCGTTTTCAACCTCGATCAAAACTTCAGCCAATTTTCGGGTCACTGAGTTGCCCTTATTAGCTGTTGTCTTCCATCTCGCTAGAACTTTTGGAGCCATCATCTTCGGATTCTTCCCTGGAACCGCCTCCACCGAGAGACTTGCTTCTTCTACCTCCCGTTTCCTTTTCCTCGACCTCATTCCTTTACTCGGGGGCGTAGGCATAATCATCACTGAATCCACTTCTTTATCCAGATCTCCATCTTCCGACTCTTGCCTCCCCTTCTCTAGCAATAGGAACACTGATAACTTTAATTATAATATTAGTTTTACCTTTTTCATCTATTTCAACCCTAACTTTTTAAATATCAGTCTTTTCATTCGGAGTAGAGCTATCTTTGCATGATTTTCTCCCCAGATCTCACTCAAGTCCTTCCTTCGATCCCCAGGCACCGCTGCCAGCATCTTCCGTAACAACCGATAAGAATGATGTGACATCCGCACCAAGCGCACGCACTTAGTCACCGAGAAAGCCTTGCCAATCAGCAACCTCTGGCTAGACGCTTCCACCATTGCCATATGTAACGAATAATGACTTCCACATAAGCTGGCCATGACTGATCCCACCAGAGATTTTGCACTCATTGGTAGACTGTAGGCATCGCTCACGGAACACCCCATCTCTGCCTCAAGACCGATTTTCTATCCCTTCATATGCTTTTGGACTATCTGCAGCACTCCAGGACATGACTCCACGCTCAACGCCATCACCAGATGGTGCTCGGACTCTAGCATCTCCTGTGACTTTAGACTACACATCCTCGAGAAGAATCCCAATGCCGTCGCTAGATCCATTTTCATCCAGCGTATTCAGGAACATACTCCTACTCCCCTCGAAGGTGTTCTTCTCAAAAGCATCATACCCATGTTAGAGGGTTCACTGGCTAGAGGCAAATCCAGATTCTTACGGGGAGATCCTAAGGGCGGGGTGGCTGTGTCCGCCCAATCATCGCCACTCAAGTCTTGCAGTAGCTCATGCGTGGTACTGGGACTGAAATTCCCGGCCAATGCCCCCTCTTCAGATGTAATCCCAAGCTCCATTTCTTCTCCAGCTTCACTGAGGATTTCATCCATGCTCTCTCCCTCTCCAGACTCACCTTGGTCACTTTCCAACGCGTCTTTGAATCTGTTCTCCACAGGAAGGATTCTCTTGTCGCATGCAGGGTCCCTGCTGCATCCATCTTCCGACCCTAATGTTGAAATTCTACCTCCTCCAGTCCATAGGGTGCCAGATGTTTTCTTGTATTGCACTTCATTTCATCCTCAAGAGCTAGGTGACCTTCTTCCATGATCAATCTCCCGCTGTCGTATATGGGCATTTGAATTTCGAGTCCAGCCCTCTCAAGCACTTTTATAACTTCCCGGACTTCGTACTTAGGAAACATCGAACCCCGCATCTTATTGGCTTGAGTAGTCCATGAATTTATTTTTATTTAACTAGTGTGGAAATACACAGCCGCTGAAAACCCGATGAACAAGGGGTCCCAGCTATGCGTGAACACTTTCTGTTGCCACTCCACAGCCTCTCTAGTATGTATCGACGTGACTACCATCGGGCTGTTCATCCCCAACGTCATCCGTCTCACCGTTCGGAATTCAGGGATGGCAGCGGGTAACACGTCACGCTCAAGTATAGCGTCCAGTTCTATCTTCGCAAAACCGAAGCTTTTCTTCCACGCCGGGATCCCCAAGATTTCTCTCGTGTTCTTCGCCACCTGATTTAAGTTTCAGAACTTCGGGTAGGGTTTAATGGGACCTCTCGTTTCCCCCCATTCTGCACTGCAACTGGCCCCTGAAGTTGAGCACTATCAACTCTGGATCCTTCACTTTCCCTAATAGCACCGTTTTGCTCATTCGTGCTCTCAAAAGCTCCTGCTCGCACCAATTTAGTGCTGTTCCGTCCAGAATGCTGATCAAAGTCACGTTTACCACTGAATGTCGGTACGCCGCCACCAGCGGATCCGAGAAGGCGTATGTCACGGCAGGCCAATAGATGCAGGTGACTACCTCCCCTAGCTCTTTGATCATCCCTAAGGGATCAGACCTCATGGCCAGACACAAATCGGTCAAGAGAGGTATACCTCAGTTCACCTCTCTCATCTCTTCTATATTCTTCGGGTTTCTCTCCTCACCTGTCAAGTGTCGATTCTGCATCAAGAGGTACTCCACTAGCAGAGTCTGCAATCCAGCAGCATACATGTAGGGTAAGTCTCCAGATTCGGGTGGGCCTTTAACCGACAGTGGTTCCCCATGCTTCATCAGTCGATGAAATGCCGCCAGGTTTCCATGCGTCAGGAGTTTCAACGTCAAATACCCATCAATTCTGAGAGTCTCCACTCCTGTGCTGAACATTTAAGAAAGACCCATGATGAACAAACACCTGGGGTACACCAGATATAAGGCCAGCAGCAAGTTAATGGATATTCTCGAGTAATCCTGCACAAATGCCTCGAAGATGGTATTTCCCGCGTAGAACCTATTGTCCATATAATTCTTTTCCCAGCAAAGACTCAAGAACCTCAAGATTTTGTGCGTCTTCCTGGTCCTTAGTTCAACCTTCGCATGTTCACTCCAGAAGCGATAGTGACCTCTTTCGCTGACGTAACAAACGTCCCGACCGTCATATCCCTCTTCTCCGAGATCTCGAGCTGCTCCTCCAGAAACTCCCATATCTGCTTAATCAGGGGAGGTGGGCTTTCCCTCTTCTTGTCCGTCACGTTTTCCATCCTCGGTGTCAGGAACGGCCATATTCCTCTTTCTTGAGTCAGACGGCACCCCATCGACTGCAGTTGCTTCTCCGCCCCAGCCACGTTCTTCCGATTGTCGACGGGCCCTCTTGCGCTGTTGAAAGAGCCTGTCATAGTGAGATCCATGTTCTGACATCACAAACTGGCAGTCAGATGGCTGATTATGGGACGATCATCCCTTACCTCCGCGTTAAATTTCAGCTGCCCGGCCAGATTCGATATCTCAAGACATAGTACCTCGTTCAGCACAATCGGTATCCGCTAGCTCGTAAAAACCCGTCAGAGCATGAGACACATCTGCCCAAGCCGCCGCCACTTCCGACTTCAGAAGTTTCAAGTTTCCGCCAGCCCTTGCCTTTCGCAATCAGAATTAGTATCGCGTACACAAACTGCAGAGCTGGTGGCATGCCTAGGTAGCCTGGTGATGATGCAATTACCACCTTTGTTTTCGATCCCAGTCGAGAGGCTACCAACTCATGCACTTCGTTCATCGCCGCGAACAACGTCTGGATTGCCTACCAGATATTCTTCGGCGTCGGTTCTCCCTTTCTCAAGGGCTCAAGTAATCCGGCCGCGTGTAGGTGGTCATTCATTCCCGCAAATCACAACAAATATGGTTCACACAGCGTCTCTGACTTTATCGCCACTATCAGAATCAACATTGGATTCAGTTCCTTGCCTGGTAGCAAGAACACCAGCGTTTTCGGTCAGAATAACTTCGGGGACGTTCCATCGAAATCAGATCCCGCCACGATGATTGCTCTCGCTGCTCCAGGATCCGAGCGATCGTAAACTGCCACAGTTTTGGCTAGCTGTGAGCTCCCATGAGATCTCCCATACCTTGGGTCTTCTACCAGCTTCGAGCCCATGAGGGCAGCATCGGGAAGCCCCATACTCTTCGGTTCTAGAAGTTTCTCTACCGCCCTCAACTGCGCAGGAATCGCCACTCTGATCCTGGCTGTGCTCGTTAGATGTTTTGGCGGTTCCACTATATCGCCTGGTTTCCCCAGCTCCTTGAGAGGCCTGTAGTTGACTGGCCCCATGATTGACAACTCGGGAATTCCAGTCAAGTCCGCGGTCTCTAGGGTCTTGTCTCGAGAGAAGTGCGCTTCATGCGCTTTCAGCCAATCCACACAGTAGTGATTGCTCAGGTCCTCATGCGATAGATTCTTAAGAACCAAGACCTCTACTAGCTCCTGTCTGCAGGCCAGATTATCAAGGTCCAGATCTTTCACTCGTTCCAGATACCTGGCTTTGCTCGTTTCTACATGGCCTCCGGCTTTCTTCCAGTTGTCCACTATCACTACCGAGGATACCACTGACCTCTGGGGTGTGGAAGACTCCGCCTCGTTCCTCTCCATGGGTGTCGAGCCCAGCTACCTGCTTCTTTCCTGCTACTCCTCGAGCTTTCTCTAGAATCGACTCTTCCTCCCAAGCGATCAGCAACTGGCCTAGCCGGGAAGAAGGAAGGCATCGGGGGAGGACCAAAGTGAATTCGCCAGCTTTCACCAGATCCGACTCTAGAACGTTATTATGTCTCTGAAAGACACCATTCAGCCACTCCGTGCCCCTGGGCCTGTCGAAATGGATTCCATCCGAAGATGCGTTCTGTGGAAAGGAATCCTCTATCATTCTTGCCACGTCAAGCAGCCTCATCGGCAGGACAAATCTTTTCTGGATTTGCCTGATGATCTCGTTGATATGGCGCACTCCTTCATCCATGCTCATCGCATCTGATCCGCAATCATGTTGTAGGGGACCGAGCAAATCGTGAGCACTGCTGGATCAAAAAAGACCCTCAGCTCCTCAAGAATGCAGCTCACCTTGTCCTGCAACCTCATCATTTTCCTTGATTCGCCTCTAGAAACATCATTGGTCATCATCATTAGGGTGACTGTATAGATTTTCTCCATCTCCAGCATTTCTAGTGATGCCAGCGTCTGGGGCATTGCCGCACCAGAGTAACTCAAGATCCCCACTTGCCAATGCGCCTGGATTCTCGTCAGGACTTGGATAAGACAGTCCCCAATGATCAAATGGACTGTACCCTGAGGTTTTCTAGGCTGTGTAAAGTATTCAGCCCAAGATGCATCATTTAAGGCATCCTCATCTCGCGTTGATCACGACGCTTCTCACTGGGTATTCCCTCCAAGTGATCGGTGCTGCCTCACGTGCGGGACTTTCGGGAATCCTTGCCTGCAACGTTTTATGCGACTCCTTGAGGCGCGATGTCTCGGATCCAGCCTGACTACCACTGGTTGAACTGGTCGTCAACCCCGGTCGGAACCGTTCCAATTCCAGATTCATCAAGAAGGGGACGTGTTCGGTTGGCATCCATGTGTCCAGGCCTTCATTCAAATGCTTCTGGGCTACGCGACTACTCGACCACTCGACCTGGGGGCTTCATCTACTTCCATCCTGGACTCAGGTCTCAATCTTGTCGTCAACGGGTCAGTCATCGTCTTCACCTTCCTCTCCTTACCACTCGCGACTTCTTGCTGTTTCCGTTGTAGTCGTTTGATTTCCAATTTTATACGGTCGCAATTCGCCTCACTTTCTTGCAATTTATGTTCTTGCTCCCGTTCCGCCCTCATTAGGGCCCAATCGAGACTCGCTTGGCCCGGCTCAAGTTTGGCTTGGTCCCTACCAAGAATCGCTTGGTCCCTATCCAGATTGGCTTTGTCCCGTTCCCCCTGGGCCCTTTCCAGCTCACTTCCCAGGTTGCTGAGATCTGGATACGACTCTTCTGTTTTGTGGGACCGTATCAACGATGACGCCTTGCTAGCAGACTGGGTCCATGTCCCCGCCAGTGGTATGGTTGGGAAAGGAAATTCTCCTGCGCCATATTCCGTTGTATTACTCAAGCCGGGGTTCCTTGCCAGGTCGAATCCCCTCACGCCTCCGTCTACGTTCCAGGACAACCACTTGGTTTGCTTTTGATTTGAGATCCCGTCCAAGGTGTAACCCACCATTAACACCGGTTGCTGATTCCCTGCATTCTCCTTGCGACTCCACTTGCAGGATGGCATCGAGCATTACCGCCAGTTTCTCGTCCACTTGAGTATAGTCAAGATACCTCAAGCGCTTGTAGAGTTCATCGTATGGTTTTCGTAAGTGCTGCCGGCACAAACTTCCAGAAACGATCTGCCATTGCTGTGCTTCTTTCTCAATAGTTCTCACGAAATACCTTGCTCAAGAAATACCTTACCTAGATCAACTCAAGAATTACCCTTCCCAGATTATTACTCAAGAGATACCTTTCTTCAAAACCGATTGTGAAAAGCTGTTCGATGTCTTTCGTTTCCATTGCTCGTGTATTTTCAATCCAATTCTCGTTATTGTGTTTTTGATTCAAAACCAATCTGAAATAAAAACAGAGTCTTAGAACAATGTTTTGCTCATGACCAGCCTAGCCCTACCCCTTGATACCCTTACAACATCATTCTGACAGTTTCTGATAAAATGATTCAATTAGGTATTAAGAACGTGCAGATCCATCTTATATTTTAGCACCATATAGTTCGAAATGAAAATTTTGATTTACTTGTCATGGCAGTCATACTAAAACTTATTTTCCTGGCGCATGCCCCCCTTTATACTTAGCTCAAGACCCTCGTGCCCCCTGATTCGAAACCCTCTTGTCCACCCAAAGCTCAAGCGAAGCTCAAGTAGTACTTCTTATGTAGATGTATCGAAAGATCACGTGCAGGATGGCGTATAGTTCCCTAGGGTTCAATCTGCCCCTGTTCGGATCACAGACCGGCATTGAGACCTCTCTTATCCCTCTTTCAACCAGGAAGTCCCTCAGCAGTGACAATGCCAGCATCACATGCTCAGGATCTATCACGTTTCTCTCGCTGACTGTTGTCACCAAAAAGCATATGTATTTCTCAGGAACCTGGGAAACTGAAGGAGGAAGTGCGGCCATACCCCCCAATCCCGGTCTGTGCCTGAACAGAAACTCTACATTCTAGTACTCTCTTTTAAAATCGGCTTCCAATCTGGTGTTAAGACTCATGTCCTCTGTTATGCAGACTGCGCTGGTCCTATCTGACAAGATAAAGTCGCTGTCCGTGATCAGGATGTTCTCTGAGTACTCATTTGGTATCTCGAACTTCGTCTTGAAATTTCTCCCGATGGTAGGCTCGGCTTCTTCCTGATCCAAGTCAAGTCCGTTAGTCTCTCTCATTTCCCTGAGATTCTTTATCATCAAATTTTTGGTGTGGGTAAGTCCTACCCCCACTCCCCGGAAAAAAATATTTATCGACGTCCCCGTCGATGGTGCTGGGCTCAAGTTATCAGGTGCTTTGTTCAAGGGTCGGTCTGTCGCCGTCCAACCAATCAACGAGTTTCCACCTTTCAGATGCTTCCCTGCTGATAATCGACTTGCTGAATACTTTGCGTTTCCTTATCCTCAGCCTCCAGATTATGCATTCACTCCTCTATCCTTAGGTTTGTATTCTCCCTTCTTTCCATCTCGCTCTGTTCTAGGTCCATTTCTTTCTCAGGTGAGGTGTGATCTTCCTGCCCCGAGTGCTCACTGTCGTTGATGACCTGCAACTCCTCATCTGCTACCAGATCGCCCACGTTCACCATCTCTTCACCTAGATCTTCTGGCCGTATTTTGACAATCAAGAAGTCATCGCCATACATGTTGTATCTCACGCCTGTCCTCTTGCGCCAGCCTTTTCTCGTTTCCGTCGTCATGAGCATATCTGGTTCTGTCCACTCTGGCACCTCGTTTTGCTCTGGATCGTTCCAATCCTCTTCTGCGAAAGATCCTCCGTCCGAGTCTGCTTCTATTTTTTCGTTGTCATCCATACTCATGTTCTCGCTGCCATCATTGTTCTCCCTGGTGCCTTTCTCATTTACCTCGCATGCTGGCTCCACCAGTAGATGCTCTAGTACTTCCATGTTCTGTGGTACACACTTGTCTTCCGGTGATGAGACGTGAGGTTTCAGATTTTCGTAGTGCGCCACAAGCCCTGTGCTCAAGCGATAGAACCGACCCTGCTGGTGCATTTCCGTTATCATGAATGGCCCTCCCATTTCTTTAGTAGCTTTTTTCTCCCTTTTGGAGGTATGAAATTCTGGAGCACCCAGGCATTTTGTCCAAGGCATATGGCTTCGCCTGAAGTATCTTTTCATTATATTTCCTCCGCTGTCTCATCTGTGATTGTGCTGTATTCCTCCTGCACAGCTCATTCAACTCTTGTTGTCTTCTAACTGCTTCCTTCACATATACCTGCGGCGATGACTTTTGTCCTTCATATTCCGGGTAGAAAAAAGTCAGGGGCATCGCTCTCTCTCTCTCTCTCTCTCTCTCTCCCTCTCTCTCTGCCTGTTAACATCATGAAGTGACTGATCCCCGTTGTTGAGTGCTGCGTGCTGTTGTACGCCCCTACCACTTGCGGCAGTTATTTTTCCCAGTCTGTCATATACCTCGAGCAATATACCCTGAGCATATTCACTAGCGTTCTGCTCTGCCTCTCCACTAGTCCATTTGTTTGTGGATGGTAAGTCGTCGAATGTGCCTGTGCAAGGTGGGATCTTCTCATGAGTTCTTTTGTTAGGTCCCCAACAAAGGCTTTCCCCATGTCAGATTGGAAGGTCATCGGACAACCATACCGTGATATCCAGCGCGTTATCAAGTGATCCCAAGTTTCCTCCGCCGAGGCTGTATGACATGGTACTGCTTCTACCAGTTTTGTAAAATGATCAAAAATTACCAGTATCTGGTTATACCCGAATCTGTCATGCAGATCTTCTGATGGTCTATCTGCACAACCTCGTTGAATTCTGAGCTTTCCACTGATTTGAGAGGGATTTTCATTTTCCTGGGATCTTTCACCTGCACGACAAACATGCGTTCACCCATCTTTCACAAGCCTTCCTCAGCCCTGGCCAGTACAACCGGTACAATATTCTCTGTTGCACCTTATATATCCCCTGATTTTCTATCTGGTCGTGCGACCTGAACAACACTTCCGTTTGATATAGCTGTGGTAGTATGATGAGGTTATGCTTGTGTAGTATCTTCTCTTCGTCTGTTCTCCTGCAAGCTACCACGCCATCAGCTGTGGGGTTGAGCAAGTTCCTCCGTTCTTTGTAGAACTGGATCGAGATCTTATAGCTATCCTCCTCCAGGTATCCTTTCTCTTTCTCTCCCGTCCGTATCCATTTGGAAAGATTACTCGTCATTTTGTCGTTCTTCTGGGCTCGTATCAGATCCGATAACCGGTACCTCGCTTTGACGTGCTCCTGCAGTGTCATCATTTGTCCGTTCGGTTCCTCTGGATTCTGAACGTCGTCCTTAAGCTTAACGCATACTATCCTTCTCAAGACTTCCCTGTTGCTCTCCGGTTCCAAATTTGGCCTTATGATTGAATTGCATCATAGTTCCCTAAAAGGTTTTCTTGACACTGCTATCATCTTAAGCTTTTGCCCTCCATTCCCGTCATAATACTCCAGGTTGTATGTCCCTGGAGAGAGATCAGTTTGCAATTCTCTGTCATGATAGCTCCTTTTTTCGTCAGCTAATATCACGCAGAGACTATCTTGTTCATCATCACTCTGCTCTGAAGCTTCGTCCGATTCTTCTGACTCCCCGGACAAACTTTCCTCTTCACCATCCTTCTCTGGTGTTGGCCACTCCCCGGACTCTTGATCTAATTCGAGATCTTCATTTTCTACTTAAACGACACTCTCTTCCTTCGTAGCGTTGTTCGTTTGAGTACGTCTTCCGGTATTTTCTCGACTAGTGATCGCACAACCTCCTTGTTTCCTGGCTTTCATCGAATTCCCACCATGTGTTACTTTTTCTCTCTTCATTATGGTGACTTCCGGTCAGTCATTTCAACTGTTCGAGTCAACCAGTTTTGTCAACCAATTTCTCAAGCAGTCTCCTCAAAGCTTGTCCTTCCGTCACCTTTTCTGTCTCCACTTCGTCGACTTCGTATTCTTTAGCCTTCAGCGTCTCCCTTACTATCTTTGACTTGAGCATTATTCCCATCGGCATCCCAGAATTTCTCTCCAGAATTGCTCTTCCTTGATGCTCAGTTGGTAATTCGGGATGGTCTTCTATCTATTTGCCTGACTTGTCAAGCCATCTCACGAGCGGTAGGCTATCATACGTTTGCTTGTCCATAAACGAAAAGCCATCTTTGACCTCCGGCCTATCAGCCTCCCTCTGTTCCTGCCTCTCGTAAAACTCCGTCTTCTTGCTCAAGCTGTCGGCATTTTGGAGCTTGTCACTCGTTCTATGTTCAATGATCATGTTGTAACCATCCAACCGCACTATACATCTCACGATGTAGCTCTGATCCATTGAATATGTCTTCGACCAACTGAGTGCCCTGTTGTCGACCCGTTGTTTAAAGGGCTCGCTACCTAAATATACCCTGTACTTTTCCACAAAGATGGCAACCGCGAACATCTCCGCTTTGGGTGCCCCGTACTTCATTTCCGTGTCGCTCAAGACTTTACTCCCGTAGGCTATTGGTCTCAAGATTGTCTTCCCGTTCCACTCCTGTTCCTGATGGAGTACGCCAGAGATCGGGACCACCGATGCTTCAATGTCCAGTATGTACATTCTTTTCTCTGTTGGCATGCCTAGCACAGGTGCTTCACACAGTTCTTTTTTTAATCTTGGAAACGACTCCTCTGCCGCAATATTCCACGCGAACTTTTTGTCTTTGTGCCTTATGAGTTGTTGCATTGGATATACATTGTCCGCATAGCACTTGAGGAACTCCCTGTAGTCATTGGCAAAACCCAAAAAGCTCATCAATTGGTGCTCAGTTTTTGGCGATTTCTAAGTCAGTACTGCCTCTACCGGGTCTGGATCTGGTCTGATGCCATGTTTATCTACCATTCTCCCTAGGTATTTTATCGAGTCCTTCAGAATCTCACACTTCAAGGGCTTGCATTTCATTCCTGCTCTCTTCGTGCATCCGAATACCTCATCCAGTCGTTCGATGTGATCCTTCAGGGTAGGTGTTGCAATCACCACGTCATCCACGTAACACATTACAAAGTTGCCATGTTTCTTTGTCACGCTTGTCAGTGCTTGTGCCATCAGCCGCTGGAACGTAGCTGTCGAAATGCAAAGGCCGAAGGGCGTCCTTTCTCATTGGAACAACCCCAGCTCGCAAGCAAATCCCGTTTTGTCCCTGTCTTGTTTCCTCATTGGTACCTGCCAAAAGGCCGACCCTAGATTCAGAGTTGTAAAAAATTGTCGGTCTTCTAATTTCAAAAGACTGTCATCTACTCTAGGTATGGGATAGGCATCCTTCACGTGACGGAGTTCAGATATCGAAAGTCACAACAAAATCTAAGTTGGTCCCCTTTCTTTTTGGCCATCACTACTCCACACTCTCACGATGATTTGGATGGTTCTATCATTTCATACTTTAGTAAGGTCTCTAGTTTTTCTCTACATGCATCCGATTAGTTTGGGGGTCATGCGCCTCGCCCCTCCTTGTGCGGTACCGCCGATTCCTCTAGCTCTATTTCGTGTTCATCAAAATTACAGCACCCGATGTCTGCTTTATGTCTGGAAAAAACATCCTGTTTCCTATCCAGCACGTTCTTGATGGCTTCGAGCTGGTCGTCTGTTACCTTTCCCTTTAAATGTTCAATTTCTGGTAATACCAGTTTATCAATTTCCAATTCCTCTGGTGTGGGTCTTCCTGGAAAATTCGAACACCTCGAAAGTCCATCATCTGTCTTTGACTTAAGTGACTTCACAAGACTTGATGAATATTTTATTTTCTTCAATCTGCTTAAGATACAACTCTTGTCCCTATGATTCGGGCAATCAAGAACTTCATTTTCTTTCACATTTTCAGTCATTTCATATCTAGTTTTCACGGGAATGCGTATCCCAGTTTCCTCCCCCTCTGGATTGTGATTCGTATATCAAGAGTATTCAACAAGACACTGACGCAAAGGCCACTCTTGGTTATTGAGAAGGATCTTCCTAAAATAGCAGCACCTTGACTACTCGGATTCGGTACTATACATACTTAATTATTGTCACTTAGTTCATTATAGTTCTTCATCCTCAAACTTACTATTGCAGCTTCGTTCGCTTTCAACCTTATCCTCCTACTCAAGAAAACTAGAGCCTTAATTTCATTCGCCATTATCAAATTAACCGGTTTAATTAAGTACTTACTTTCCGGGTTTTGAATCCTGAACATTGCATTGTTAAGATCAATTGTTACATCAAAATTCCTGAGAAACTTCTGCCTAAAATGAAATGTTCAGACTCATCTAGATTCTCCACCACCAGGAAACTCATCCACGAATTGCGCTCCCCTAGATTTAGGGCTATTATTGGTGTCCTGCCTAGAACGCGCAACGTCCCTTTGTTTGCTGCTGATAGCCATATTCTTGAATCTATCAGGTCATCTTTGTCGAACCCCTTTTTTTCATGTTTCAGATGGTATTACACTCAAGACTGCCCCTGTGTCCAGCAGTCCTCGTAGTTGGGTCTTGGTCTTCTTCCCGCTTATTTCCAGTACATGTGCAGATACGTCTGCTTCCGTTCCCAGATGCATGGCATCTTCTCCCAGTATGGCGCAGTGCCCAATTGATCGCACCTTGAGTTCTTCTCGACCTACATAGATTTGAACAGCTAGACCTTCGTCACACATTATCATCGTTTTTGCATAGATGTTGAATCAATCTATGTTTAACAGGACTTCATGAGGACCATAGGCTTTCATTTACCTGCTGTCTATCCTAACCGATTTACCCTCGACTCTCTTGAGTAATGCCCTGAGTGCTCTACAAGGGGTAAGTAATCCGCATACACATCAATGTGCATTAATGTTTGATCACTCGGCGTTTTCATTTCTAGAGTGGGGGGGGGGGGGGTGGGGTTATTTTGGTAGTAGCCTTTAAGCTGTAGACTTTTTCTTAACCTCATATGTGACTTAAGTAGGCGACTCTTACATAGTGTTACATCTCCATCTATGCTATGATCTGGCATCTCGAGATCATATTCCTTGACCGGTACATCTGGTTCTTTCGGTAGTTTCTCTTTGGTCTTCTGTTACTTGGTGCTTCTTGTGTTGACCATATTCACTGAAATATTTTTCCTCATTACTCTCGGGTTTGTTGGTGTTATCTTACGCTGCGTTGAGGATTGGTTTTGCTTAAAACCTATTCCTTTCCTCTCCACTAGCGACACTCTTGTTTTCTTCATGATTTATATACAATTTTCTTTTATTTACAATTCTAATATGTACAAGTCCTTATTTTAAAATCAATAAGAAAAAACCCCTAAATTGATTTTAAAACTTGTCGTAGCAGTCGCACCAGGAGTTTAGAAACCTTAAGTCAAGTGTCTTGTCTCTTCCCCGAAGTGTTGGGACCCTTAATTCAAGTATTTGGACCCTTAGCTCTAGTGTTAGGACCCTTTGGTAAAGTGTTGGGACCATTCGCCAAGTCTTGGAACCCTTCACTACAGAGTTGGGACCCTTCGACAAAATATTGGGACCCTTAAAATGCTATCCCAGTACTCAAGTGTTGGGACCCTCGGATTGCTATCCCAAGGCTCAAGTGTTGGTACCCTTAAAATGCTATCCCAGGACTCTAGTGTTGGGATCCTTAAAATGCTATTTTAGGACTCAAGTGTTGGGACCCTCGGATTGCTATCCCAAGGCTCAAGTGTTGGTACCCTTAAAATGCTAGCCCAGGGCTCAAGTGTTGGGACCTTTAAAATGCTATCCCAGGACTCAAGTGTTGGGACCCTTAAAATGCTATCTCAGGACTCAAGTGTTGGGACCCTTAAAATGCTATCCCAGAACTGCCCCAAGGTCTCTTGTAACCTCCTCCAATCCCGTAGCTCGAATGTTTGGACACTTTGTCCACTATCCGAGTACGACTTCCTTTACTCGTGAAGAACTTCTCCGTACCTTATCTCGAGTGTTGGGACTATCTATCCACTATCCCGGCGGTACCGCGTCTATAGCTCGTGTAAAAAGTCCCCAAAAACTCAATTTGGTTTACCAAATTTTTTTGAGTTTCTCTGAAATTCCCCTTCCTAGTACAACTTGTTTTTAAGCATTTTCCCAAAAATTTATAGGCGACAAGGGCCATCTTTCAAAAAAAAATGTCTGGTACCTGACTGTCAATCGTTCACCTATTTGGTTCCAACAACTGCCTATTTCCTATCCATCCCCCTACCCGATCCGGTCACTTACCTACCTTACTTCGAGTTTACCACCGGGTACCTTCGCGTTCCATTCTGAGTCTTTAACTAGACCTCTCCAAGCTCTAGTTAGTCTAATGTAACTATTTCGACGATATCGGTGGTTTAGTTGCTGTAAAGAAGCCCCCCTTTTTACAATTTTCAACCACTAACCTCTATTTTAACCAGTCCCCTGCTAACCTGCCCCCCTGTCTAGTCCCCACTTAGGCCGGAAATAAGCCTATGCGCGATGGGTGCTAAATATCTCGAGAGAAAATCCGTAGAACCTGTTTCCAAATTGTGCACAAACAAAAGCCTTTCCTCAAAACAGTGCGGACTCGCTTAATCACTTTTACACTTATCTCTTTAAGTATAAATTGGATTTTAACGATACCCGTTTGACCAAACAGAACACCGATGTGATCCCTTGTCACTTCTGTACTGCTCTGGTCACGCTGCTGGTAGTCTCTACCCAGTCGCGTGTCCCCTGCTTCCCGTCCTGAGAACCAGCTGGCCACTTGCCTGGTCACCTGTTCCTGTCAAGTCTCGCAGTGGTCCACTGAGGTTGCATGGCTATCTGAAAACCCTTTTAAACGCCCACAATTCGGGCACCTGTTTAACGTTGCTGATTTGATGGAGACAATCGTCTTATTGAAAACAGTATGAGTATACTATTTTAATTAATATAAAGGTTTGATCCACCTAATCTGAAAATCAAAGCAACTGTCCTTTTTTGAATTTTTTTACACCGGTTTTTGGTCCTATTATAATTTTTTCCGTTTTTTGTTTCAATTTTTGTCTTTTTCCCCTTTTTTCCGTCTAGTGGTTCCCCTTACTTGGTTAGCTAGGCCTCGTTTTGGAAAACGCACCGGGAAATTTTCTCAAGTTTTCTTAAAAAGCTATCACGGTACAACCAGAATTGGGAAACGTTCCCGTTTAACCGTGCCACCGGTACTCTAGAATAGGCTTGTAGACCGGAGCTGCGTCAAGTGGGTTCGATCCCGTAGTATTGGTGTCGTAAGAACACCCAGGATTGCCACCATAAAAACACTATGTAACAATCGCCTACTTAAGTCACATATGAGGCTAAGAAAAATAGGCCCTGTAACCATTGGCTCAAGAGCTTTGTATTGGACAGTGGACCTTTGATCCATTTCAGATAGATCAACCTAAAAAATAACCTTAACTCAACATAAAAAAAAACACTCAAGAAGTTTAAATTGGGTACTCACATACCGACACGACCTCTAGAATCGAATAACTAAATTGTAAAGCAACTCTAGAATTCTTTTAAGGTAATTAAGTCTAGCTCAAGGAGTTATCAATAAATAAGTTTGAACTCAAGAATAGGTTTTTCTATCTGGACCATTTGGCAGCTTCAGCTGTCCACCTTTCCACTCAAGGTTCACATCTGGTACAATCGATGGTTTTTCTTTCTCTCTTCCTGCACTTTCGTCTTCCAATCTGGAACAAGATAGCTCTACTCGCGTCGTGTAATTCTGATAAAATTGCCAATAGCAATTTTACTCTTGTATTTTTGTGCAACTTTTCCGCGATTCTCACTCGAATCTTCTGATGTATTTTTCTCGTATTTTCAGTTGTCGCGAGAAACTTGAGCATGACAGCCCCAATTCGAAATTTAAAAAATGTGCCAGTCGGTCATATTTGGAAGTTTGACCTTGAGAGAAACAAAAAACACTTAATTTTGGAGTGAAATTTAATTTTTCAAAATTTTGAATGGAACCTGTCATGCACGATTTTCTCGCGATAACTGAAAATCAGAAAAGAGAAGTCAGAACAATCGAGTGACAATCGCGGGAAAGTTGCTAGAAAAATCAGTGGGAAATTGCTATTCGCAATTTCAGTAGCGATAATAATCTAGAGTAGAGCTGTCCCATCTAAAACAGAGACGAGCGCATTCCCACGAACTGGATTGTTGTGATTGGAGTATTATTCTAAACTGGACTAGAGTGAACCTTCGGTGGAAAGGTGGACAGCTAGAGTGTCCCAATGGTTCACGAAAACTGACATTCTAGAGTACAAACTTGTTCTTGTTATTAAAACTGACAAACATTAAACTCATTTTAGTTACTTTATTGATTCTTGAGTTGCACACCGACTTATTTACTTCCTGATTCTTGAGCGTGCTACAATGTGAGTACTAATTTAAATTTCTAGAGTGTGTTTTACAATTGTTATGTTGAGGTAAGGCGAGTTTTAGGTTGATCCATCTGAAATGGATCAAAGTTCCACTGTCTAATAAAAAGTAACTTAACGGATTGTTCCGGCCCGGTTTTTAACGGCGTTCATGTATTTTGGGTATCTAGAGACCTAAGTATGGGGACGTTCCTAATTCTAGAGTGGGGGGGGATATTTTAGTAGTAGCCTTTAATCTGTAACGGGTCGTAGTCTCATGTCACAAACGAACCGAATTGGCTCCGACTGATTTGAGGTAGAAAAACACAAGAGATAGTGTCCCTGACTCTTGAGCCAATAGTTATAGGGCCTATTTTTCTTAAGCCTCATGTGTGACTGCAGTAGACGAATGTTACATAGTGTTTTTATGGCGCTCCTGGGTGTTTACGACATCAAGACTACGGAGTCGAACCCACTTGAGACAGCTTCGGGCTGAATGCCCATTCTAGAGTACCGGCGGTGCGGTTCGACAGGAACGTGCAAACCTTCCGGTTGTACCGTGATAGCTTTTTAAGAAAACTCGAGAAAACTTCCTGGTACGCTCTCCGAACGAGGCTTAGCTAACCGAGTAAAGGGGGCAACTAGGGGGACAAAAACACGAGCAAAAAGACAAAAAGCAGAACAAAAACCATAAAACGAAAAAAGACAGTGACTTTGACACCAGATTAGTTGGATCAGACCTTTGTATTAATTAAATAGTATACCCATACTGTTTTACAAGTTCGATCGTTTCGATCAACCTAGTAATTTAACCCAGTAACCTTAATAAAGAGCCCGAGTGTGGGGCGTTGTCAAGGGTTTTCAGATAGCTTGGAACTTAGCTGGACAACAAGGAGACTCGACTGGAAGAGGTGACCGGCCGAGTGGGAAAGTGGTTCAGGAGCACTTGAGCTGAACCAATAGGAGACTCGACTGGAAGAGGTGACCGGCCGAGTGGGAAAGTGGTTCAGGTACACTTGAGCTGAACCATTAGGAGACTGGACTGGAACAGGTGACCAGTCGAGTGGGAAAGCAGCCAAGAAGGATTTGGCAAATCTCGAGTTCGCAGGTTGGGCAGAACGGGTATCGTTAAAATCCAAATTACATTATAGGAGATAAGTGTAAAATTGGATAAGCGAAATCCGCCGGTTTTGAGGAGCGTTTTTACTTGAGCAGGCCTGGAGACAGGTCTACGGTTTTCTCTTGAGAGGTTTAGCACCCGGCGCTTAAGGTGATTTTAGGCTTAAGAAGGGGGGCTAAAAAGGGGGGAGGTTAGAAGGGGGGCTGGTTAAGTTAGAGGTTGGCGGTTGTAAATGGTAAAAAAGGGCAGAAATTAGAGTAACTAATTGGTCGACATCGTTGATTTAGTTACATTAGTCATTTACACGCGTTGGTCATAGGAAACGAATATCCAAAATTGGAATTAGGTTAAGGTAGGTACCCTGGTCGGATTGGTAGGGGGGAACGGACATAGACAGTTTTTGTGATACCCAATAAGATCGCTAGCAGGGGGGAAGGAAACGCGTGGCAATTAGGTACCAGACATTTTTTTTCGATAGAAGGTAGACATTTGTCACCTTTGAATTTTAGGTGGGCTCATCTTTCCGTTTTTATTACTTTTTCTAGCTTGGATTTTTGTTGAATATTGGTGAGCATTTGGTTTAGTTTTTATATGAACAGGTGATCACAAGACACCTGCGCACAGGTTTTGGTCTCAAGTTGCTTGGAACATTGAAAGAGAGGTAATTAAAAAGAAATAAGAAAAAGGGGGGGCATCATTTGGCTTTTAAGAGAGGGTTTTTGGGAAATTTTACTAGAGCTTGAGTGGTGGTACAAGGTACAGTGAATCAAGAAGTCCCCATAACGAAGAAGAGAGAAGTCCCACCGCTCAGACACTTGTCAACAGCCTTGGGACAGTGCCAAAGAAGTCCTGGGACAGTGTTGGACCAGGACAGTCTTGATACAGTCTTGGGACAGTGGTATTGGGACAGGGTCTTGGGACAGTGGTCTTGGGACAGTGGTCTTGGGACAGGGTCTTGGGACAGTGGTCTTGGGACAGTGGTCTTGGGACAGGGTCTTGGGACAGTGGTCTTGGGACAGTGGTTTTGGGACAGGGTCTTGGGACAGTGGTCTTGGGACAGTGGTCTTGGGACAGGGTCTTGGGACAGTGGTCTTGGGACAAGGGTCTTGGAGCAGTGGTCTTGGGACAAGGGTCTTGGGACAGGGGTCTTGGGACAGGGTCTTGGGACAAGGGTCTTGGGACAGTGGTCTTGGGACAGTAGTCTTGGGACACTAGCCTTGGGATAGTAGTCCTGGGACAGTAGTCTTGGGACACTAGCCTTGGGACAGTAGTCTTGGGACACTAGCCTTGGGACACTAGCCTTGGGACAGTAGTCTTGGGACACTAGCCTTGGGACACTAGCCTTGGGACAGTAGTCTTGGGACACTAGCCTTGGGACAGTAGTCTTGGGACACTAGCCTTGGGACAGTAGTCTTGGGACACTAGCCTTGGGACACTAGCCTTGGGACAGTAGTCTTGGGACACTAGCCTTGGGACAGTAGTCTTGGGACACTAGCCTTGGGACACTGGCCTTGGGACAGTGGTCTTGGGACACTAGCCTTGGGACACTTGCCTTGGGACACTACTCTCAGGTCAGGGGTCTTGGGACACTGACGGAGTACTGGGACATTACCGAACAGTCTTGGGACAGTAAAAGGAAGCCTGGGACGGTACGAAGAAGAGTAGGGACGGTAACTGGAAGTCTTAGGACAGTATAAAAATTGAAGTAAAATTATAACAAGCTGTTTTAAGACAGGATTAAGACAGAACAAGACTAATTCGAACCCGGTACGGTTGGGACCACGAATAAAGAAAATTACTCGAAGATTTTAGAGAACTGGAACAAGGTTTTTATCACGTTGTATATTTTCTTTTAAGAATTTGTTTCCACAAAATTTTTTTTCTTAGAATAGAATTGTTTATAAAATAATATTGTAAATAAGAGCAATTGTAAATAGAAATAATGAGACGGAGTAGGGTACCGGTGCTTGAAAAAAGGTCAAGTGGATCAAACACGAAATATAACTCGTCGCTGCGTGGAACGACATCAAAGGGCCCAGGCAAAACAAAAAATAACTTTTCAGTTAGCCTGGTCAGCACGAGAAGTGGCGCCGAGAGCAAGACGCGAGAATATGCGAGGGAAAAACAGGTGGAGCCCACAATCGAAATCGACCTAGAGACACCAGACCAGAGCGTAGATGAAGTGGAGAAAAAGACAACGGAATCCACACCGATGCCCCATATGGAAGATCAAAATCCAAAAACCGTGGAGTTTTCGCCGATAGACGCGTTGGAAGACACAACAGGCAATACCCGAGAAACGGTGAAAGATGACTCTCAAGTAAAGAAGACATCTTTTACAGAAAAGTTGGCGATGATGGTCGGAATGAAATCGAAAGACAACACGGCCGAGGAATCACAGACTAGAAGAGCACGGACATTTGGGACAGTGAGCACGAAGGCGACAGAAGCCGACCCAAAGGAAGAACAAGCCAGAAAGGAAGCGACAGCTGGAAACAAGACAACGGCTGATCATGAAACAGCTACCCTTGAGCTTGGAGACCTGATGACAAAACTAAATCAGATCGACAAGAGACTGAAGTACAGTGAGGAAGATAGAGACTTAATAAGGAAAGAGTTGAAATACAACAAACACGAGTATCTGGATAGTTATTTTAACATGGCTAAGGCGACAGACGAGAGACTCCAGCAGATGTCGGACAAGGTAGATGCCACCAATGAAGAACGGGATAAGAACATCAAAAAAGATATGCAACAGTTGAAAAACCGATATGATGATGTCAACAGCCAATTAGGTAGCCTGGAAAAGAGAATGGACATAATGAACAGGAATCAAGCCGAAAGTTCGTGTGCAATACAGGCGAAGTTGGATGCAATCTTGAGAAATTCTACCTCACAAGAAAGACCGGCAGCGGATCGCACGCAAGGCACCAGAGTTGACTTTGTGGAACCACAAAGGGGCAAACGGCAATCGACACCGTTGCCCTTAACCCGGGACACGGTGAGCATAGCACCAACAGCTGCTAAAACAATCATGAAGAGTGGAACGTCAAGTACAACGACTGGCCCGGGGGACTCAACAGCCAACAGCAACGCAGGTCCGGATGCTATGACATGGGCAAGCACTTGGGAGATGATGAACAGCACTCTAGAGGCCTTCGCCACGAGGAATACTGACTCGAGCGATAGGAGGGACGGAAAATCAAGAAAAACTTTCAAGAAGCCAAAGGAATTCAAAGACGACTCCGATGGATGCATCGACACTTGGGTGGAAGTGATGAGATTACACCTAGAGCAAGATAACTTAAATGATGAAAGACAAGCATGCACAGCCATACTCAGCAACTTAGAAGGCACGGCATTAAAATGCGTGGTCGCAAAGAAAGAAGAAGAACGCGACACCGCGGACAAGATCTTCGAGATATTACTGAATCGATTCGGGTCAGGCATGAAGGGTCACCAAGCGATGATGCGATTTGAAAAGAGAAGGCAGAGGGACGACGAGTCAATAGATCGGTTCCTAGATGATCTCGAGAGCTTGAGAAGAAGGAGTGACCCAGAGGAGTCGACAAAAAGAAGAAACTTCAGCATTGCCTCGAAGTTCATTGATGGGGTAAAAAGTGATTACTTAAGGACAATGTTAGCTACATACTACACATTGTCAAAAGACAGCGCAACAACCCCAGAAGAAATGAGACAGAAATCAAGGGAATACATGCTGATGAAGCCCAAGAAATACTTATATTCGGAAAACAGGAACTTCATTTTCTTTCACATTTTCAGTCATTTCATATCTAGTTTTCACGGGAATGCGTATCCCAGTTTCCTCCCCCTCTGGATTGTGATTCGTATATCAAGAGTATTCAACAAGACACTGACGCAAAGGCCACTCTTGGTTATTGAGAAGGATCTTCCTAAAATAGCAGCACCTTGACTACTCGGATTCGGTACTATACATACTTAATTATTGTCACTTAGTTCATTATAGTTCTTCATCCTCAAACTTACTATTGCAGCTTCGTTCGCTTTCAACCTTATCCTCCTACTCAAGAAAACTAGAGCCTTAATTTCATTCGCCATTATCAAATTAACCGGTTTAATTAAGTACTTACTTTCCGGGTTTTGAATCCTGAACATTGCATTGTTAAGATCAATTGTTACATCAAAATTCCTGAGAAACTTCTGCCTAAAATGAAATGTTCAGACTCATCTAGATTCTCCACCACCAGGAAACTCATCCACGAATTGCGCTCCCCTAGATTTAGGGCTATTATTGGTGTCCTGCCTAGAACGCGCAACGTCCCTTTGTTTGCTGCTGATAGCCATATTCTTGAATCTATCAGGTCATCTTTGTCGAACCCCTTTTTTTCATGTTTCAGATGGTATTACACTCAAGACTGCCGATGTGTCCAGCAGTCCTCGTAGTTGGGTCTTCTTCCCGCTTATTTCCAGTACATGTGCAGATACGTCTGCTTCCGTTCCCAGATGCATGGCATCTTCTCCCAGTATGGCGCAGTGCCCAATTGATCGCACCTTGAGTTCTTCTCGACCTACATAGATTTGAACAGCTAGACCTTCGTCACACATTATCATCGTTTTTGCATAGATGTTGAATCAATCTATGTTTAACAGGACTTCATGAGGACCATAGGCTTTCATTTACCTGCTGTCTATCCTAACCGATTTACCCTCGACTCTCTTGAGTAATGCCCTGAGTGCTCTACAAGGGGTTTGTGGGCTTATGGCGCGTAAGTAATCCGCATACACATCAATGTGCATTAATGTTTGATCACTCGGCGTTTTCATTTCTAGAGTGGGGGGGGGGGTGGGGTTATTTTGGTAGTAGCCTTTAAGCTGTAGACTTTTTCTTAACCTCATATGTGACTTAAGTAGGCGACTCTTACATAGTGTTACATCTCCATCTATGCTATGATCTGGCATCTCGAGATCATATTCCTTGACCGGTACATCTGGTTCTTTCGGTAGTTTCTCTTTGGTCTTCTGTTACTTGGTGCTTCTTGTGTTGACCATATTCACTGAAATATTTTTCCTCATTAATCTCGGGTTTGTTGGTGTTATCTTACGCTGCGTTGAGGATTGGTTTTGCTTAAAACCTATTCCTTTCCTCTCCACTAGCGACACTCTCGTTTTCTTCATGATTTATATACAATTTTCTTTTATTTACAATTCTAATATGTACAAGTCCTTATTTTAAAATCAATAAGAAAAAACCCCTAAATTGATTTTAAAACTTGTCGTAGCAGTCGCACCAGGAGTTTAGAAACCTTAAGTCAAGTGTCTTGTCTCTTCCCCGAAGTGTTGGGACCCTTAATTCAAGTATTTGGACCCTTAGCTCTAGTGTTAGGACCCTTTGGTAAAGTGTTGGGACCATTCGCCAAGTCTTGGAACCCTTCACTACAGAGTTGGGACCCTTCGACAAAATATTGGGACCCTTAAAATGCTATCCCAGTACTCAAGTGTTGGGACCCTCGGATTGCTATCCCAAGGCTCAAGTGTTGGTACCCTTAAAATGCTATCCCAGGACTCTAGTGTTGGGATCCTTAAAATGCTATTTTAGGACTCAAGTGTTGGGACCCTCGGATTGCTATCCCAAGGCTCAAGTGTTGGTACCCTTAAAATGCTAGCCCAGGGCTCAAGTGTTGGGACCTTTAAAATGCTATCCCAGGACTCAAGTGTTGGGACCCTTAAAATGCTATCTCAGGACTCAAGTGTTGGGACCCTTAAAATGCTATCCCAGAACTGCCCCAAGGTCTCTTGTAACCTCCTCCAATCCCGTAGCTCGAATGTTTGGACACTTTGTCCACTATCCGAGTACGACTTCCTTTACTCGTGAAGAACTTCTCCGTACCTTATCTCGAGTGTTGGGACTATCTACCCACTATCCCGGTGGTACCGCGTCTATAGCTCGTGTAAAAAGTCCCCAAAAACTCAATTTGGTTTACCAAATTTTTTTGAGTTTCTCTGAAATTCCCCTTCCTAGTTAAACCAAATGCAAGTCAAAATACAACTTGTTTTTAAGCATTTTCCCAAAAATTTATAGGCGACAAGGGCCATCTTTCAAAAAAAAATGTCTGGTACCTGACTGTCAATCGTTCACCTATTTGGTTCCAACAACTGCCTATTTCCTATCCATCCCCCTACCCGATCCGGTCACTTACCTACCTTACTTCGAGTTTACCACCGGGTACCTTCGCGTTCCAACTCCTATTCTGAGTCTTTAACTAGACCTCTCCAAGCTGTACATGACAACGAAAGATCACATGAGAAAACATCAAAAGGAGTATCGACAGTTCCAGGCCGAGATTGGGCCGGAAGCTTTCAAGAGACCCCTGTTAACCCATCGTAATGCAATCACGACAGGATGGAAGAGAGTGGGTAAAATGTCTAGAGACAATACCAAGGCGAGGGAATCGATACTAGAGGAGGACCTGGCGAAGAACGTGAGCTTGAGCCTGCACAACTCCTTTTGTTTGAACCGGGAATCTAGGGTGAAGGCACTACCCAACCAAGCAAAGAGGTTGCAAGAGCAAAGAGAATGGATGCGATCCTACGAACAGCTGAAGGCTTGGGAGGAGATTGTGATTAGCTCCGATGATGAAGAGGAACTGTTGAGACAGTTTGCCGTATCCAATACTTCAGGGTGCAGTACCTCCAAGGCGAAGAGTGCGAGATGAGTAGGTGGCTCGAATGGATCTTGAGTCTTGAGAGGGAAAGGGGGCTTGAGCGTGGATCCGGGTGAAACTTGGATTCACGAAAAAGAAATTTTAACAAAACAAATATTGTTATTAATATACTATATTTACTATATAAATCAAAATGCTGCATGACAATTTCCTGATTGAATAGGACAAAAGAAATTTTAAATGATTGGCTTGGAAAGCGAGAATTCAAGGGTGCAGGTGTGTGCAGATTTTGATTGCTGTTTAGCGATAGTGTGAAAATTTTACATGGCTGTGAATTTTGGGGTGTAGATAAGCTTAAGTCTGCTGCGAACTTCTGTAAATGACCACTGGCACTGTATCTTGAGTAACACTCGGTTTTCTGGGACTCACTGGCAGAAGACAGCACGCGATGAGGACATCGATCGCGAGTCCGGGGAGTAAGTGCCAGTCAGTCATATTTGGAAGTTTGACCTTGAGAGAAGCAAAAAACACTTAATTTTGGAGTGAAATTTAATTTTTCAAAATTTCGAATGGAACCTGTCATGCACGATTTTCTCGCGATAACTGAAAATCAGAAAAGAGAAGTCAGAACAATCGAGTGACAATCGCGGGAAAGTTGCTAGAAAAATCAGTGGGAAATTGCTATTCGCAATTTCAGTAGCGATAATAATCTAGAGTAGAGCTGTCCCATCTAAAACAGAGACGAGCGCATTCCCACGAACTGGATTGTTGTGATTGGAGCATTATTCTAAACTGGACTAGAGTGAACCTTCGGTGGAAAGGTGGACAGCTAGAGTGTCCCAATGGTTCACGAAAACTGACATTCTAGAGTACAAACTTGTTCTTGTTATTAAAACTGACAAACATTAAACTCATTTTAGTTACTTTATTGATTCTTGAGTTGCACACCGACTTATTTACTTCCTGATTCTTGAGCGTGCTACAATGTGAGTACTAATTTAAATTTCTAGAGTGTGTTTTACAATTGTTATGTTGAGGTAAGGCGAGTTTTAGGTTGATCCATCTGAAATGGATCAAAGTTCCACTGTCTAATAAAAAGTAACTTAACGGATTGTTCCGGCCCGGTTTTTAACGGCGTTCATGTATTTTGGGTATCTAGAGACCTAAGTATGGGGACGTTCCTAATTCTAGAGTGGGGGGGATATTTTAGTAGTAGCCTTTAATCTGTAACGGGTCGTAGTCTCATGTCACAAACGAACCGAATTGGCTCCGACTGATTTGAGGTAGAAAAACACAAGAGATAGTGTCCCTGACTCTTGAGCCAATAGTTATAGGGCCTATTTTTCTTAAGCCTCATGTGTGACTGCAGTAGACGAATGTTACATAGTGTTTTTATGGCGCTCCTGGGTGTTTACGACATCAAGACTACGGAGTCGAACCCACTTGAGACAGCTTCGGGCTGAATGCCCATTCTAGAGTACCGGCGGTGCGGTTCGACAGGAACGTGCAAACCTTCCGGTTGTACCGTGATAGCTTTTTAAGAAAACTCGAGAAAACTTCCTGGTACGCTCTCCGAACGAGGCTTAGCTAACCGAGTAAAGGGGGCAACTAGGGGGACAAAAACACGAGCAAAAAGACAAAAAGCAGAACAAAAACCATAAAACGAAAAAAGACAGTGACTTTGACGCCAGATTAGTTGGATCAAACCTTTGTATTAATTAAATAGTATACCCATACTGTTTTACAAGTTCGATCGTTTCGATCAACCTAGTAATTTAACCCAGTAACCTTAATAAAGAGCCCGAGTGTGGGGCGTTGTCAAGGGTTTTCAGATAGCTTGGAACTTAGCTGGACAACAAGGAGACTCGACTGGAAGAGGTGACCGGCCGAGTGGGAAAGTGGTTCAGGAGCACTTGAGCTGAACCAATAGGAGACTCGACTGGAAGAGGTGACCGGCCGAGTGGGAAAGTGGTTCAGGTACACTTGAGCTGAACCATTAGGAGACTGGACTGGAACAGGTGACCAGTCGAGTGGGAAAGCAGCCAAGAAGGATTTGGCAAATCTCGAGTTCGCAAGTTGGGCAGAACGGGTATCGTTAAAATCCAAATTACATTATAGGAGATAAGTGTAAAATTGGATAAGCGAAATCCCCCGGTTTTGAGGAACGTTTTTACTTGAGCAGGCCTGGAGACAGGTCTACGGTTTTCTCTTGAGAGGTTTATCACCCGGCGCTTAAGGTGATTTTAGGCTTAAGAAGGGGGCTAAAAAGGGGGGAGGTTAGAAGGGGGGCTGGTTAAGTTAGAGGTTGGCGGTTGTAAATGGTAAAAAAGGGCAGAAATTAGAGTAACTAATTGGTCGACATCGTTGATTTAGTTACATTAGTCATTTACACGCGTTGGTCATAGGAAACGAATATCCAAAATTGGAATTAGGTTAAGGTAGGTACCCTGGTCGGATTGGTAGGGGGGAACGGACATAGACAGTTTTTGTGATACCCAATAAGATCGCTAGCAGGGGGGAAGGAAACGCGTGGCAATTAGGTACCAGACATTTTTTTTCGATAGAAGGTAGACATTTGTCACCTTTGAATTTTAGGTGGGCTCATCTTTCCGTTTTTATTACTTTTTCTAGCTTGGATTTTTGTTGCATATTGGTGAGCATTTGGTTTAGTTTTTATATGAACAGGTGATCACAAGACACCTGCGCACAGGTTTTGGTCTCAAGTTGCTTGGAACATTGAAAGAGAGGTAATTAAAAAGAAATAAGAAAAAGGGGGGGGCATCATTTGGCTTTTAAGAGAGGGTTTTTGGGAAATTTTACTAGAGCTTGAGTGGTGGTACAAGGTACAGTGAATCAAGAAGTCCCCATAACGAAGAAGAGAGAAGTCCCACCGCTCAGACACTTGTCAACAGCCTTGGGACAGTGCCAAAGAAGTCCTGGGACGGTGTTGGACCAGGACAGTCTTGATACAGTCTTGGGACAGTGGTCTTGGGACAGGGTCTTGGGACAGTGGTCTTGGGACAGTGGTCTTGGGACAGGGTCTTGGGACAGTGGTCTTGGGACAGTGGTCTTGGGACAGGGTCTTGGGACAGTGGTCTTGGGACAGTGGTCTTGGGACAGGGTCTTGGGACAGTGGTCTTGGGACAGTGGTCTTGGGACAGGGTCTTGGGACAGTGGTCTTGGGACAGTGGTCTTGGGACAAGGGTCTTGGAGCAGTGGTCTTGGGACAAGGGTCTTGGGACAGGGGTCTTGGGACAGGGTCTTGGGACAAGGGTCTTGGGACAGTGGTCTTGGGACAGTAGTCTTGGGACACTAGCCTTGGGATAGTAGTCCTGGGACAGTAGTCTTGGGACACTAGCCTTGGGACAGTAGTCTTGGGACACTAGCCTTGGGACACTAGCCTTGGGACAGTAGTCTTGGGACACTAGCCTTGGGACACTAGCCTTGGGACAGTAGTCTTGGGACACTAGCCTTGGGACAGTAGTCTTGGGACACTAGCCTTGGGACAGTAGTCTTGGGACACTAGCCTTGGGACACTAGCCTTGGGACAGTAGTCTTGGGACACTAGCCTTGGGACAGTAGTCTTGGGACACTAGCCTTGGGACACTGGCCTTGGGACAGTGGTCTTGGGACACTAGCCTTGGGACACTACTCTCAGGTCAGGGGTCTTGGGACACTGACGGAGTACTGGGACATTACCGAACAGTCTTGGGACAGTAAAAGGAAGCCTGGGACGGTACGAAGAAGAGTAGGGACGGTAACTGGAAGTCTTAGGACAGTATAAAAATTGAAGTAAAATTATAACAAGCTGTTTTAAGACAGGATTAAGACAGAACAAGACTAATTGGAACCCGGTACGGTTGGGACCACGAATAAAGAAAATTACTCGAAGATTTTAGAGAACTGGAACAAGGTTTTTATCACGTTGTATATTTTCTTTTAAGAATTTGTTTCCACAAAATTTTTTTTTCTTAGAATAGAATTGTATATAAAATAATATTGTAAATAAGAGCAATTGTAAATAGAAATAATGAGACGGAGTAGGGTACCGGTGCTTGAAAAAAGGTCAAGTGGATCAAACACGAAATATAACTCGTCGCTGCGTGGAACGACATCAAAGGGCCCAGGCAAAACAAAAAATAACTTTTCAGTTAGCCTGGTCAGCACGAGAAGTGGCGCCGAGAGCAAGACGCGAGAAGATGCGAGGGAAAAACAGGTGGAGCCCACAATCGAAATCGACCTAGAGACACCAGACCAGAGCGTAGATGAAGTGGAGAAAAAGACAACGGAATCCACACCGATGCCCCATATGGAAGATCAAAATCCAAAAACCGTGGAGTTTTCGCCGATAGACGCGTTGGAAGACACAACAGGCAATACCCGAGAAACGGTGAAAGATGACTCTCAAGTAAAGAAGACATCTTTTACAGAAAAGTTGGCGATGATGGTCGGAATGAAATCGAAAGACAACACGGCCGAGGAATCACAGACTGGAAGAGCACGGACATTTGGGACAGTGAGCACGAAGGCGACAGAAGCCGACCCAAAGGAAGAACAAGCCAGAAAGGAAGCGACAGCTGGAAACAAGACAACGGCTGATCATGAAACAGCTACCCTTGAGCTTGGAGACCTGATGACAAAACTAAATCAGATCGACAAGAGACTGAAGTACAGTGAGGAAGATAGAGACTTAATAAGGAAAGAGTTGAAATACAACAAACACGAGTATCTGGATAGTTATTTTAACATGGCTAAGGCGACAGACAAGAGACTCCAGCAGATGTCGGACAAGGTAGATGCCACCAATGAAGAACGGGATAAGAACATCAAAAAAGATATGCAACAGTTGAAAAACCGATATGATGATTTCAACAGCCAATTAGGTAGCCTGGAAAAGAGAATGGACATAATGAACAGGAATCAAGCCGAAAGTTCGTGTGCAATACAGGCGAAGTTGGATGCAATCTTGAGAAATTCTACCTCACAAGAAAGACCGGCAGCGGATCGCACGCAAGGCACCAGAGTTGACTTTGTGGAACCACAAAGGGGCAAACGGCAATCGACACCGTTGCCCTTAACCCGGGACACGGTGAGCATAGCACCAACAGCTGCTAAAACAATCATGAAGAGTGGAACGTCAAGTACAACGACTGGCCCGGGGGACTCAACAGCCAACAGCAACGCAGGTCCGGATGCTATGACATGGGCAAGCACTTGGGAGATGATGAACAGCACTCTAGAGGCCTTCGCCACGAGGAACACTGACTCGAGCGATAGTAGGGACGGAAAATCAAGAAAAACTTTCAAGAAGCCAAAGGAATTCAAAGACGACTCCGATGGATGCATCGACACTTGGGTGGAAGTGATGAGATTACACCTAGAGCAAGATAACTTAAATGATGAAAGACAAGCATGCACAGCCATACTCAGCAACTTAGAAGGCACGGCATTAAAATGCGTGGTCGCAAAGAAAGAAGAAGAACGCGACACCGCGGACAAGATCTTCGAGATATTACTGAATCGATTCGGGTCAGGCATGAAGGGTCACCAAGCGATGATGCGATTTGAAAAGAGAAGGCAGAGGGACGACGAGTCAATAGATCGGTTCCTAGATGATCTCGAGAGCTTGAGAAGAAGGAGTGACCCAGAGGAGTCGACAAACAGAAGAAACTTCAGCATTGCCTCGAAGTTCATTGATGGGGTAAAAAGTGATTACTTAAGGACAATGTTAGCTACATACTACACATTGTCGAAAGACAGCGCACCAACCCCAGAAGAAATGAGACAGAAATCAAGGGAATACATGCTGATGAAGCCCAGGAAATACTTATATTCGGAAAACAGGAACACACAGGGGGGAAGCCAACCCCAGAGGTCATCATGTCCCTTGTTCTGGGAAGCGGTCAAGGACCAGAGTCACCCCAAACATAAGTTGGCGTTAGCGGCGGTGCAGAATCAGCGGAACAGGCAAAACGAGTTTGAATCGACGAACTTAGGAGCACCAAGCACGGAATTGCCGACGAAGACAGTGAAAGCTGTATCACATGTTAATGATGCGATAGAATCCGCGGCCGGGAACTCTCTAGAGATAAATTATGAGAAAGCGGCGACAGAAGCAATTGCCAAAGTGAAACAGGATCTGGCTGCGAAAGAAATAGAGCAACGACTAAAGCTGGAGATCGAAAGACAGAATTTTAACGAAGCATTAACTGGATCGAACCAAGCACCAGAAGCTGTACCGGGCTCAACAAAAACCGGGAATTGTAACACTGTAAAAATGATTACGGGAAAGCCATTCGGCATATCGAGAATCGGGGCTAGAATAATGTCGATAATCACAGTGGGCGGCCACGAGGTAACCAGAAACTTGAGCGAACCGAGTGACCAGACAGTAATGCATATTGATGTGTACGCAGATTACTTGAGTCGTATAAGCCCACAAACGACTTCTAGAGCGCTGAGAGCACTACTCACGAGAGGGGGCAGCAAGTCGGTACGTGTTGATAACAGGTATACTGAAGCTTATGGTCCACACGAGGTGATGCTAAATATAGATGGGATTAACATCTATACCAAGACGATGATAACATGTGACGAAGACCTAATTGGGCAAATCTACGTAGGGAAAGAAGAGTTGAAAGTGAGATCGATTGGACACTGCGCCATGCTTGAAGAAGATGCAATGCACATCGGAACAGAGGCAGATGTGACAGGGCACGTGCTAGATATAAGTGGCAAAAAGACTCAGTTGCGTGGGTTGCTTGACACGGGAGCAGTCTTGAGCGTTATACCAATCGAAACTTGGGAGAAGATGGGCTTTGACAAAGGTGACTTGATAGACTCCAGAATACGGCTGTCAGCGGCAAATAAAGGGGCCCTACGGGTGCTGGGCAGGACGCCGATAATAGCCCTCAATTTGGGGGAACGTAACCTGTGGATGAGCTTTATCGTGGTAGAAAACCTAGATGAATCTGACCAATTCATTTTGGCCAGAGACTTCATCAGGAATTTTGACGTAACGATTGATCTAAATAACGCAATGTTCAGGATACGGAACCCGGATAGGAGGTACGCAATCAAACCGGTAAATTTAATAATGGCAAATGAAAACAAAGCACCGGTATTCTTGAGTAGGAGGGTGAGGCTAAAAGCTAATGAAGCGGCAATCGTAAGTTTGAGGATGAAAAATTACAATGAACTAAGTGACAACAAGCAAGTGTGCATAGTTCCGAATCCTAATAGTCAAAGTGCTGCTGTTTTAGGAAGATCATTTTCGATAACGAAGAGCGGCCTCTGCGTCAGTGTCTTGTTGAATACCCTTGATATACCGATCACGATACAAAGAGGGAGGAAACTGGGATATGCTTTACCGGTTAAAACTCGATATGAAACAATTGAGAATTCAAAACAAAATGAAGTTGTTGATTGTCCCAATCACAGGGACAAAATTTGTATCTTGAGACGATTGCAGAAAATAAAAGATTCTTCAGGTCTTATTAAATCACTTAAGTCAGAAACGGATGATGGTCTTTCGAGCTGTTCGAACTTTCCAGAGCGACCCACACTAGATGAAATGCAAAATGAAAAACTGGTCCTGCCGGAGATTGAACATTTGAGGGGCAAGCTGAAAGATGAACAGCTCGAAGCCATCAAGGACGTACTAGAGCGGAACGAGGAAGTTTTTTCGAGGCATAAGGCGGATATCGGGTGTTGTAATTTCGTTGAGCATGAAATAGAACTTGAGGAAAACGCGGTACCACACAGGGAGGGGGCGAGGCGCATGATCCCACACAAATCGGACGCGTGTAGAAAAGAGATCGAGACGTTACTAGAGTATGACATGATAGAACCATCCAAGTCACCGTGGGCGTGTGGAGTAGTGATGGCCAAAAAGAAAGGCGACCAGTTGAGGTTTTGTTGTGACTTTCGATACCTGAACTCCGTCACGGTGAAGGATGCCTATCCCATACCTAGGATTGATGAGAGCCTCTCGAAGTTAGGTGATGCAAAATTTTTTACGACTCTTGATTTAGGCTCGGCCTTTTGGCAAGTACCACTAAGGAAGCAGGACAGGGACAAGACAGGGTTTGCCTGCGAGTTGGGTCTGTTTCAATGGAAACGGATGCCGTTTGGACTTTGCAATGCCACAGCCACGTTTCAGCGGTTGATGGCACACGCGCTGATAGGCGTAACGAAGAAGTATGGCAACCTGGTAATGTGCTACGTGGATGACGTGGTAATAGCGACGCCAACACTGGAAGACCACATTGAGAGACTAGACGAAGTGTTTGCATGCATGAAGAGGTCGGGGCTAAAGTGTAAACCATCAAAGTGCGAGATACTCAAGGACTCAATAAAATACTTGGGCAGGATGGTAGAGAAGCACGGCATCAGACCTGATACGGACGCCGTGGAAGCCGTCCTGACCTGGAAATCACCGAAGACAGAGCACCAGTTGATGAGCTTCCTGGGTTTCGCTAACTATTATAGAGAGTTCATCAAAGGCTATGCAGACAAGGTATACCCGATGCAACAATTAATGAGACACAAGGGCAAGAAGTTCACGTGGAACAACGCAGCAGAAGAGTCATTCCAGAGGATAAAGAAAGAGCTATGTGAGGCACCAGTACTGGGTATGCCGACTGAGAAAGGGATGTACGTGCTGGACACGGATGCGTCGGTAGTCGCGATTTCTGGGATTCTCCACCAAGAACAAGAATGGAATGGGAAGACAGTCTTGAGACCAATAGCGTACGGGAGCAAAGTCCTGAGTGACACGGAAATGAAGTACGGAGCACCGAAAGCGGAGATGTTCGCGGTGGTTACCTTTGTCGAGAAATACAGGGCATACCTGGGCAGTGAGCCATTCAAGTTGCGAGTCGACAACAGAGCACTGAGCTGGCTGAAAACGTACTCAATGGACCAAAGTTACATTGGGAGGTGGATAGTTCGCCTAGACGGATACAACATGATAATTGAGCACAGAACGCGAGATAAACATCAGAATGCCGACAGCTTGAGTAAGAAGACGGAGTTCTATGAGAGACAAGAGCAAAGAGAAGCAGACAGACCTGAAATCAAAGATGGCTTCTCATTCATGGACAAGGAAACGTACGACAGTCTTCCACTCACGAGATGGCTGGACAAGTCAGGCAAACCGATAGAAGATCATCCTGAATTGCCTAAAGAGCCTCCAGAGAAGACCATCTTGAAGAAGAGCAAGGGGATTCCGATTGAGATTAAACTCAAGTCGAAGATCGTGAGGGAGACGCTCAAAGCAAAAGGCTATGACCTTAACCAGGTGGAAGCAGGAACTGCACAGATAGATGATGACTTAATGAGGTTGCTCGAGAAACTATCAGATGATAAGCCCGTAATCCAAGAGAAGGGTCAAGAGAAACCGGAATTCACTATACTTCGGAGAAAAGAGACAGTGAACGATACTGACTCATCAAGAGGAAGCGTCACTGACAGCAAAGACGTCGTGCGGTCACTAGTTGACAAAATCCCCGAAGACATTCTGGAGCAGACCAAGGTTAGGAAAAAGGAAGTGACGTTCAAAGAAGACACTGAACACCTGGGACTAGGTCAAGAGTCCGGGGAGTGTTCCAGGCTCACGGAAGAAGGAACCGGAGAAGGAAAATTGTCCGGGGAGCGTGAAGGATGGGATGAAGACTCGGATGAGAGCAGTGAAAACCAAGACAGTCTGTGCATGATATTTTTGGAAGAGAAGACAAGGCACCACGACAGGGAGTTACAGACGGATCCATCTTCAGGAACATACAACATGGACATACAGGAGATGCGAGGTGGTGAGGAACTTGAGAAAATTGCGGTCGCAAGGAAACCATTCAGGGAACTATCATGCAACTCAAACATCAGAACGAATCTGGTGCCAGAAGATGATATGAAAATCGTGAAAAGGATGATCTGCGTGAAACTGAGTGATGACATCCACAACCCTGGTGAGATGAATGGACAGATCATGGCGCTAAAGGAGCATGTCAAGGCGAGATATAGGCTGTCAGACATAATAGGAGCCCAGAAGAATGACAAAATGACAAGTAACCTCTCCAAATGGATCCAGTCGGGGGTCAAGGAGAAGGGGGAACTTGAGGAAGACAGCTACAAGATCTTGAGCCAGTTCTACAAAGAAAAGAGAGACTTACTTTATCACACAGCTGACGGGGTGGTAGCGTGCAAGAGGAGAGATGAGGAAAAGATATTACACAAACACAACCTCATAATACTACCACAATTGTACCAGACGGAGGTGCTTTTCAGATCACACGACCAGATGGGCCACCAGGGGATAGACAAAATACAGCAAAGGATACTTCACAGGTTTGATTGGCCAGGAATGAGAAAAGCTTGCGAGAGATGGGTGAATGCCTGCCTGGCATGTCTCCAGGTAAAAGACCCAAGGAAGATGAAGTTTCCCCTCAAGTCCGTTGAGAGCTCAGAGTTCAATGAAGTGGTGCAGATAGACCATCAAAAAATCTGCATGACAGAGTCGGGATATAACCAGATACTGGTTATAATAGATCACTTCACAAAGTTGGCGGAAGCGGTTCCGTGCCAGACAGCCTCGGCCGAAGAGACATGTGATCATCTGATAACGCATTGGATATCGCGGTATGGTTGTCCAATGACTTTCCAGTCGGACAACGGCAAAGCTTTCGTGGGGGACTTGACAAAAGAATTGATGAAGAGATCGCACATTGCTCAAGCACACTCGACGACCTATCATCCACAGACCAATGGGTTGGTAGAGAGACAGAACAGGACACTGGTCAACATGTTAAGGGTGTACTGCTCAAGATACCTGACGGACTGGGACAAATATCTGCCACAGGTAGTAGGAGCCTACAACAGTACACAGCACTCAACGACGGGCATCAGTCCTTTCATGATGTTGACGGGCAGGGAGAGAGCAATGCCTCTGACATTTTTTTACCCGGAATACGAAGGGAAAAGGACGTCACCTCAGGCGTACGTGAAAGAAGCGATCAAAAGACAACAGGAGTTGAACGAGCTATGCAGGAGGAACACGGCGCAAGCACAAATGAGGCAACGCAGGAAATATGACGAAAAAATATCACGAGCAAAGCCATATGAAGTGGGCCAATACGTGTGGGTCTTCCAAAATGTCATACCGCCCAAGGGAACAAAGAAACTACTCAAGAAGTGGAGGGGACCATTCATGATAACGGAGGTTCATCAACAAGGACGGTTCTATCGCTTGAGTACTGGGCGAGCGGCACATTATGAAAATCTGAAGCCTCACGTCCCGTCCCCAGAGGATTGGTGCATACCGAAGGACATGGAGGGTCTTGAGTACCTGGTGGTAGAGCCAGCGTGTGAAGTGAATGAGAAAGGTACTCGAGAGAAAAATGATGGTAATGAGAACTTGAGTCTTGACGACAACGAAAAGATAGGAGGGGAGTCTGATGCAGGATCATTTGTAGAAGAAGACTGGAACGACCCGGAGCAAGACGAGGTGCCGAGGTGGATGGAGCCGGATCGACCAACACCACCGGAAACCAGGACTGGCAATCGCAAACGCACCGGCATGAGGTACAACAGGTACGGGGATGACTTCTTGATCGATAAGATACAGCCAGACAATTTGGGCGAGGAATTACTGAAGGCAGGCGAACTGGAAGCCGGAGAGGAATGGCAGGTCATTGATGATGGTGGTCATTATCCGCAGGATGATTACTCGACGCCAGAAGTAGAAACGGATCTCGAACAGAGTGAGATAGAGAGGAGGGAGAACACGAACTTGAGGATTCTAGAGTGGATGCGTGATGTCAAAGACGAGAGCCGCGAAGGACAAAGCATTCAGCAAGTCGATGTATCAGCAGCAAATTACATGAAGACAGAGGACCCTCTTTTCGGATGGACGGCAACAGACAGGCCACTGGACATTCCTCAGGACAATTCAGACCCGACAACATCGACGGGGACGTCGATAAATATTTTTGTCCGGGGAGTGGGGGTAGGACTTACCCACACCGAAAATTTGATGATAAAGAAGCTCAAGGAAGTGAGAGAAACGAGCGAATTGGAACTGGAGGAAGAAGAGCCAGAGCCTACTATAGGTCGGAATTTCAAAACGAAATTCGAAATACCCAATGAATACTCGGAGAACATCATGATAACGGATAGCGACTTCATCCTGTCAAACAGGACCAGCGCGATCTGCATCACGGCGGACATGAGTTTCAAATCGAGATTGGAAGCTGACTTCAAAAGAGAGTACCAGAATGTAGAGTTTCTGTTCAGACAGAGACCAGGACTGGGAGGGATGGCAGCGCTTCCACCGTCAGTGGCACAAGTCCCGGGCAAATAACTGTTCTTCCTAGTAACGAGGGTCAATGACAGGAACACAATTGATCCCGAACACGTGATATTGGCACTAACAAGATTACGAGACTTCATGCTTGAAAGAGGGATAACAGAGGTCTCAATGCCGGTGTATGACCCAAACAGGGGCAAACTGAGCCCAAGGGAATTGTACGCTATCCTACATGTGGTCTTTGCAGAAACTGAGATAATGGTGTATCTTCATAAGAAGTACTACTTGAGCATCGCCTGAGTCGGGTACATGGGGGTATCGAGTCGGGCGTGAGGATGGAGTCTTGAGTTAGGTACTGGGGTGCGGCGCAGGTAAAGGGATCTTAAGATGTGATTGGCATGACAATTAAATTTTTAGAAAAAAAAGAATTAACGGTGCTAAAACATAAAATGAATCTGCATGCTTTTAAGGAAATTCCAATTGAATTGTTTTAAGTGAAATGAGAATGATAAAATTTTAACCATACTGGTAGAAGGGGGGTCTCTAGGTTAGGAACGTGACATGTTAAGTTTTAATATGCTTTCTGTTTTCAGATCAAGTTTGAAAAACAAAGTGGAAAATCCAACTATACTCAAGCGAGAAACAGAAAGAGAAATCTTGATTGAACTCGCGATAATCCGCACCTACAGCAAGTATTTGCAAGGGAACATTTCTAGAGAATTCTTGAGTTGGGTAATACTTGAGTCGGTTAGGTAATTCTTGAGCTGGTTAACACATACCGATATACATCCCGAAGTCACGAAGAATGGCAGACCGATTCTGGAATTCCATGCCCGCGGCCCTGAAGAAGCCCACTCTTGATGAGCTGTACAGACGCCTGAGGGACCTGGACTATACCCAGATAGACGAGAGAATGGCAGTAATGCTGAATGCCATCCTCCAGTTGGAAGACCAGGGTGAGTGCAGGGAGTCTGCAACGGAGGCTGTCTTGATGATCGGGTACACCACCGAGGGTATATCAAACCAAGAACAGACCAGATGGTTGTCTTGGAACGTGGATGGAGGAGTAAGGGGCTTTGACTTGGCAAGGAATCCTGGCCTGAGTAACAGCACTGAATATGGCGCAGGGGAGTTCCCACTACCGACTAGGCCAACAGCAAGATCTACAAGCCAGGGCTCGAGTAGGGTGCCGTCGATGACGCGAGCGCAACAGACGACCGAGGCATATCCGGATCTGGGTGTTCTAAAGAAAGAGCTCGAGAAGGCGCAGAAGGAAAGGAACAAGGCGAACCTCGATCGGGATCAGGCGAAGCTGGATCGGGAAAAGATTCAGCTGGAGAGAGACCAGGCAGTCAACGAGCGAGATCAGACTCTGAGGTTACTTGAGATGCTAAAAGTTGAACATCAGCAGGAACTAAGGGTGCGGGAGAGCGCCGCGAATCGTGATCAACTGAAGTCGGAGTTGGAGAGAATAGAACAGCGACAACGTGAGCTTGACGCACAGAAGGGAGCCAGGCCAAAGGAGCGAGTAGTGACCAGCTCGAGGCCAGAGTCGCGCATGGAGGTGGATGAAGCTCCCAGGGCAAGAGGACGGTTCAACCTTGACCGCGAGGCCAGAGCACACATGAGTGAAGGGTTGGAAGTCTGGATACCGAATGACGCAACGCCTTCCTTGCGTAGCCTAGAGACACAACCTGTACGTCCACTAATGGATGTGGTGCTGCCGGGATATACCCCAACCTCGACCTCGAGCGACAGTCAGGTGAGTGGCGGCTCATCGCGCCTGAAAGAGCTAGGCGAGAAATTACAGCAGAAAAACCGTGAAAGATCGGCAAGACCGGAGCTTCCCCCAACTTGGAGGGAACAGCCGGTCAGGAACGTCGTGATCTCGAGTTACAAGAAAAATACAGGGGAGGTACCACAGGCACAATCGACTGGATTGGAGTGCGGAACAGGGAGCCAGGAGGGACTGCTTCCATGATGCAGCCTGGGTGGAGTATCTCGCGCCACCTCGTGTGCCAGAGGGTGCAGTTCACCTAATCATAGGGGACAGCCTGGTGCGGGTGTTGACCCGGATCCAGTCGCATTGGCAGACAGGAATCTTGATTTTCGCTGGAGCTGCCACGCCACAGATGTTGGCAACCCTGGACATGCTAGGGATGACTAAAGTATATACGGTGACCCTGATGATCGGGACCAACGATGTGTCAAGGGGAGAAGCGAGGAAAATAACGAGTCTGTACGACAAGATGAGCTGCCTTCTTGAGGAGCTGAGGATCCAGATGGACCCCGTCCTGCTGACGGTATGCACGGTCCCCTACAACATGATGTTTGATCAGCACGCCTTGGAGATGAACGAGAAGGTGCGGAACCTAAACAAGGTGATCCGAGACATACACCGGAAGAGTGTGCTTCCTGTCAGACTGTTGGACGTAGCGGAGCGCATGGAGAAAAAGGGATTCCCTGAAGACACCTCCAATGATGGAATCCATTTCGATAGGCCAAGGGGAGCGGAGTGGCTGAACGACATCTTTCAGGAACACATAAACACGCTAGAGTCGGATCTGCTAGAGACAGCCCAATTCACATTAGGACCACCTCCGAACCCACCATTTCTTGCCTCAAGGGCCTTGTCTGGTCGCTTGGGAACGAGAGTTGACGCTAGAGACGGTTCGAGGAGCAACCAGACCCGATTGCAGAGTGCCACGCCAATGGAGTCTGAGGAGGTGATGTCATCAACACCTCCAGGCTCGGCGATATCCTCAGTGGTAGTGGCAGAGAACAAGCGGGAAAAGAGGTCTATAGAGACCGCTCGCTTGAGATATCCTGAGAAGGTGAAAGAACTGGACCTAGAGAGTTTGGAATGCAGGCGAGAATTGGCGGAAACCCTGGGGATTGAACGAGTGTCACATGAGGATTTGAATAGACATCATTGCGTGGACTGGTTGAAAGCTCATGAGGCGCACTTCTCGAGAACGAAATTGATGGAGACCACAGACCTGACTGGAATTCCCACAAAAGCGATCATGGGACCCATTAACTACCGACCTCTCAAGCTGCTGGGGAGTCCTGGACTTATAACAGAACCCCCCAAGCACCGAACGAGCATCGCCAGGATCAGGTTGGCGACCCCGGCACAGTTGAAAGTGGTAGACAAACTACTCAATCCAGGGTCGATGGAATTGCCGGATGCCGCTTACGAAGGCTCGAAATTGGCGGAAGATCCCAGGTACGGGAAGCCCTGTGGCAGCACCCAGCTGGCCAAAACCCTGGCAGTTTATGATAGAGCAGATCCAGCTGCTGCGAGAGTAGTCATTGTGGCGGGGTCGGACTTCGAAGGAACGTCTCCCAAGTTGTTCTGGCCGGAGACTCTGATATACTCATTGAATTAAATCAGATGTTAACTCTGGTGGTGGCAATAAAGTCGGAGATGCCCTGTGAACCTGAGCTGCTATTGTTTGCAGGAATGAATGATCACCTGCACGCGGTGGGACTTCTTGAGCAACTGAAGGGCGATGAAAATCCGCCATCGAGGAAGATATGGGAAGCCATTCAGGCGTTGTTTGCGGCGATGAATGAAGTGCAAGAGAATGTTGTCTCGAGATTCGGGTCCAAGACGAAGGTGGTGTTTACCACATCCCCTGGATACGCGAATATGCCACCCGCCCTACAATTCGTGTACGCGGTCTTGATCCTGATAGCAGAAGGGAATGAATGGCGGATTCTAATGGCAGCCCCCAATCGGGAGTTGGAGCCATCGAACCTGAGGCTTCGCAAGTCAGAATTGGCGGCGGCATGGGCGGACATATCTCATGCACTGAGGGGCTTTTATGGACTAGCCGACATCCTGATCGTATTAGATGAGGTGCTCTTGCTAGAGATATCGAACTTTGCCAGGCAACTCAAGTTCAGCCCAGTCATCAGAGACGATCACCCGGCGATAAGCCAATTGACGGCCAGTTTGTGGTTTCGGAGTATGGATGTGAAGATCACAAACTCCACCAGCAAGTCTAGAGGTCCCAGTAACGAGAAAAGAAATGTGGCCGAGACGGAGAAGCAATTAGAATCGATGAAATATCGATTGACTCAAGAAAATGGCTGGTGGCCATTTTTGACACCAAGGCTGGAGAACGCCACGAACAAGACGAGGGAGGAAGCACCACCCCTCGTGAAACAAGTCTGGAGTTTTCTGGAGAAACAACTGGAGCTGGCCGAAACAAGAGACATGACGGTGGCTAGATTTGTCTCGGCCGCCAATGAAGTGACGATTGGAGGGTTCTGGAGAGAGCACGCCAAGGGTGAATTGAGGACTAGGAGGGATTATGAGATTCTCAAGTTCTTGAGTCCTTGCTGGGAGAAGGAATTCATGGCAGGAATGTTCGGCACCACGGCGACTATCTTTGGAGCCTTCGTGCAGGAGATACTGGGCATGCCCATCAGCCTGCTCTTGGCTTTGTATTTGGTTTACCCCAGATACTTGTTCAACATGGGCCCAGCATACATGTTTAGTCGAGGAGTGGAGACACTTCGAGTTGATGGGTACCTGGCACTATTGCTCTTGACCCATGGGGAATTGGTGTCGTTTCATCGATTAATGGAATATGGAGAGCCTCTGTCTATGGGGAGAGTCCACTCGAGCATAGAAACCAGCTCCTACAAGTGTGCCGCAGGGTTGAAGACGTTGTTAGTGCAATACCTCATGATGCAGAATCGGCAAATTACGGGTGAAGATGAGAATCCAACCTCGAGAGAAGAATGGAAGAAGACGAATAGAGGGATGCCTCTGCTGACGGACCTATGCCTGGCAAAGAGGTCGGACCGAATGGGGATAATCCGGGGCCTAGAGGAGGTGGTGACCTGCATTTATGGTCCAGCGGTGACGTACGCGTTCCCAGATCCCCTGGTGACAACGTATCGTCACTCTGTAACGCACTTGAGTCTTATCAGTATACTGGATGGGACGGCGTTAAATTGGTGTCAGCAGGAGGTGCTCAGAGCGCGAATGGGCAACACGGTACTCTTTGGAAAGGTGAAAGATGCCGAGCTAATAGTGTACAACTTCAGGGGGCAAATGCAATGTAGAATGGGAGGCAAGCGAGAGGGTCCCATCGAAATGTATCCCAAGTTCTGGAACTTGAACCCATTGACGGCAGACGGACGAGGGATCTTGAGAATTCCTGCCTGGAAGGAGTGCTTTGCACTGGTGAAGAGGGAGCTGGAGACCATAATGGAGAAAGAAATCCTCCCAGCCACCATGCCTGAGTTCCCAATAGTCAGGAGGATGACCTTAGGAATGAACAGTCCCTTGGTAGTTCCCTCCATAATGGCGAGGATGACGACGGAGGAAATGCAGAAGGATTTCACTGATGGCTGGGACCCCCTGTTCGTCGGCTATACGGCGGCGGTTTACTTCCACACTAGTGAGGCGAAAATAAACTCGTGGACGACGCAAGCAAAAAAGATGAGAGGCTCGCAGCCCCCTGGATATGAGGTGCGAAAGGTCTTGAGAGCTCTTGAGCAGGAGGGACTGGATAATATGCTACCCATATGGGATGATGGCAGGATGATCGTGATGGAGGGGCACGTCGCATTGGTGGACGACATGAAATTTGCAACGAGAAAATACAGGGCACCCTATGGCTTAGAACAGGTGGAAGTGAGACAGGAGGGAAAAGAACTAGATGCAGCAGGTCAACTGCACGTAGCCCTGACGGAATACAAAAAGCTGGATCCTACGACACCATCACCACTGTCAGTGGACACGCCTGGAGACAAGAGGAGTGGACCCGTCGAGGACCGATTTAAGAAAATTCTCGAGAGAAGGAGACATGAGTCAGAAGAAGAGAGTATGGATGAAACTCTCAGTGAAGCCGGTGAAGACATGGAAGTGGGGAATACGCCTGAGCCAGGGCCATCAGGGGAGGAGCTCACCACCCAAGAGCTGTTGAAAGATTTGAGCGAGGAGAATTGGGCAGATTCTGCCACCCCACCTCTGAATCCGTCCCCCCGGAAGAACCTGGAATTGCCATTAACAGGTGAGACTTTCAATATGGGGATGTTACTCTTGAGCTCGGAGGAAAGGGAAAAGAACACGTTCGAAGGGAACAGGGACATGTTCCTGGGATCCCTGAAGGGCGATGCTTGGCAGGAGTTCTTGGAAGAATTCAATCAAGAAGTGGGCAGCGAGACGACGCTGGACAAATTCAAGGAGGAACTGTGGGAACAGTCGTAAGATTTGGAGAACCGCTTCTGATAGGAACGGGCCTGGATGAGAAGGCGAGAAAAGACCTGCTGAGCAAGCTGGTAGAGCTGAGGAATTCACGATCGAAGACTAGAGAAGAAAAATGTGAGGACAGCTCTACTCTGAAACAAAAAACTGTAGATAAAAGAGTTGATGATATAAAAAGGGATAAGGTTGGGACTAGTAATATAAGTAAAAGTACTAATATCCTTAAGGCTCGAGCAGGGGGGAGGCAAGAGTTAGAAGGATTGGATAGAGAGGTCGAATCAGTGATGATAGCTACAACACCCTCAAGCAGAAATGTGAAGACTCGCAAGAGGAAGAGAGAAGTAGAAGGATTGGGTAGTCCTTCAGTGGATGCTGTTTCGGAAGGAAACTTGAGAGAGACGGCGCCCATGGTTTTGGCTCGATGCAATACGGCGACATACAAGAACAGCTCAGAGCTCAGAAGACCACTTGAAGTAGAAAGGGAAATAGAGACTTCCACCAGTTCGACATCGGAGGAAGACTTCAAGCCTCAGAAGATAAACGTAAAGAGAGGTTCAACGAACGGACAGACATGGGAAGTGGATATCGGCAAAGAATGGATCTCGAAGGCACATCAGGACATGGGCAAGCAAGTGACGAGTGATCCATTGGAGAAGAACAAGACGAGGAACACTTCCCGGACGTGGTGGGTGGCCCTTGAAGCATTGGAAGAAATGGAGGACTGCTGGAAGAAGTTGGACAGTGGAGTAGCTCGCAAGCGACGCAATTGGGCCACCCAGCAAAAGGCCGAGGTTAATAAAATAGAAATGGCAAATCATCTGAAGAGGTCCTGGCAGAGTTTGTTGAAGGATCATTTTGAAGAAGCAATGAGGACACCCTCATCAGCACCACCATTAATGGCGAATCCCTTCGTTAGAACTGCAGGACAATTAATGTTCACCTGGAGTCTGGTGGGGATAGAGTTGGAAACACTGACCTCGTATGACAGGCTGAAGCTGGGAAGCAAGAAGCTAGATGTGTATCAGGCACTGATGCAAAACGTAGCCAGGGACAATTCAGGCTTGAGCCTGGCTAGAAGAAAGGATGCCACGTGTTTCTTGAGATGGATAATGTCGATGATGTCTGATAGCACCATCCTGGCATGCCAACAGAGAGCAAGCGTAAGTAAAACCATGGAAAAAAGAGTCTCAACGATCATCTTGAACGTGTATCAAAGTACAGGAATAGAAAAGGAAGATAGTTCCAGACAATCCCTAGAGAACCACAGAAAACTAGACGAGGTGCGGAGGTTTTATAATAAGAAGTTCGAAGAAGAACATGATGTTCACCGTAACCTGGCCTCGTCAGAGCAGTACTCGAGACCCAGCGAGAAGGGGGAATACCAATACGTGTCAGGAGTGATGGGAATAGCCTACAACCCCTTCTTAGACTCGGAAACTGGAGGCGCGCACAGAAACCATGAGGTAGCGGAGCTACTGAAGTTTTGGACAGAAAGAATAATGGAGATAGACGCGGTGGAAAAAGAGGGGCCGAGCTTGGGCCTGATTCTTGAGAAAACACCAGAGATGGTAAGCATACCGCGCTCAAACAAGAGAGTTGAAGTGAACATGGGCGATGGAAATGGCTTGTTAACCACGAACTTGGGAGTGGTATGGAAACTACTAAGACCCTCCTGGTGTCCACATCCCCACGCGAGTCTGATCGAGGAAACCACCGAGCGAGTGAGGTTAGCACCAACGGAAGATGAAGATCTGGCAAAGTTGAGTGTGCTGCATAAGTTAATCTCACCTCAGATGCAAGAGCCAAGCGAAAAGACGAACAATCCCGGGTCAGCGAAGAAGTTAGAGCCGGGTAGCTGTCTGGATTCGACGTTTGGAAACGGAGAGCACACCTGCGATGGACGGTCATGCGTCAGAATACTGTCCTTTCAAAAAGAAGACCTGGTCACTTGGTTCGAAGACATCACGGAAAGGGAGAGAAGTGAAGTGCAAATAGTAGCGGAGTGTTACGCGAGAACCACGGTGAATATAGCGACAGCTCTCGGATTCTTCTCGAGAATGTGTAGTTTGCAGTCATTGGAAAGACTAGAGTCTGAACACCATTGGGTGACGGCATTGAGCGTAGAATCATGGCCTGGGGTGTTGCAGGTGACTCAAAAACACATCCGGAGCTGGAAAGTTGGTCTTGAGGCAGAAATGGGGTTTCCCATGAGCGAAGCTTATGGCCTGCCATTGAACGCAAAATCCCTGATAGGGTCAATGATGGCCAACTTGTGCGGAAGTCACTACCCACTGCACATGGCGATGGTGGAAGCATCCAGCCAGAGAGTACTGGTGGACAAGGCCTTCTCAGTGCCCAAGTGCGTTAGGTTGGCTAGGATATCGCATCACTCGCACAAGTTGTTGAGAAAAATCAGAGTGACAGTACCAAAAGAATTGAGAGATGACTTGAGTGAAATCTGGGGAGAAGAACTTTTGAAGTTGGAGAGAGAGAACACAAGCGATCACGAGAGACAAAACGTGATCGGAAAACCTGTGGGAAGTGCTCCAAACCTGGAAGATAACGACACGATGCATGAGAAAATGATGGAGCTTGAGCCTCTCTTGGAGGCCTCGGGGGAGCGTAACCTCAGGAGCATTGAGATCACCCATGGAGAATGCCCATGCCACTGTTTGGCGCAAACGGTGTGGTATCCAGATCACAAGAACCTTTGCCTGGTGTGGGATATGGAAGAAATCCGGTCGATCGGACTACCGGATCACCGACAGAAGGTGACGATCTTGGTAGTGAGTACGAGGTTGGCTCTGAGATGGATAGAAGAGAATATAACGAGGTATCGGGAAGCGGGGACGCCAACGGCTGAGTCAATATACGCGATAGACTACAGTAGGAGACTCGAGTTGTTTGAGACTGCGTGCAAGGTATTCGCCATACCAACGGAAGTCAGACATGTCTGGAGCCGTCTGAGGTACTTCCCATGGTTTCGAGCGACGCTGACGTCCTGGTTGTACATGACAACGAAAGATCACATGAGAAAACATCAAAAGGAGTATCGACAGTTCCAGGCCGAGATTGGGCCGGAAGCTTTCAAGAGACCCCTGTTAACCCATCGTAATGCAATCACGACAGGATGGAAGAGAGTGGGTAAAATGTCTAGAGACAATACCAAGGCGAGGGAATCGATACTAGAGGAGGACCTGGCGAAGAACGTGAGCTTGAGCCTGCACAACTCCTTTTGTTTGAACCGGGAATCTAGGGTGAAGGCACTACCCAACCAAGCAAAGAGGTTGCAAGAGCAAAGAGAATGGATGCGATCCTACGAACAGCTGAAGGCTTGGGAGGAGATTGTGATTAGCTCCGATGATGAAGAGGAACTGTTGAGACAGTTTGCCGTATCCAATACTTCAGGGTGCAGTACCTCCAAGGCGAAGAGTGCGAGATGAGTAGGTGGCTCGAATGGATCTTGAGTCTTGAGAGGGAAAGGGGGCTTGAGCGTGGATCCGGGTGAAACTTGGATTCACGAAAAAGAAATTTTAACAAAACAAATATTGTTATTAATATACTATATTTACTATATAAATCAAAATGCTGCATGACAATTTCCTGATTGAATAGGACAAAAGAAATTTTAAATGATTGGCTTGGAAAGCGAGAATTCAAGGGTGCAGGTGTGTGCAGATTTTGATTGCTGTTTAGCGATAGTGTGAAAATTTTACATGGCTGTGAATTTTGGGGTGTAGATAAGCTTAAGTCTGCTGCGAACTTCTGTAAATGACCACTGGCACTGTATCTTGAGTAACACTCGGTTTTCTGGGACTCACTGGCAGAAGACAGCACGCGATGAGGACATCGATCGCGAGTCCGGGGAGTAAGTGCCAGTCAGTCATATTTGGAAGTTTGACCTTGAGAGAAGCAAAAAACACTTAATTTTGGAGTGAAATTTAATTTTTCAAAATTTCGAATGGAACCTGTCATGCACGATTTTCTCGCGATAACTGAAAATCAGAAAAGAGAAGTCAGAACAATCGAGTGACAATCGCGGGAAAGTTGCTAGAAAAATCAGTGGGAAATTGCTATTCGCAATTTCAGTAGCGATAATAATCTAGAGTAGAGCTGTCCCATCTAAAACAGAGACGAGCGCATTCCCACGAACTGGATTGTTGTGATTGGAGCATTATTCTAAACTGGACTAGAGTGAACCTTCGGTGGAAAGGTGGACAGCTAGAGTGTCCCAATGGTTCACGAAAACTGACATTCTAGAGTACAAACTTGTTCTTGTTATTAAAACTGACAAACATTAAACTCATTTTAGTTACTTTATTGATTCTTGAGTTGCACACCGACTTATTTACTTCCTGATTCTTGAGCGTGCTACAATGTGAGTACTAATTTAAATTTCTAGAGTGTGTTTTACAATTGTTATGTTGAGGTAAGGCGAGTTTTAGGTTGATCCATCTGAAATGGATCAAAGTTCCACTGTCTAATAAAAAGTAACTTAACGGATTGTTCCGGCCCGGTTTTTAACGATGTTCATGTATTTTGGGTATCTAGAGACCTAAGTATGGGGACGTTCCTATTTCTAGAGTGGGGGGGATATTTTAGTAGTAGCCTTTAATCTGTAACGGGTCGTAGTCTCATGTCACAAACGAACCGAATTGGCTCCGACTGATTTGAGGTAGAAAAACACAAGAGATAGTGTCCCTGACTCTTGAGCCAATAGTTATAGGGCCTATTTTTCTTAAGCCTCATGTGTGACTGCAGTAGACGAATGTTACAAAAATTACTTTTCTACCACAACAAGATTAAACGTTCATCTCAAGGTCAAACTTTCAAATATAACCGACTGGCAAACTTACGTACAGCAACCTTCATGTAGATTTAACTGAGTTCTTGGCATATTGTAGTAGGGTCCTCAACCACACTGAAACTCCCTTATGAGGACTACAGTCTGGAACGGTCTGAATGGATAAGTCAATTTTTGGTGCAATTGATCATCAATCACTTGGTAGCAATGACCTCAAAATGACGTACTTAATTTTTTGTAAATGTTCAAACTAAGTTAGAGCAGTTGCTCTTCAAGTTTTCTGGTCGAATGTTCAAGGACGCGCAAAAGATAGACAGAAAGTTTGGGCGGTCGTTTATTGTTCGGAGTGCTCATGTGCCAGTCGGTCATATTTGGAAGTTTTGACCTTGAGAGAAGCAAAAAACACTTGATTTTGGAGAGAAATTTAATTTTTCAAAAATTCGAATGGAGCATGTCATGCACGATTTTCTCGCGATAACTGAAAGTCAAGAAAGAGAAGTCAGAACGATTGAGTGACAATCGCGGGAAAGTTGCTAGAAAAATCAGTGGGAAATTGCTATTCGCAATTTCAGTAGCAATAATAATCGAGAGTAGAGCTGTCCCATCTGAAACAGAGACGAGCGCATTCCCACGAACTGGATTGTTGTGACTGGAGTACTATTATTAACTGGACCAGAGTGAACCTTCGGTGGAAAGGTGGACAGCTAGAGTGTCCCAATGGTTCACGAGAACTCACAGTCTAGAGTAAAAACTTGTTTTGTTGTTAAAACTGACGGACATTAAACTCATCTTAGTTACTTTATTGATTCTTGAGTTGCTTACCGACTTATTTACTTCCTGGTTCTTGAGTGTGCTACAATGTGAGTACTAATTTAATTTCTAGAGTGTGTTTTATGATTGTTATGTTGAGGTAAGGCGAGTTTTAGGTTGATCCATCTGAAATGGATCAAAGTTCCACTGTCTAATAAAAAGTAACTTAACGGATTGTTCCAACCCGGTTTTTAACGGCGTTCATGTATTTTGGGTATCTAGAGACCTGAGTATGGGGACGTTATTAATTCTAGAGTGGGGGGATATTTTAGTAGTAGCCTTTAAGCTGTAACGGGTCGTAGTCTCGTGTCACAAGCGAACCGAATTGGCTCCGACTGATTTGAGGTGGAAAAACACAAGAGATAGTGTCCCTGACTCTTGAGCCAATAGTTATAGGGCCTATTTTTCTTAAGCCTCATGTGTGACTGCAGTAGACGAATGTTACATAGTGTTTTTATGGCGCTCCTGGGTGTTTACGACATCAAGACTACGGAGTCGAACCCACTTGAGACAGCTTCGGGCTGAATGCCCATTCTAGAGTACCGGTGGTACGGTTCGACAGGGACGTGCAAACCTTCCGGTTGTACCGTGATAGCTTTTTAGGAAAACTCGAGAAAATTTCCTGGTACGCTCTCCGAACGAGGCTTAGCTAACCGAGTAAAGGGGGGCAACTAGGGGGACAAAAACACGAGCAAAAAGACAAAAAGCAAAACAAAAACCAAAAAAAGAATAGAAAAAGGAACAAAAACCATAAAACGAAAAAAGACAGTGACTTTGACACCAGATTAGTTGGATCAAACCTTTATATTAATTAAATAGTATACCCATACTGTTTTACAAGTTCGATCGTTTCGATCAACCTAGCAATTTAAACCAGTAAACTGAATAAAGTGCCCGAGTGTGGGGCGTTGTCAAGGGTTTTCAGATAGCTTGGAACTTAGCTGGACCAATAGGAGACTTGACTGGAAGAGGTGCCCAGCCGAGTGGGAAAGTGGTTCAGGGACACTTGAGCTGAACCAATAGGAGACTTGACTGGAAGAGGTGACCAGCCGAGTGGGAAAGTGGTTCAGGGACACTTGAGCTGAACCAATAGAAGACTGGACTGGAACAGGTGACCAGTCGAGTGGGAAAGCAGCCAAGAAGGATTTGGCAATTCTCGAGTTCTCAAGTTGGGCAGAACGGGTATCGTTAAAATCCACATTACATTATAGGAGATAAGTGTAAAATAGGATAAGCGACATCTCCCGGTTTTGAGGAACGTTTTTACTTGAGCAGGCCTGGATACAGGTCTACGGTTTTCTCTTGAGAGGTTTAGCACCCGGCGCTTAAGGTAATTTTAGGCTTAAGAAGGGGGGCTAAAAAGGGGGGAGGTTAGAAGGGGGGCTGGTTAAGTTAGAGGTTGGCGGTTGTAAATTGTAAAAAGGGGGAAATTAGAGTAACTAATTAGTCGACATCGTTGACTTAGTTACATTAGACATTAACACGCGTTGGTAATATTAGGTGGACATCGAAATTTGAACTCGAGTTAAGGAAGGTACCCTGGTCGGATTGGTAGGGGGAAGGGACATAGACAGTTTTTGTAATACCCCATAAGATCGCTAGCAGGGGGGAAGGAAACGCGTGACAATTAGGTACCAGACATTTTTTTAGATAGAAGGTAGACATTTGTCACCTTTGAATTTTAGGTGGGCTCATCTTTCTGTTTTTATTACTTTTTCTTGCTTAGATTTTTGTTGCATTTTGGTGAGGATTTGTGTTAAAATTTTGTACGAACAGGTGATCACAAGATACCTGCGCACAGGTTTTGGTCTCAAGTTACTTGGAACATTGAAATAGAGGTAGCCAAAAAGAGAAATAAGAAAAAGGGGGGTCAGCATTTGGCTTTTAAGAGAGGATTTTGGGAAAATTTTACTAGAGCTTGAGTGGTGGTACAAGGTACAGTGAATCAAGAAGTCCCCATAACGAAGAGGAAAGAAGTCCCACCACCCAGACACTTGTCAACAGTCTTGGGACAGTGCCAAAGAAGTCTTAGGACAGAGCAGTCTGGGGACAGTCTTGGGACAGTACAGTCTTGGGACAGTGGTCTTGGGACAGGGTCTTGGGACAGGTTCTTGGGACAAGGGTCTTGGGACAGGGTCTTGGGACAGGGTCTTGGGACAGGGTCTTGGGACAAGGTCTTGGGACAAGGGTCTTGGGACAGGGTCTTGGGACAGGGTCTTGGGACAAGGTCTTGGGACAAGGTCTTGGGACAAGGTCTTGGGACAGGGTCTTGGGACAAGGTCTTGGGACAAGGGTCTTGGGACAGGGTCTTGGGACAGGGTCTTGGGACGGGGTCTTGGGACAAGGTCTTGGGACAAGGGTCTTGGGACAGGGTCTTGGGACAGGGTCTTGGGACAGGGGTCTTGGGACAGTAGTCTTGGGACAGTAGTCCAAGACACTAGTCTTGGGACAGGAGAAAGAAGCCTGGGACGGTACAAAGAAGAGTAGGGACGGCAATTGGAAGTCTTGGGACAGTATAAAAATTGAAGTAAAATTACAAGAAGTCTTTTAAGACAGAATTAAGATAGAACAAGACTAATTGGAACCAGGTACGGTTGAGACCACAAATAAGGAAAGTTTCTCGAAAAGTTAATAAAGAGAACTGAAACAAGGTTTTCACCACATTGTGTTTTTTTTTTTTAAGAAATTTTTTTTTCTCGAAAAATTTTATTCTTAGAATAGGATTGTGTATATAGTAAAATTGTAAATAAGAGCAATTGTAAATAGGAATAATGAGGCGGAGCAGGGTACCGGTAGCTGAAAAAAGATCTACCGAAGCAAAGACAAAGTATAATTCGTCGCTACGCAAAACAACATCAATGGGTCCGAAGATAACAAAGAAGAGCATTTCAGTTAATATGGTCAGCACAAGGAGTACAACGGAGAGAGCAAGAGAGGGCACGGAAGGAGAACGAGTAGAACCCACAATCGAAATCGACCTAGAGACACCAGATCAGAGCGTAGATGAAGTGGAGAAGAAGACAACGGAATCCACACCGATGCCCCACTTGGAAGATCAAAATCCAAAAACCGTGGAGTTTTCGCCGATAGATGCGTTGGAAGATACAATAGGCAACACCGAAGAAACGGTGAAAGAAGACTCTCAAGTAAAAAAAGACATCTTTTACAGAAAGGTTGGCGATGATGGTCGGAATAAAAACGAAAGAAAACATGACTGAAGAACCTAAAGCTGAAAAAGCACGAACATTTGTGACAGTGAGCACGAAGACGACAGAAGCCAATCCAAGAGAGGAACAAAATAAAGCAGAAGCTACGGCCGAAGACAGACCGACGGCTGACCATGAAGAGGCTACTATTGAGCTAGGTGACTTGATGGCGAAACTGAATCAGATCGACAAAAAACTGAAGCACAGCGAAGAGGACAGAGAAGTGATAAGAAAAGAATTAAGATACAACAAACACGAGTATCTGGATAGTTATTTTAACCTGGCTAAGGCAACAGATGAGAGACTCAAGGAGATGTCAGATAATGTAGAAGCCACCAATGAAGAACGAGATAAGAACATTAAAAAAGATATGCAACAGTTGAAAAACCGATATGATGATGTCAACAGCCAATTAGGTAGCCTGGAAAAGAGAATGGACACAATGAGCAAAAATCAGGCTGAAAGTTCATGTGCAATACAGACGAAATTGGATGCAATCTTGAGAAATTCTACCTCACAGGAAAGACCGGCAGCGGATCGCACGCAAGGCACCAGAGTTGACTTTGTGGAACCACAAAGGAGCAAACGGCAATCGTCGACACCGTTGCCCTTAACCCGGGATACGGTGAGCATAGCACCAACAGCTGCTAAAACGATCATGAAGAATGGAACGTCAAGTACAACGACTGGCCCGGGGGACTCAACAGCTAACAGCAACGCAGGTCCGGATGCTATGACATGGGCAAGCACTTGGGAGATGATGAACAGGACTCTAGAGGCCTTCGCCACGAGGAACACTGACTCGAGCGATAGGAGAGACGGAAAATCAAGAAAAATTTTCAAGAAGCCAAAGGAATTCAAAGACGACTCCGATGGATGCATCGACACTTGGGTGGAAGTGATGAGATTACACCTAGAGCAAGATAACCTAAATGATGAAAGACAAGCATGCACAGCCATACTCAGCAACTTAGAAGGCACGGCATTAAAATGCGTGGTCGCAAAGAAGGAAGAAGAACGCGACACCGCGGACAAGATCTTCGAGATATTGCTGAATCGATTCGGGTCAGGTATGAAGGGTCACCAAGCGATGATGCGATTTGAAAAGAGAAGGCAGAGGGACGACGAGTCAATAGATCGGTTCCTAGATGATCTCGAGAGCTTGAGAAGAAGGAGTGACCCGGAGGAATCGACAAACAGAAGAAACTTTAGCATTGCCTCGAAGTTCATTGATGGGGTAAAAAGTGACGACTTAAGGACAATGTTAGCAACATACTACACATTGTCGAAAGACAGCGCACCAACTCCAGAAGAAATGAGACAGAAATCAAGGGAATACATGCTGATGAAGCCCAAGAAATACTCGTATTCAGAAAACAGGAACACACAGGGGGGAGGCCAACCCCAGAGGTCATCATGGTACAAACCTAGAGATGATATGGACAAGCGCAGATCATGCGCGAACTGCGGGTCAGCGGACCACCACGTGGCTGACTGCACAACATACAAACAAGGCATGAAGAGCCTAGGATACGCACCGGATGAGGAGGATATGAGCCAGATGGAGGAACACGAGTACTACAATGGCTTAATCATCAAGATAGGCGCTAGATGCTTCTTCTGTAACCAGGAGGGGCACTTCAGAATGGATTGTCCCTTGTTCTGGGAAGCGGTCAAGGACCAGAGTCACCCCAAACATAAGTTGGCGTTAGCGGCGGTGCAGAATCAGCGGAACAGGCAAAACGAGTTTGAATCGACGAACTTAGGAGCACCAAGCACGGAATTGCCGACGAAGACAGTGAAAGCTGTATCACATGTTAATGATGCGATAGAATCCGCGGCCGGGAACTCTCTAGAGATAAATTATGAGAAAGCGGCGACAGAAGCAATTGCCAAAGTGAAACAGGATCTGGCTGCGAAAGAAATAGAGCAACGACTAAAGCTGGAGATCGAAAGACAGAATTTTAACGAAGCATTAACTGGATCGAACCAAGCACCAGAAGCTGTACCGGGCTCAACAAAAACCGGGAATTGTAACACTGTAAAAATGATTACGGGAAAGCCATTCGGCATATCGAGAATCGGGGCTAGAATAATGTCGATAATCACAGTGGGCGGCCACGAGGTAACCAGAAACTTGAGCGAACCGAGTGACCAGACAGTAATGCATATTGATGTGTACGCAGATTACTTGAGTCGTATAAGCCCACAAACGACTTCTAGAGCGCTGAGAGCACTACTCACGAGAGGGGGCAGCAAGTCGGTACGTGTTGATAACAGGTATACTGAAGCTTATGGTCCACACGAGGTGATGCTAAATATAGATGGGATTAACATCTATACCAAGACGATGATAACATGTGACGAAGACCTAATTGGGCAAATCTACGTAGGGAAAGAAGAGTTGAAAGTGAGATCGATTGGACACTGCGCCATGCTTGAAGAAGATGCAATGCACATCGGAACAGAGGCAGATGTGACAGGGCACGTGCTAGATATAAGTGGCAAAAAGACTCAGTTGCGTGGGTTGCTTGACACGGGAGCAGTCTTGAGCGTTATACCAATCGAAACTTGGGAGAAGATGGGCTTTGACAAAGGTGACTTGATAGACTCCAGAATACGGCTGTCAGCGGCAAATAAAGGGGCCCTACGGGTGCTGGGCAGGACGCCGATAATAGCCCTCAATTTGGGGGAACGTAACCTGTGGATGAGCTTTATCGTGGTAGAAAACCTAGATGAATCTGACCAATTCATTTTGGCCAGAGACTTCATCAGGAATTTTGACGTAACGATTGATCTAAATAACGCAATGTTCAGGATACGGAACCCGGATAGGAGGTACGCAATCAAACCGGTAAATTTAATAATGGCAAATGAAAACAAAGCACCGGTATTCTTGAGTAGGAGGGTGAGGCTAAAAGCTAATGAAGCGGCAATCGTAAGTTTGAGGATGAAAAATTACAATGAACTAAGTGACAACAAGCAAGTGTGCATAGTTCCGAATCCTAATAGTCAAAGTGCTGCTGTTTTAGGAAGATCATTTTCGATAACGAAGAGCGGCCTCTGCGTCAGTGTCTTGTTGAATACCCTTGATAGACCGATCACGATACAAAGAGGGAGGAAACTGGGATATGCTTTACCGGTTAAAACTCGATATGAAACAATTGAGAATTCAAAACAAAATGAAGTTGTTGATTGTCCCAATCACAGGGACAAAATTTGTATCTTGAGACGATTGCAGAAAATAAAAGATTCTTCAGGTCCTATTAAATCACTTAAGTCAGAAACGGATGATGGTCTTTCGAGCTGTTCGAACTTTCCAGAGCGACCCACACTAGATGAAATGCAAAATGAAAAACTGGTCCTGCCGGAGATTGAACATTTGAGGGGCAAGCTGAAAGATGAACAGCTCGAAGCCATCAAGGACGTACTAGAGCGGAACGAGGAAGTTTTTTCGAGGCATAAGGCGGATATCGGGTGTTGTAATTTCGTTGAGCATGAAATAGAACTTGAGGAAAACGCGGTACCACACAGGGAGGGGGCGAGGCGCATGATCCCACACAAATCGGACGCGTGTAGAAAAGAGATCGAGACGTTACTAGAGTATGACATGATAGAACCATCCAAGTCACCGTGGGCGTGTGGAGTAGTGATGGCCAAAAAGAAAGGCGACCAGTTGAGGTTTTGTTGTGACTTTCGATACCTGAACTCCGTCACGGTGAAGGATGCCTATCCCATACCTAGGATTGATGAGAGCCTCTCGAAGTTAGGTGATGCAAAATTTTTTACGACTCTTGATTTAGGCTCGGCCTTTTGGCAAGTACCACTAAGGAAGCAGGACAGGGACAAGACAGGGTTTGCCTGCGAGTTGGGTCTGTTTCAATGGAAACGGATGCCGTTTGGACTTTGCAATGCCACAGCCACGTTTCAGCGGTTGATGGCACACGCGCTGATAGGCGTAACGAAGAAGTATGGCAACCTGGTAATGTGCTACGTGGATGACGTGGTAATAGCGACGCCAACACTGGAAGACCACATTGAGAGACTAGACGAAGTGTTTGCATGCATGAAGAGGTCGGGGCTAAAGTGTAAACCATCAAAGTGCGAGATACTCAAGGACTCAATAAAATACTTGGGCAGGATGGTAGAGAAGCACGGCATCAGACCTGATACGGACGCCGTGGAAGCCGTCCTGACCTGGAAATCACCGAAGACAGAGCACCAGTTGATGAGCTTCCTGGGTTTCGCTAACTATTATAGAGAGTTCATCAAAGGCTATGCAGACAAGGTATACCCGATGCAACAATTAATGAGACACAAGGGCAAGAAGTTCACGTGGAACAACGCAGCAGAAGAGTCATTCCAGAGGATAAAGAAAGAGCTATGTGAGGCACCAGTACTGGGTATGCCGACTGAGAAAGGGATGTACGTGCTGGACACGGATGCGTCGGTAGTCGCGATTTCTGGGATTCTTCACCAAGAACAAGAATGGAATGGGAAGACAGTCTTGAGACCAATAGCGTACGGGAGCAAAGTCCTAAGTGACACAGAGATGAAGTACGGGGCACCGAAAGCAGAGATGTTTGCAGTGGTCACCTTTGTCGAGAAATACAGGGCATACCTAGGCAGTGAGCCCTTCAAGCTGCGAGTCGACAATCGAGCACTAAGTTGGCTGAAAACGTACTCAATGGACCAAAGTTACATTGGGAGGTGGATAGTTCGCTTGGACGGATACAACATGATAATTGAGCACAGAACACGGGATAAACATCAAAACGCCGACAGCTTGAGTAAGAAGACGGAGTTCTACGAGAGACAAGAACAAAGAGAGGCAGACAGACCTGAAATAAAAGAGGGCTTCTCCTTCATGGATAAGGAAACGTACGACAGTCTTCCACTCACAAGATGGCTGGACAAATCAGGCAAACCGATTGAAGATCATCCCGAATTACCGAAAGAGCCTCTTGAAAAAACCATCTTGAAGAAGAACAGAAGGATCCCGATAGAGGTAATACTCAAGTCGAGAATCGTGAGGGAAACACTTAAGGCAAAAGGCTATGATCTTAACCAGGTAGAAGCGGGAGCTGCACAGATAGATGATGACTTAATGGGGTTGCTCGAGAAACTATCAGATGATAAACCCGTGATCCAAGAGAAGGGTCAGGAGGGACCGGAACTAACTATACTTCGGAGAAAAGAAACAGTGAACAATACTGACTCCTCAAAAGGAAGCATCACTGATAGCAAAGATGTCGTGCGGTCACTAGTTGACAAAATCCCCGAAAACATTCTGGAGCAGACAAAAGTCAGGAAAAAGAAAGTGACATTCAAAGAAGGAACTGAACACCTGGGACCAGATCAAGAGTCCGGGGAGTGGTCCAGGTTCACAGAAGAAGAGGAACCCGGAGAAGGAAAATTGTCCGGGGAGCGTGAAGAAGAGGATGAAGACTCGGATGAGAGCAGCGAGGGCCAAGACAGTCTGTGCATGATGTTGGCGGAAGAGAAAACAAGGCACCACGACAGGGAGTTACAGACGGATCCATCATCAGGAACGTACAATCTGGAGATACAGGAGATACGAGGTGGTGAGGAACTTGAGAAAATTGCGGTCGCAAGGAAACCATTCAGGGAACTATCATGCAACTCAAACATCAGAACGAATCTGGTGCCAGAAGATGATATGAAAATCGTGAAAAGGATGATATGCGTGAAACTGAGTGATGACATCCACAACCCTGGGGAGATGAATGGACAAATCATGGCGCTAAAGGAGCATGTCAAGGCTAGATATAGGCTGTCAGACCTAATAAGAGCCCAGAAGAATGACAAAATGACATGTAACCTCTCCAAATGGATCCAGTCGGGGGTCAAGGAGAAGGGGGAACTTGAGGAAGACAGCTACAAGATCTTGAGCCAGTTCTACAAAGAAAAGAAAGACTTGCTTTATCACACAGCTGAGGGGGTGGTAGCGTGCAAGAGGAGAGATGAAGAAAAGATATTACACAAACACAATCTCATCATACTACCACAGTTGTACCAGACGGAGGTGCTTTTCAGATCACACGACCAGATGGGCCACCAGGGGATAGACAAAGTACAACAAAGGATACTTCACAGGTTTGATTGGCCAGGGATGAGAAAAGCTTGCGAGAGATGGGTGAATGCCTGCCTGGCATGTCTCCAGGTAAAAGACCCAAGGAAGATGAAGTTTCCACTCAAGTCCGTGGAGAGCTCGGAGTTCAATGAAGTGGTGCAGATAGACCATCAAAAAATCTGCATGACAGAGTCGGGATACAACCAGATACTGGTTATAATAGATCACTTCACAAAGTTGGCGGAAGCGGTTCCGTGCCAGACAGCCTCGGCCGAAGAGACATGTGATCATCTGATAACGCATTGGATATCGCGGTATGGTTGTCCAATGACTTTCCAGTCGGACAACGGCAAAGCTTTTGTGGGGGACTTGACAAAAGAATTGATGAAGAGATCGCACATTGCTCAAGCACACTCGACGACCTATCATCCGCAGACCAATGGGTTGGTAGAGAGTCAAAACAGGACACTGGTCAACATGTTAAGGGTGTACTGCTCAAGATACATGACGGACTGGGACAAATACCTGCCACAGGTAGTAGGAGCCTACAACAGTACACAGCACTCAACTACGGGCATCAGTCCTTTCATGATGTTGACGGGCAGGGAGAGAGCAATGCCTCTGACATTCTTTTACCCGGAATACGAAGGGAAAAGGACGTCGCCTCAGGCATACGTGAAAGAAGCGATCAAAAGACAACAGGAGTTGAACGAGCTATGCAGGAGGAACACGGCGCAAGCGCAAATGAGGCAACGCAGGAAATACGACGAAAAAATATTAAGAGCAAAGCCATATGAAGTGGGCCAATACGTGTGGAGCTTCCAAAATGTAATACCGCCCAAGGGAACAAAGAAACTACTCAAGAAGTGGAGGGGACCATTCATGATAACGGAGGTTCATCAACAAGGACGGTTCTATCGCTTGAGTACTGGGCGAGCGGCACATTATGAAAATCTGAAGCCTCACGTCCCGTCCCCAGAGGATTGGTGCATACCGAAGGACATGGAGGGTCTTGAGTACCTGGTGGTAGAGCCAGCGTGTGAAGTGAATGAGAAAGGTACTCGAGAGAAAAATGATGGTAATGAGAACTTGAGTCTTGACGACAACGAAAAGATAGGAGGGGAGTCTGATGCAGGATCATTTGTAGAAGAAGACTGGAACGACCCGGAGCAAGACGAGGTGCCGAGGTGGATGGAGCCGGATCGACCAACACCACCGAAAACCAGGACTGGCAATCGCAAACGCACCGGCATGAGGTACAACAGGTACGGGGATGACTTCTTGATCGATAAGATACAGCCAGACAATTTGGGCGAGGAATTACTGAAGGCAGGCGAACTGGAAGCCGGAGAGGAATGGCAGGTCATTGATGATGGTGGTCATTATCCGCAGGATGATTACTCGACGCCAGAAGTAGAAACGGATCTCGAACAGAGTGAGATAGAGAGGAGGGAGAACACGAACTTGAGGATTCTAGAGTGGATGCGTGATGTCAAAGACGAGAGCCGCGAAGGACAAAGCATTCAGCAAGTCGATGTATCAGCAGCAAATTACATGAAGACAGAGGACCCTCTTTTCGGATGGACGGCAACAGACAGGCCACTGGACATTCCTCAGGACAATTCAGACCCGACAACATCGACGGGGACGTCGATAAATATTTTTGTCCGGGGAGTGGGGGTAGGACTTACCCACACCGAAAATTTGATGATAAAGAAGCTCAAGGAAGTGAGAGAAACGAGCGAATTGGAACTGGAGGAAGAAGAGCCAGAGCCTACTATAGGTCGGAATTTCAAAACGAAATTCGAAACACCCAATGAATACTCGGAGAACATCATGATAACGGATAGCGACTTCATCCTGTCAAACAGGACCAGCGCGATCTGCATCACGGCGGACATGAGTTTCAAATCGAGATTGGAAGCTGACTTCAAAAGAGAGTACCAGAATGTAGAGTTTCTGTTCAGACAGAGACCAGGACTGGGAGGGATGGCAGCGCTTCCACCGTCAGTGGCACAAGTCCCGGGCAAATAACTGTTCTTCCTAGTAACGAGGGTCAATGACAGGAACACAATTGATCCCGAACACGTGATATTGGCACTAACAAGATTACGAGACTTCATGCTTGAAAGAGGGATAACAGAGGTCTCAATGCCGGTGTATGACCCAAACAGGGGCAAACTGAGCCCAAGGGAATTGTACGCTATCCTACATGTGGTCTTTGCAGAAACTGAGATAATGGTGTATCTTCATAAGAAGTACTACTTGAGCATCGCCTGAGTCGGGTACATGGGGGTATCGAGTCGGGCGTGAGGATGGAGTCTTGAGTTAGGTACTGGGGTGCGGCGCAGGTAAAGGGATCTTAAGATATGATTGGCATGACAATTAAATTTTAAAACGAGTTAACGGTGCTAAAACATAAAATGAATCTGCATGCTTTTAAGGGAATTCCAATTGAATTGTTTTAAGTGATATGAAAATGATAAGATTTTAACCATACTGGTAAAAGGGGGGTCTCTAGGCTAGGAACATGACATGTCAAGTTTCAATATGCTTTCTGTTTTCAGATCAAGTTTGAAAAACAAAGTTGAAAATCCAACTATACTCAAGCGAGAAACAGAGAGAGAAACCTTGATTGAACTCGCGATAATCGGCACTTACAGCAAGTATTTGCAAGGGAACATTTCGAGAGAATTCTTGAGTTGGGTAATACTTGAGTCGGTAAGGTAATTCTTGAGCTGGTAAGGTAATTCTTGAGCTGGTTAACACATACCTGTATACATCCCAAAGTCACAGAGAATGGCAGACAGATTCTGGAAATCCATGCCCGCGGCCCTGAAGAAGCCTACTCTTGATGAGCTGTACAGACGCCTGAGGGACCTGGATTATACCCAAATAGACGAGAGAATGGCGGTAATGCTGAATGCCATCCTCCAGTTGGAAGACCAGGGTGAATGCAGGGAGTCTGCGACGGAGGCTGTCTTGATGATCGGCTACACCACCGAGGGAATATCGAACCAAGAACAGACCAGATGGTTGTCTTGGAATGTGGATGGAGGAGTAAGGGGTTTTGACTTGGCAAGGAATCCTGGCCTGAATAACAATACCGAATATGGCGCAGGGGAATTCCCACTACCGACTAGGCCAACAGTAAGATCCACAAGCCAGAGCTCGAGTAGGGTGCCATCGATGTCACGAACGCAACAGACGACCGAGGCATATCCGGATCTAGGTGTTCTAAAGAAGGAGCTCGAGAAGACGCAGAAGGAAAGGAATAAGGCGAACCTCGATCGGGATCAGGCAAAGCTGGATCGGGAGAAGGTTCAGCTGGAAAGGGACCAGGCGGTCAACGAGCGAGATCAGGCTCTGAGGTTGCTCGAGATGCAAAAAGCTGAACATCAACAGGAGCTAAGGGTGCGGGAGAACGCCGCAAATCGTGATCAACTGAGGTCGGAATTGGACAGAATAGAACAACGACAACGCGAGCTTGATGCACAGAAGGGAGCCAGGCCGAAAGAGCGAGTGGTCACCAGCTCGAGGCCAGAGTCACGTATGGAGGTGGATGAAGCCCCCAGAGCAAGAGCACGGTTCAACCTTGACCGCGAGGCCCGAGAACACATGAGTGAAGGGTTGGAAGTCTGGATACCGAATGACGCAACGTCTTCCTTGCGTAGCCTAGAGACGCAACCCATACGCCCACTGATGGATGTGGAGCTGCCGGGATATACCCCAACCTCGACCTCGAGTGACAGTCAGGTGAGCGGCGGCTCATCGCGTCTGAAAGAACTGGGCGAGAGATTGCGACAAAAGAGTCGTGAGAGTTCGGCAAGACCGGAGCTTCCCCCGACGTGGAGGGAACAGCCGGTTAGGAGTGTCGTGATCTTGAGTTATAAGAAGAATACAGAGGGGAGGTACCACAGGCACAATCGGCTGGACTGGAGTACGGAGCAGAAAGCTAGGAGAGACTGCTTTCATGATGCGGCCTGGGGCAGTACTTGGCGCCACCCCGGGTACCAGAAGGTGCGGTTCACCTAATCGTAGGGGACAGCCTGGTGCGGGTGTTGACCCGGATCCGATCGCACTGGCAGACGGGAATCTTAAGTTTCGCTGGAGCTGCCACGCCACAGATGTTGGCAACGCTTGACATGCTGGGGATGACCAAAGTATACACGGTGACCCTGATGGTCGGGACCAACGATGTATCAAGGGGTGAAGCGAGGAAAATAACAAGGCTGCACGATAAGGTGAGCTGCCTTCTTGAGGAACTGAGGATTCAGATGGACCCCATCCTGTTGACGATATCTACTGTCCCCTACAACATGATGTTTGATCAGCACGCCTTGGAGATGAACGAGAAGGTGCGGAACCTAAACAAGGTGATAAGAGACATCCACCAGAAGAGTGTGCTCCCTGTCAGACTGTTGGACGTGGCAGAGCGCATGGAGAAAGAGGGATTCCCTGAAGACACCTCCAATGATGGAATCCATTTTGATAGACCAAGGGGAGCAGAGTGGCTAAACGACGTCTTCCAAGAACACATAAACGCGCTAGAGGCGGATCTGCTAGAGACAGCCCAATTCACATTAGGACCACCTCCGAACCCACCATTCCTTGCCTCAAGGGCCTTGTCTGGTCGCTTGGGACCGAGAGTTGACACTAGAGACAGTTCAAGGAGCAGCCAGACCAGATTGCAGAGTGCCACGCCAATGGAGTCTGAGGAGGTGACGTTATCAACACCTCCAAGCTCGGCGATATCCTCAGTGGTAGTGGCAGAGAGCAAACGGGAAAAGAAGTCTATGGAGACCGCTCGCTTGAGATATCCTGAGAAGGTGAAAGAACTGGATCTAGAGAGTTTGGAATGCAGGCGAGAATTGGCGGAAACCCTAGGGATCGAATGAGTGTCACACGAGGATTTGAATAGGCATCATTGCGTGGACTGGTTGAAAGCTCATGAGGCGCACTTCTCGAGGGCGAAGTTGATGGAGACCACAGACCTGACTGGAATTCCCACAAAAGCGATCATGGGACCCATTAACTACAGACCTCTCAAGCTGCTGGGGAGTCCTGGTCTTATAGCAGAACCTCCCAAGCACCGAACTAGCATCGCCAGGATCAGGTTGGCAACCCCGGCACAGTTAAAGGTGGTAGACAAGCTACTCAATCCGGGAGAAACGGGATTGCCAGATGCCGCTTACGAAGGCTCGAAATTGGCGGAAGATCCCAGGTACGGGAAGCCCTGTGGGAGTACCCAGCTGGCCAAAACCCTGGCAGTTTATGATAGAGCAGATCCAGCTGCTGCGAGAGTAGTCATTGTGGCGGGATCAGACTTCGAAGAAACGTCTCCCAAGTTGTTCTGGCCGGAGACTTTGATATACTCTTTGCCGGGAGCTGAATTAAATCAGATGTTAACTCTGGTGGTGGCAATAAAGTCGGAGATGCCCTGTGAACCTGAGCTGCTATTGTTTGCAGGAATGAATGATCACCTGCACGCGATAAGACTTCTTGAGCAACTAAAGGGCGATGAAATTCCGACATCGAGGAAGATATGTGAAGCCATTCAGGCGTTGTTTGCGGCGATGAATGAAGTGCAAGAGAATGTTGTCTCGAGATTTGGGTCCAAGACGAAGGTGGTGTTTACCACATCCCCTGGATACGCGAATATGCCACCCGCCCTACAGTTCGTGTACGCGGTCTTGATCCTGATAGCAGAAGGGAATGAATGGCGGATTCTAATGGCAGCCCCCAATCGGGAGTTGGAGCCATCGAACTTGAGGCTTCGCAAGTCAGAATTGGCGGCGGCATGGGCGGACATATCTCATGCACTGAGGGGCTTTTATGGACTAGCCGACATCCTGATCGTATTAGACGAGGTGCTCTTGCTAGAGATATCGAACTTTGCCAGGCAACTCAAGTTCAGCCCAGTCATCGGGGACGATCACCCGGCGATAAGCAGATTAACGGCCAGCTTGTGGTTTCGGAGTATGGACGTGAAGATCACAAACTCCACCAGCAAGTCTAGAGGTCCCAGTAACGAGAGAAGAAATGTGGCCGAGACGGAAAAGCAATTAGAATCGATGAAATATCGTTTGACCCAAGAGAATGGCTGGTGGCCATTTTTGACACCAAGGCTGGAGAACGCCACGAACAAGACAAGGGAGGAAGCACCACCCCTCGTGAAACAAGTCTGGAGTTTTCTGGAGAAACAACTGGAGCTGGCCGAAACAAGAGACATGACGGTGGCTAGATTTGTCTCGGCCGCCAATGAAGTGACGATTGGAGGGTTCTGGAGAGAGCACGCCAAAGGCGAATTGAAGACTAGGAGGGATTACGAGATTCTCAAGTTCTTGAGTCCTTGCTGGGAGAAGGAATTCTTGGCAGGAATATTCGGTACCACGGCGACTATCTTTGGAGCCTTCGTGCAGGAGATACTGGGCATGCCCATCAGCCTGCTCTTGGCCCTGTATTTGGTCTACCCCAGATACTTGTTCAACATGGGCCCAGCATACATGTTTAGTCGAGGAGTGGAGACACTTCGAGTTGATGGGTACCTGGCACTAGTACTCTTGACCCATGGGGAATTGGTGTCGTTTCATCGATTAATGGAATATGGAGAGCCTCTGTCTATGGGGAGAGTCCACACGAGCATTGAAACCAGCTCCTACAAGTGTGCCGCAGGGTTGAAGACGTTGCTAGTACAATACCTCATGATGCAAAATCGGCACATGACGGGTGAAGATGAGAATCCAACTTCAAGAGAAGAATGGAAGAAGACGAACAGAGGGATGCCTCTGCTGACGGACCTATGCCTGGCAATGAGGTCGGACCCAATGGGGATAATCCGGGGCCTAGAGGAGGTGGTGACCTGCATTTATGGTCCAGCAGTGACGTACGCGTTCCCAGACCCCCTGGTGACAACGTATCGTCACTCTGTAACGCACTTGAGTCTTATCAGTATACTGGATGGGACGGCGTTAAATTGGTGTCAGCAGGAGGTGCTCAGAGGGCGAATGAGCAACACGGTACTCTTTGGAAAGGTGAAAGATGCCGAGCTAATAGTGTACAACTTCAGGGGGCAAATGCAATGCAGAATGGGGGGCAAGCGAGAGGGTCCCATCGAAATGTATCCCAAATTCTGGAACTTGAACCCATTGACGGCGGACGGACGAGAAATCTTGAGAATTCCTGCCTGGAAGGAGTGCTTCGCACTGGTGAAGAGGGAGCTGGAGACCATAATGGAGAAAGAAATCCTCCCAGCCACCATGCCTGAGTTCCCAATAGTCAGGAGGATGACCTTAGGAATGAACAGTCCCTTGGTAGTTCCCTCCATAATGGCGAGGATGACGACGGAGGAAATGCAGAAGGATTTCACTGATGGTTGGGACCCCCTGTTCATCGGCTACACGGCGGCGGTCTACTTCCATACCAGCGAGACGAAGGTAAATTCGTGGACGACGCAAGCGAAAAAGAGTAGAGGTTCGCAGCCCCCCGGATACGAGGTGCGGAAGGTCTTGAGAACTCTAGAGAAGGAGGGACTTGAGAACATGCCACCCATATGAGATGATGGCAGGATGATCGTGATGGAGGGGCACGTCGCATTGGTGGACGACATGAAATTTGCCACGAGAAAAAATAAGGCACCCTACGGCTTGGAACAGGTGGAAATGAGACAGGAGGGAACAGAACTAGATGCAGCAGGTCAACTGCATGTAGCACTGACGGAATACAAAAAGCTGGATCCTACGACACCATCACCACTGTCAGTGGACACGCCTGGAGACAAGAGGAGTGGACCCGTCGAGGACCGATTCAAGAAAATTCTCGAGAGAAGGAGACATGAGTCAGAAGAAGAGAGTATGGATGAAACTCTCAGTGAAGCCGGTGAAGACATGGAAGTGGGGAATACGCCTGAACCAGGGCCATCAGGGGAGGAGCTCACCACTCAAGAGCTGTTGAAAGACTTGAGCGAGGAGAATTGGGCAGATACTGCCACCCCACCCCTGAATCCGTCCCCCCGGAAGAATCTGGAATTGCCATTGGCAAGTGAGACCTTCAATATGGGGATGATACTCTTGAGCTCGGAGGAAAGGGAAAGGAACACTTTCGAAGGGAACAGGGACATATTCCTGGGATCCCTGAAGGACGATGCTTGGCAGGAGTTCTTGGAAGAATTCAATCAAGAAGTGGGCAGCGAGACGACGCTGGACAAATTCAAGGAGGAACTGTGGGACACAGTCGTAAGATTTGGAGAACCGCTTCTGATAGGAACGGGCCTGGATGAGAAGGCGAGAAAAGAGCTACTGAGCAAGCTGGTAGAGCTGAGAAATTCACGATCGAAGACTAGAGAAGAAAAATGTGAGGACAGCTCTACTCGGAGACAAAAAACTGTAGATAAAATGGTTGATGATATAAAAAGGGATAAGGTTGGGACTAGTAATATGATTAAAAGTACTAATATCCTTAAGGCTCGAGCAGGGGGGAGGCAAGAGTTGGAAGGAGTGGATGGAGAGGTCGAATCAGTGATGGTAGCCACAACACCCTCAAGTAGAGATGTGAAGACTCGCAAGAGGAAGAGAGAAGTGGAAGGATTGGGTAGTCCTTCAGTGGATGCTGTTTCGGAAGGAAACTTGAGAGAGACGGCGCCCATGATTTTGGCTCGATGCAAGACGGCGGCTTACAAGAGCAGCTCGGAGCTCAGAAGACCACTTGAAGTAGAGAGGGAAATAGAGGTTTCTACCAGTTCGACATCGGAGGAAGACTTCAAGCCTCAGAAGATAAACGTGAAGAGAGGTTCAACGAACGGACAGACATGGGAAGTAGATGTCGGCAAAGAATGGATCTCGAAGGCACACCAGGCCACGGGCAAGCGAATGACAAGTGATCCATTGGAGAGGAACAAGACGAGGAACACCTCCCGGACGTGGTGGGTGGCCCTTGAAACATTGAAAGACATGGAGGACTGCTGGAAGAAGTTGGATAGTGGAGTAGCTCGCAAGCGACGCAATTGGGCCACCCAGCAAAAGGCCGAGGTTAATAGAATAGAAATGGCAAATCATCTGAAGAGGTCCTGGCAGAGTTTGTTGAAGGATCATTTTGAAGAAGCAATGAGGACACCCTCATCAGCACCACCATTAATGGCGAATCCCTTCATTAGAACTGCAGGACAATTAATGTTCACCTGGAGTCTGGTGGGGATAGAGTTGGAAACACTGACCTCGTATGACAGGCTGAAGTTGGGAAGCAAGAAGCTAGATGTGTATCAGGCACTGATGCAACACGTAGCCAGGGACAACTCAGGCTTGAGCCTGGCTAGAAGAAAGGATGCCACGTGTTTCTTGAGATGGATAATGTCGATGATGTCTGATAGCACCATCCTGGCATGCCAACAGAGAGCAAGCGTAAGCAAAACCATGGAAAAAAGAGTCTCAACGGTCATCTTGAACGTGTATCAGAGCACAGGAATAGAAAAGGAAGAGGGTTCCAGACTATCCCTAGAGAACCCTAGGAAGCTAGACGAGGTACGGAGGTTTTATAATAAGAAGTTCGAAGAAGAACATGATGTTCACCGTAACCTGGCCTCGTCAGAGCAGTACTCGAGGCTCAGCGAGAAGGGTGAATACCAATATGTGTCTGGAGTGATGGGAATGGCCTACAACCCCTTCTTAGACTCGGGAGCTGGAGGCGCCCACAGGAACCATGAGGTAGCGGAGCTACTGAAGTTTTGGACAGAAAGAATAATGGAAATAGACGCGGTGGAAAAAGAGGGGCCGAGCCTGGGCCTGATTCTTGAGAAAACACCAGAGGTGGTGAGCATACCGCGTTCAAACAAGAGAGTTGAAGTGAACATGGGCGATGGAAATGGCTTGTTAACCACGAACTTGGGAGTGGTGTGGAAGCTATTAAGACCCTCCTGGTGTCCACATCCCCACGCGAGTCTGATCGAGGAAACCACCGAGCGAGTGAGGTTAGCACCAACGGAAGATGAAGATCTGGCAAAGTTGAGTGTGCTGCATAAGCTAATCTCACCTCAGATGCAAGAGCCAAGCGAAAAGACGAACAATCCCGGGTCAGCGAAGAAGTTAGAGCCGGGTAGCTGTCTGGATTCGACGTTTGGAAACGGAGAGCACACCTGCGATGGACGGTCATGCGTCAGAATACTGTCCTTTCAAAAAGAAGACCTGGTCACTTGGTTCGAAGACATCACGGAAAGGGAGAGAAGTGAAGTGCAAATAGTAGCGGAGTGTTACGCGAGAACCACGGTGAATATAGCGACAGCTCTCGGATTCTTCTCGAGAATGTGTAGTCTGCAGTCACTGGAAAGACTAGAATCTGAACATCATTTAGTGACGGCGTTGAGCGTGAAATCATGGCCCGGGGTGTTGCAGGTGACTCAAAAACACATCCGGCGCTGGAAGGTTGGTCTCGAGGGCGGAAATGGGATTTCCCATGAGCGAAGCTTATGGCTTGCCATTGAAAGCGAAATCGCTGATAGGGTCAATGATGGCCAACTTGTGCGGAAGTCACTACCCACTGCACATGGTGATGGTGGAAGCATCCATCCAGAGAGTACTGGTGGACAAGGCCTTCTCAGTGCCCAAGTGCGTGAGGTTGGCTCGGATATCGCATCACTCGCACAAGTTGTTGAGAAAAATCAGAGGGACAGTACCAAAAGAATTGAGAGATGACTTGAGTGAAATCTGGGGAGAAGAACTTTTGAAGTTGGAGAGAGAGAACACAAGCGATGACGAGAGACAAAACGTGATCGGAAAACCTGTGGGAAGTGCTCCAAACGTGGAAGATAACGACACGATGCATGAGAAAATGATGGAGCTTGAGCCTCTCTTGGAAGCCTCGGGGGAGCGTAACCTCAGGAGCATTGAAATCACCCATGGAGAATGCCCATGCCACTGTTTAGCGCAAACGGTGTGGTATCCAGATCACAAGAACCTTTGCCTGGTGTGGGATATGGAAGAAATCCGGTCGATCGGACTACCGGATCACCGACAGAAGGTGACGATCTTGGTAGTGAGTACGATCTTGGCTCTGAGATGGATAGAAGAGAATATAACGAAGTATCGGGAAGCGGGGACGCCAACGGCAGAGTCAATATACGCGATAGACTACAGTAGGAGACTCGAGTTGTTTGAGACTGCGTGCAAGGTATTCGCCATACCAACGGAAGTCAGACATGTCTGGGGCCGTTTGAGGTACTTCCCATGGTTTCGGGCGACGCTGACGTCCTGGTTGTACATGACAACGAAAGATCACATGAGAAAACATCAAAAGGAGTATCGACAGTTCCAGGCCGAGATTGGGCCGGAAGCTTTCAAGAAACCCCTGTTAACCCATCGTAATGCAATCACGACAGGATGGAAGAGAGTGGGTAAAATGTCTAGAGACAATACCAAGGCGAGGGAATCGATACTAGAGGAGGACCTAGCGAAGAACGTGAGCTTGAGCCTGCACAACTCCTTTTGTTTGAACCGGGAATCTAGGGTGAAGGCACTACCCAACCAAGCAAAGAGGTTGCAAGAGCAAAGAGAATGGATGCGATCCTACGAACAGCTGAAGGCTTGGGAGGAGATTGTGATTAGCTCCGATGATGAAGAGGAACTGTTGAGACAGTTTGCCGTATCTAGTACTTCAGGGTGTAGTACCTCCAAGGCGAAGAGTGCGAGATGAGTGGGTGGCTCGTATGGATCTTGAGTCTTGAGAGGGGAAAGGGGGCTTGAGCGTGGATCCGGGTGAAACTTGGATTCACGAAAAAGAAGTTTTAACAAAGCAAATATTGTTATTAATATACTATATTTACTATATAAATGGAAATACTGCATGACAATTTCCTGATTGAATGGGACAAAAGAAATTTTAAATGATTGGCTTAAAAAGCGAGAATTCAAGGGTGCAGGTGTGTGCAGATTTTGATTGCTGTTTAGCGATAGTGTGAAAATTTTACATGGCCGTGAATTTTTGGGGTGTAGATAAGCTTAAGTCTGCTGCAAACTTCTGTAAATGACCACTGGCACTGTATCTTGAGCAACACTCGGTTTTCTGGGACTCACTGGTAGACGACAGCACGCGATGAGGACATCGATCTCGAGTCCGGGGAGTATGTGCCAGTCGGTCATATTTGGAAGTTTTGACCTTGAGAGAAGCAAAAAACACTTGATTTTGGAGAGAAATTTAATTTTTCAAAAATTCGAATGGAGCATGTCATGCACGATTTTCTCGCGATAACTGAAAGTCAAGAAAGAGAAGTCAGAACGATCGAATGACAATCGCGGGAAAGTTGCTAGAAAAATCAGTGGGAAATTGCTATTCGCAATTTCAGTAGCAATAATAATCGAGAGTAGAGCTGTCCCATCTGAAACAGAGACGAGCGCATTCCCACGAACTGGATTGTTGTGACTGGAGTACTATTATTAACTGGACCAGAGTGAACCTTCGGTGGAAAGGTGGACAGCTAGAGTGTCCCAATGGTTCACGAGAACTCACAGTCTAGAGTAAAAACTTGTTTTGTTGTTAAAACTGACGGACATTAAACTCATCTTAGTTACTTTATTGATTCTTGAGTTGCTTACCGACTTATTTACTTCCTGGTTCTTGAGTGTGCTACAATGTGAGTACTAATTTAATTTCTAGAGTGTGTTTTATGATTGTTATGTTGAGGTAAGGCGAGTTTTAGGTTGATCCATCTGAAATGGATCAAAGTTCCACTGTCTAATAAAAAGTAACTTAACGGATTGTTCCGGCCCGGTTTTTAACGGCGTTCATGTATTTTGGGTATCTAGAGACCTAAGTATGGGGACGTTCCTAATTCTAGAGTGGGGGGGGGTGGTTATTTTAGTAGTAGCCTTTAAGCTGTAACGGGTCGTCGTCTCGTGTCACAAGCGAACCGAATTGGCTCCGACTGATTTGAGGTGGAAAAACACAAGAGATAGTGTCCCTGACTCTTGAGCCAATAGTTATAGGGCCTATTTTTCTTAAGCCTCATGTGTGACTGCAGTAGACGAATGTTACATCACCTTAAAAGTTTTAAAATAGGCACTCTCCAAAAATGTGCAAGTTGAAAGCAATTTGTAATTTTAAGTCTCGTTAGCGTGTTTTGATCCAAATGACCAAGCGCGATCTAAATTGACCCAACGCAATTGGTTATCACAAGTTTCTCTTGTCCTTGAGACACATTTTTTTTGCGTTTTTGAGACACTGGCTTGAAGGGCTTGAAATTTTCATTCAAGCCCTGAAAAGTATAGAAAATTAAATCGTCTAAGTGCCACTTTGGGTATAACAAACTTTTAAAAATATAATTAAAAAAAATGTGTTTCTTTAATTTTTTTTGTAGTCAATTTTCAAAGAAAACTTTCCATCAAATTGCCTATTTTGTTATGAATATCAGAAATGCCTCAAGTCGTTAGATTTCCTTCAGATAAAAAAGGAAATAAACTTAAAAATTGTTGTTTATTAATAGTATGATTGCAACATTTTTTGTCATTTTGCAAAGCAATCGGCTATCCTGCCTTTTCTTATCTCTTTGTTTGACGGAAAACTAAGTATGACATGATTCGCAACTCAAACTTTCACAAAAAGAAGTGCCTTTTTTGACTTTCTCCTTTTGCGCTTTTCATGATTGAAGCACTTAATCTTTATTTTATATAAAACATACGCCCCAAATTGCAAATCATTCTGGTTGAAAGGCTTATTTTTTGTAGAATTGTCTTTTTTAAAATCGCAAGCTCAAGTAGATAATTATGCTGGTTGAACGGGAAAAGTTCCAATTGGATGACCTGACAGTCTAAAACTTTTGAGTGATTTAGTATGACAGTCTAAAACTTAACAAGTGATTTAGTATGAATCAATTACATTACTGGAGTAATTCCAGAGATGTTGTAATGTCTTAAGCTACCTAATCTAATTACTTTTTTGTCCGTTTTTGCGCTTAGATAAGGTGTTATTAAAGATAATTTATTTAAAACGGATCCAAACGGCACATGCAGCCACTTGAAGCCAAACTCAGGAACGTTATTTCTCTTTTAGTCGACAGAACTCTCAGTGATCTAGAACGGGAGATCATAGCATTGCCATGCTCAGCTGGTGGTTGAGGTCTGATAAATCCAACAGAATGTGCGTCTCGTTTCTATGAAAATTCTGTCAAGCTGACAAACAAACTGAAAAACGCAATTATTGCTAAACAAGATCTTATTGACTACACGAATAGAACTGGACGAGCAGAAATTTCAGGATCGAACCGTAAACATGCTAAAGAAGCCCTCGAAATTGTGTATTCCCGAAGTGAGAATGAAATGAAGCGCACGCTAGACCTGCTACAGCCAAAAGGAACATCCGCATGGCTGACTTGTCTGCCATCTAGGGAGCAGAATTTTTACATGAACAGAGACGAGTTCCGGGATGCGCTATGTCTCCGATATGGATGGCACCTGAAAGGAATGGCTCAAACTTGTGAGTGTGGCGCAGCAAATGATATCGACCATGCCTTGATTTGTAAGCTGGGTGGTTTCGTCATAATGCGTCACAACGCTGTCCGCGACGTCGAAGCCGACTTTTTACGTAACGTGTGCAAGGATGTGAGCGTTGAGCCCGGTCTGATCCACTTGACGGGAAATGAAGAACTTGCAAGTGGAAGCAATCTGGAAGACAACGCAAGACTGGATATTTCTTGTCGAGGTTTTTGGGCGCCGCTGCAGAAAATGTTTCTTGACGTCCGTTTCACACACCCGAACGCTCCAAGTAATAGGAACCGAAAACTGAAGCCACTCCTAAAGACTCATGAGAATCGGAAAAAAGTCGAATACAACGACCGCGTTCTGCAGGTAGAGCATGCCTCTTTTACCCCCTTGATTTTTGCGACCAACGGCGCCATGGGTGAGGAGGCAGAGCGATATCATGCTATACTGGCGGAAAAAATGAGTGAGAAGCTGAACTGTACGTATGCGGACACTATGAACTATATCCGGAAAAAGCTATCCTTCACCATCCTGAAAACTGCTTTGATAGCCTTGAGAGGACACCGGAAGAAACAGCAATACACGTCCTGTAGTACCCGAGACACCGACATAAACATTTTGTGCCACAATCAATAAACATTCCTCATCGAATATCATTCCAGCATAAATTGTACACTTTCAGTATTTCTCTATACTTTATACCGATGGTTAATTCAAAACCTTTTCCCTCCATTTAAAATGGATCAAACATCTCATCACTTCATTATGGGGCCACCACAGCTGCCCAAGAAGTTCATTTAACCTGGAGAAAACCATTTAATAATTTTTTTCAGGTTAAATGGCTTACGTGTTTTAGTTCCAAGCTGATTAAAAAAAACTTTTTCATTAGAAGTAAAAGTGTTCACTCATTTGGAAATATCACTGTAGCCATGGAAATTGCATAGCATCTGTTCTCTGCTTTATTTGTGGCCATGTTTAATCTTCTATTGACGAATAATCTTCCGTGACTGAGTGTTTAGTGTTGTTATTGTTGTTGTTGTCGTTGTTGTGAATTTTCAGTAGGATACTGATGGGATGATATCGCATAGTGTGTGTGACTCTTAACCTCAAGGTCGTAGGGTCGAATCTAACTTTACCGAATTTTCGCTAGTTCGAGGCTTATTTATACTTTTTCTATTGTACTGCTTTTTGTGTTCTTGCTAGTGTTTGCGAAGCGAAGCTTCGCCTCTGTGTTAATACATGTGCAGACAATGTTTTCCTGAAATTGATAAAATAGTGTTGTTTACATCCAATTTGCAAGTGATGCGAAGGTCAGCTTCGCTTATGTATTAGCTTCTGCTTTTGGACGCGATTGATTTTCTACTTGAAGATGAGAAATGGTTGCTTACGAAGACGGAAACAAAGAGCTTGATGGAAAATTGACAGAAGAAACTCTGCGACCAAATAGTGGCACACACCTGAATGTGGGAAGTTTTCCCATTCCTTTTTCTGAAAACACAATTCTTCAGCAGCAATTAGAAGCGTTATATCAGCAAATTCACATGCAGCAGCAGATGGTTTTCAAGCAACAATGGGTTCCTCAACATCAAATGCCATTTCAGAATCCTTTTTCGCTGAACAACGCTTTTCCCTTTAATTTGAGTTGGATTGATCCGAGACTGCAGCATTTGCAACAAATAGTAAGATTTATGAGAATCACTAAAGCTTCATCTTGAAATCGTGACGGTTCATTGTGGATAAGTAATTGGCCTCCGTTACTTCCAAATAAAATTGACAACAATTGCGCAGAATAATCCGACCTTGGATATACTTTAGAAAAAAAAACGAAAAATCAAAAAGAAAAAACGTTGTTTTGATACGTAGATTCCGAAAATCGACTGAAACAGCTCTAATATGTTAACGTTGAGTCTACAACTCTGAGCTTACTAGTTTTGTTGACAAAGATGAAAATTAGAAACCACATTAAAAACATTAAAAATTTTATTACCCTTGCGATAAGTAAGAGTATTGCAATTGGGTACTAGACTTTTTCCCCGTTAACAACTTTGTCCCGAGGACTCTTACAGACTCATCTCTACCTTGTTTCAAAATGTATTCAAATTTCGCCAATTTAGCCTGGAGGAGTTAAAGAATATTCCTGGGACGGCAAAGGTGGATTCGAGTCTTACCAGGACCTATTTTTTTTTTTCAAACGGGAAAAATTCTGTTTCAAAAAAATAGGCGGCCATTTATTTGTCTGATTATGTCTTGTCAGCTTAGTTGTCACATCTTGGAATTGGTTTTTGTTTATTTTATTCTTTAAATGTTGTTTTTAGTGTTCGATTTACGCCTACATTTAGTAATTTAGTACTACATTTCGCTAAAAAATTTCTCGGCCACAATTATTTCGGCCAATTTTTTCATAGGCTTCATGACCTAATTTTAAGACGTTTCAAGATCAACACAATTTTAGCACTCTCCTCCGCAATTTTCAAGTTGGTTGTGTAATTAACAATCTGTTTGTTGAATTTTCATTTGGGAAAATTTTTCAATTTTTGTAAAAATTTTAGTTTTCTCAGAAATTTCTCCTGATTTTCAAAAAACTAGTATCAATTGACAGACCGATTATTAATCCGTGTGCCTGCGTGCTCCCCTAGAATCTGTTTTTACTTGACCCCTCTGTCTACAACCTTCGAAAAAGTGTGGGATAATATTTGACCCATGTTTTTGATTATTTTTTTGTTTTCTCGAGAACTGCCTCTCTCAAATATGAGTTTTTGGATTCAGTGGATAGAATTGTTTTGAAAAGCTCTCCTGCATAAGTGGCTATGACTAAATGTTTTTGACTCCAAAAGTTTTCCCCTCGGAAAAGTAAAAGTATTGATTTTGAGACGGTTTTTTTGAAATATTTCGACTTTCCCGAAAACTACTCCACCAAATCTCATATTGTGGGTTCAGTGAAATAACGGGTTGTGGGAAGCTCCTCTACGTTAGTGGACACTAGTAAAAAGTATTCACAAGAAGTTATCGCCCTCTGAAAAGTCAAGTTTTTGATTTTTTGATAGTTTTTTTTAAACTTTTGAATATTCTCGAAAACTACCGTGCCATACTTGAGATTTTGGGTTTAATTCTCAGACAAGGCTTCGGCAAGTTCATTTGCATATGCGACTACGCACAAATTTTTTGACTCCAAAAGTTTTGCTCCTCGGAAAAGTTTTGCTCTGTTCTCTGCTTTATTTGTGGCCATGTTTAATCTTCTATTGACGAATAATCTTCCGTGACTGAGTGTTTAGTGTTGTTATTGTTGTTGTTGTCGTTGTTGTGAATTTTCAGTAGGATACTGATGGGATGATATCGCATAGTGTGTGTGACTCTTAACCTCAAGGTCGTAGGGTCGAATCTAACTTTACCGAATTTTCGCTAGTTCGAGGCTTATTTATACTTTTTCTATTGTACTGCTTTTTGTGTTCTTGCTAGTGTTTGCGAAGCGAAGCTTCGCCTCTGTGTTAATACATGTGCAGACAATGTTTTCCTGAAATTGATAAAATAGTGTTGTTTACATCCAATTTGCAAGTGATGCGAAGGTCAGCTTCGCTTATGTATTAGCTTCTGCTTTTGGACGCGATTGATTTTCTACTTGAAGATGAGAAATGGTTGCTTACGAAGACGGAAACAAAGAGCTTGATGGAAAATTGACAGAAGAAACTCTGCGACCAAATAGTGGCACACACCTGAATGTGGGAAGTTTTCCCATTCCTTTTTCTGAAAACACAATTCTTCAGCAGCAATTAGAAGCGTTATATCAGCAAATTCACATGCAGCAGCAGATGGTTTTCAAGCAACAATGGGTTCCTCAACATCAAATGCCATTTCAGAATCCTTTTTCGCTGAACAACGCTTTTCCCTTTAATTTGAGTTGGATTGATCCGAGACTGCAGCATTTGCAACAAATAGTAAGATTTATGAGAATCACTAAAGCTTCATCTTGAAATCGTGACGGTTCATTGTGGATAAGTAATTGGCCTCCGTTACTTCCAAATAAAATTGACAACAATTGCGCAGAATAATCCGACCTTGGATATACTTTAGAAAAAAAAACGAAAAATCAAAAAGAAAAAACGTTGTTTTGATACGTAGATTCCGAAAATCGACTGAAACAGCTCTAATATGTTAACGTTGAGTCTACAACTCTGAGCTTACTAGTTTTGTTGACAAAGATGAAAATTAGAAACCACATTAAAAACATTAAAAATTTTATTACCCTTGCGATAAGTAAGAGTATTGCAATTGGGTACTAGACTTTTTCCCCGTTAACAACTTTGTCCCGAGGACTCTTACAGACTCATCTCTACCTTGTTTCAAAATGTATTCAAATTTCGCCAATTTAGCCTGGAGGAGTTAAAGAATATTCCTGGGACGGCAAAGGTGGATTCGAGTCTTACCAGGACCTATTTTTTTTTTTCAAACGGGAAAAATTCTGTTTCAAAAAAATAGGCGGCCATTTATTTGTCTGATTATGTCTTGTCAGCTTAGTTGTCACATCTTGGAATTGGTTTTTGTTTATTTTATTCTTTAAATGTTGTTTTTAGTGTTCGATTTACGCCTACATTTAGTAATTTAGTACTACATTTCGCTAAAAAATTTCTCGGCCACAATTATTTCGGCCAATTTTTTCATAGGCTTCATGACCTAATTTTAAGACGTTTCAAGATCAACACAATTTTAGCACTCTCCTCCGCAATTTTCAAGTTGGTTGTGTAATTAACAATCTGTTTGTTGAATTTTCATTTGGGAAAATTTTTCAATTTTTGTAAAAATTTTAGTTTTCTCAGAAATTTCTCCTGATTTTCAAAAAACTAGTATCAATTGACAGACCGATTATTAATCCGTGTGCCTGCGTGCTCCCCTAGAATCTGTTTTTACTTGACCCCTCTGTCTACAACCTTCGAAAAAGTGTGGGATAATATTTGACCCATGTTTTTGATTATTTTTTTGTTTTCTCGAGAACTGCCTCTCTCAAATATGAGTTTTTGGATTCAGTGGATAGAATTGTTTTGAAAAGCTCTCCTGCATAAGTGGCTATGACTAAATGTTTTTGACTCCAAAAGTTTTCCCCTCGGAAAAGTAAAAGTATTGATTTTGAGACGGTTTTTTTGAAATATTTCGACTTTCCCGAAAACTACTCCACCAAATCTCATATTGTGGGTTCAGTGAAATAACGGGTTGTGGGAAGCTCCTCTACGTTAGTGGACACTAGTAAAAAGTATTCACAAGAAGTTATCGCCCTCTGAAAAGTCAAGTTTTTGATTTTTTGATAGTTTTTTTTAAACTTTTGAATATTCTCGAAAACTACCGTGCCATACTTGAGATTTTGGGTTTAATTCTCAGACAAGGCTTCGGCAAGTTCATTTGCATATGCGACTACGCACAAATTTTTTGACTCCAAAAGTTTTGCTCCTCGGAAAAGTAAAAATTTTGATTATGTGACCATTTTTTTTTACTTTTCTCGAAATCTATCCTCCCAAATATTAGAATTTGGGTTCAGTCGAAATAACAGATTGCGTGAATCCCTTCTGAATAAAGTTTTTCTATAATTTTTTGCACAAAGCTATGATTGTCGGAATCGTCAAATTTTTGATTTGTTGTCCGTTTTTTCTCTATATTTAGCGCTAACTATCCTGCCAAATCTGATATTTTAAGTCTTATGGAATGAACAGGTTCTTGAAAGCCTTTCTTTTAAATTAGTTATGCCCAGTTTGTTTAAAAAACATGTTATAGCCTGCAAACAAGTCAAAGTTCTGAAACATTGACAGTTTTTTGCAAAGTTATTGTCAGGTTGTGTTAAATCGCGAAGCCGATTTTGGGCATCTCTCATTTTAAGCTGCCATAACCTGTTTTTTGCTGAAAACTTTATGGATTTTGGAAAGTCTTTTGATTGAACGTTTTATAGAACTTTCGACCATTTTTTCGAAGCTTTTTGAATTTTCTTAATATTTACATAAGCAAATCTGAGATGAAAAGTTCCGTTGGAAGAACGGGTTGCGATAATTGTTCCTGTAGAAGCAGCGATTCCTTAATTTTTAAAACAGTTATGTTATCTCCTTGGGAAAATTGAATATCTCAAAATTTCTTACTCTTCTCACTTATTTTAGTAGACAAACAACTCATGTTTTAGGCTAAGTCCAATTTTTGAAATCACACTTTAGTGCCGCATGAGTATGGCAACCTCGTTCAATATTAAACACGTACCTCCAGCTTTAGCTGGGCCTATAATTGTTTTTTATCGAGACTTACGAAAAATTTGGTTCACCTAGTTTTTTTCACCATCCAAAAATTTTTTAGACTTTTATTTTTTTTGTGTTGTATCGCAAGTGGTGCGAAGCTTCGCCTCTGTGTTTCAGTTTGTTTTTCGTCTCAGGCTTTTTTCCTTTTTTGTTTTTCGTCTCAGGCTGTGGTCCCTTTTTTAAAGAGTCGATGAGCGTAGTTCAGACTCTTATAGGTCGTGATGATTTTCTTCGTTTTTTTTCAGGAAAAGTCTTTAATTTCGAGGCTTCACTTTTGATTTCGTTCCAAAATCAGTTATTTTCGTTTGTTTAACGAAAATCAAACTCCAGTATCGAACAGTTTCAATGTAAAGGTCACCAGCAACGCGAATGACTACACGTTTCAAAAAATGGACTTTCAGCGGAATTTTTTAAAACTTATTGGTCCAGTTTTCTCTGAATCGGTTAACTTTTAGAAATAAGTTCCAATCATAAACAATTCATGAAATTCAAAGAGTTTTAACTTGATATATTTATTTTTTTAAAAATTGTATAGTGTTAAAAACATTTCTATCAGTTTTTTTTTTTGTTCTAAATTTTTTCAACCATCTGTTGGCTATGTTCAAAGTTTTTTGGCATATAGAGTCGTGGCTTTTCGATAAAATTAAGTTGAAGTACCGTGTGTTTTGTTTAAATTTGTTTGCTTATTTTGTCCTGTTTTGTAGGTTAAGAATGATTGATTTGGTTGTACTAGAATTTCTATCAACGGAATTTTTGATTCGACCTATTGTGCTGTTCGTGTGTTTCCATTGTCATCCAGCTTTCTTTCCTTTTGATTTTTTATGTTATTTTGAATGGCAAAGAGTTGGCGATCTTCAATTGTTTTGATCCATCCATTTCTATTATTACTCTTCTGATCAGCAAGTATTTTGCAACCGGGTACTATACGTTTTCTCTGTAAATAACTTTTTAGAAGCTGCAAGACTAGTCAAGATGAACTTTTAACATCTAAGTGTGTTTTCTAATTACACTTGCGAAGGCAAGTGTATTTTAACCGAGAACTATACGTTTAACTTCTCACTTGGCCTGTTTGTACTACCGTTGCGTTTGCGACCTATGATCTGGGTTTCGAGTCCCGATCAAACCTCGTTTTTTTTCAGTGTCTGAAGTTGAATTTTTTCCAGGCAAAACTGAATGATCGGACTCTAGTTTGTCGGCTTATGTTTTGTCGGCTTTAAAAACGTTTTGTCGTCGTTCTTAAGTGTCGTTGACTAACTCCTGCTGTTTCTTGCTCAGAAATTTTCATTCGGCCTTAATGATTTCGGCTCATGTTTTGTTAGTTTTAGAGAACTTATTTTGCATCGGATTCAAATTTTTAATCGAACTTTTTTATGACAATAATTTCCTTTGACGCTTTTTTGTTTTCGGATCAAATGGCGTCTAAACTCGTGTTGATGGCTTAGTGAACAATCGCAAAATACTTAAAGCTTGTTTAATGATAATGGCTTTTTTTCTCGTCTGTTTTTCTCAGATTGAGTTTTATGTATTTCAAGTTTCGAATTAGTTGTTTCCAGCGCACTGTCTACTTGGTAGCTTGCAATGCCACGCTTTCGTTGAATCGCATGTGATGCGAACACCTCTGTGAGCAATGATTGATATTGCAAACTTTTTCAAAATTAAATTGATTGTTTGTCGGCTTCATGGGTTTCGTCCCAACTACTTGTTTACTTGCCGGATATTTAGATTTTTTAAATAATTTTTCGATTCAGTTGTTAGACATATATCCATTTGCCTTATAATAAACTCAAATTCAATCAACCATCCAGCGCATCTGGCGTAGAGGTAACATGAGGTGAAAAGGCTTGAGACGAGAACTAGAAATTTTATGTTTTTTTCTGACTATCGTTTCGCTTTTTTGTCCGCTTAGATTCAGTATCACGATCTCTTTTTCCAGAATCAGTTTTTTTCTCACTTTCTGAGTGCCATTAGTGGAATTGCTTCAATCACAAAGCTATTTGCAGAAGTTTTTTTTGCATTTTTACACATGCGACTTTTAGGGATTAGGGAATTATTACACATGCGATTTTTAAGGAATAATTAGGGAATTACACATGCTATTTTTTGCTCGCAATAAGTACTGTCAGCTTGATACCTATTTTTCAAAGACTTGTTGGCTTTTGTCCCAATTTTTGTCTGCTAATTTGTGCTATGTTTGTGTTGCAAGTTTTCTGCTTTATGGTTGTCGACTTAAACTCTGTCGGTTTAGTTTTCTTATTGTGTATACCACCTTGCACTCATGCATTTATGGAATTCATAGACACTACGTGGGCAGTATATGTAGTTTTTTTCCAAAAAGATTTTTGATGAAAAATTTCTGCTGATTCTCAGTTTATTGGCCGATGGCTTTATTTCTGTCGGCTTTTCTACCGAATGTTTTGTTTCCTACATTTTTTTTCAAGATCAATAAGAGTCTGGAACTCTATTTTCGAATGCTCAAATTTAGCCCCAAAACTAAATAAATTTAATCCTGAAAAATTTCTCAATTTTGTTGTTTTCCTAGTTTTTTCAATTTCATCGATTGAAGTCATCTTTGCTACTTCTTGAGGGTCATGCTGTTTTAATCCTATACTTTTGGTATTACTCAGCTTAGGCTCTGTTTTAATTTTTACCCTATCGATGAGCAGGGTATTTCTACCGGGTATTCAATTTTTTGCAAATTCCAATTAACTAATTTAATCTGATATGCACTGATGTAACGCAAGTGCTTGAGACGACGGAGGTCCGGGGTTTGAGTGCGGTCAGGAGATGTACTTCTTGCAAAATTTTTTCATATGCTTATTTGTGCCAGTTTATCTTCCACAGCCCGAACTCATATTGTGATTTGAGCAATTTATACTATAACTGAAAGTTATTTTGTCTTGTTCCTGTAATGTGAAAATTATCACCAATTTTGTATAATTGCGTCTATCTGAGTATTACCGGCTGAGTTAGTGCTGGATAAAATTTGTCTAAAACGCTAATCTAACGCTGGCATTTATGTTTTTTAATACATGTTTTCCTCGAATTGAGCTTCACTCAAGACCAACGCATGAAACTATTTTTCAAATCGTTTTTTGGACTTCGTCTAATTAGTGTTTTTCGTCTAGTTTTCTGTCGACTGGCTTGTCATGCTATGTTTGTGCTTTTTTACAAAAGAGCGAAGCGCAGCTTTGCCTTGTGTTGAAATTGGCAAGATTCAATCATTTCGAAGTGTCATTTTAGGGTCAACCCAGTCCGCAAAATCTAGCGGGACAGGTTCAGCCGCAGTCTGCGTCTAAAGACAGTCCCAATCAAGAAATTAGAGCAACTGGTCGACAGGAAGTTTTAAATAATAGTCCCTTAGAACTGAATGCGAACTTGGAAGCCAACGATGAGAATGAAGCTCAGCAGAAAAGTGAACATTCCAGTGAAACAAAAACTAGTCCGTTGGAACCGATTGAAGTTGGAACTGAAAAGAACAAAGGTGTAGCTGCAGAGCCTGTATATGGGAAAAACGAAGAGCCAGCGGTCGAAAAGGTGCAATTTTTATTCAAAATATCTTCAATTTTTGATTCTTTGTAGCATGAATTAATGTTCGAGAAGGTTATTACTACCTACTATAAACAAAAACAATTATTCTATTTAGGAAACAGAAAAGATACCCGTTGAAGTTAGTGCCTGCTATGATTTGAATAATCCTCAGAGACGGTTCGACGAGCAGCCTGTCGGAGGAGCAGCTGCTGCAGGTACGCCAAGGCGGAGAGTTATCTCTTTTTTTTTAGCTGGTTCCTTCCAAAGTATCTGTTCAAATCTCAATTGCTATCCATTTTTTTTTAAAGAAAAGAGGATTTAAAATAGCTTAATTTATTATGAGTTGGAGCGTAGCAATCTGTTAATGTTTCAAAATGATGCTTCATTGCTTATCATCTTGACGAATTTTTTAAAATCTGTATAGGAAAGTCTTTCGATCAAATTCTGCTCGAAAACCTGAGCAAGAGCGAGGGATTGAGTGGTGGTCAACCTAAAACAGTGATGGCTACTTCAAGCGTCATGACTACTAAGCCTTCAGCTGGCCATGAGAAGGGTCCAGTGAAACGGAGGCCCTTTCTGAAGCGGGGCACTGGGTTGAGTAGATTTGCACCCAAGAAGCAGCCAGACAACCAGGAGCAAGACAGTTTTGATGGAAAGACAACACAGTCAAACTCACAAGTGCGATATCCGAAATCAGTCGACCAGTCACCAGCATACACAAATGATTTGTTAGTAAAATGTGTCATAATGATTTAAATTCATTTTTTTAACTTGTTTTGCTTGGGCTGCTGTATTGTGTTTCAGAGTCGATGAACGTAGTTCAGACTTTTATATACACCGCGATGATTTTTTCAGGGAAAGTCTTAATATTTGTTCAGGTTCAAATTGAATTTTCCGCGGTTTGAATTTCGATTTCTTTCTTTTTAAGTTTAGTTCTTTTCATTTGTTAAAAGGAAGGTAAACTCCACTATCGAACAGCAAAAGTGTAAAGGTCACGAAAATCATGAACGAGTTCTAGTTTTGAAAGTGGAAATCATTTTTCAGATTTCCCAGCGGAAAAAAATTTACCTATTGATCCAATTTTCTCAAAATTGGTCAATTTTAACTGTTCTAGAAACTCCGAGCTTTAAGGGCATCTATTATTTTCTTTGAAGTTCGAAAGTTTTTCAAAAATAAGTCAGTATTTTTTTTCTCTTTACTTGCATTCATTCTCTTTTCCAACTGTCTGTTGGATATGTTTTTAAAAAGTTTAAGTCTAGATATGTACCGCCAATTTTGCACGTATATAATTTCTTAGCATATATATTTATAAGATTATTGATGCAAGCTTTCCGAACTTCAATGTTAATTTTTTTTCAGGGATTCACACAGGCGAAGAACTTCCAGTCCTAAATTGAGTTCTGCGAAGCAGAGTTTCAGCGGTAAAAACGCTAAGAACCTCAACGACTTTGTCAAAGACGTGGTCGAAGATATGATTCCCGATAATGATGTTAAATCCAACCTGGAATCGGATGAATTTCATCCAACCATCCAAGAATGTGAACATCAACCGTATAAGTACGAGCCAACAACGCAGAATACTTTTTTACCTATGAAGTACTCAGGAGGATCTGGTTTCAGCTTACCAGTGAGTTTATATGCTCTTAATTGCTTTAGAAGGGGACTGTAAGGTCTGTTTACACAAGCAAAATCGCATATTTTAGAGTATCTTGAGCGTTTTCTTTGTGCATTCTCGACTGAATGATATCGAACTACAGATGCGTGAAATTAGTGGGAATGGTGAATCGCTTAATTAACGGGAGTCATAATTTTAAACGGCCATGTTTGCTGTCTACCGCAGTCTCCGAGGCATATACAAGGAGAGTCCATTTTTTGAAGGCATATATATTTTTTCAGCATTCTTGCCGTGTTTGAGAGCTCATTATTGCCGTTTTTGCTCGGTGTTTCAAACTGTAGCTTTGGATCCTTTAGATGTGGAAGGACGTTGAGCCAAATGAGCGTATGAATGGGACAGCAGAAGATTTGGAGCTGTTTGAGCTTCTAGAACAGGCAGCGGACACCTCCGGATGCTCAAACGTATCTATGCTTCTGCAGTACATTGCGAGCAACCCATCAGCTGCTCATAATTTCAAAACACCGAACATTTCGAGAGAAGTGTCTCCTTTAAAACATTTCCCAACTGAACCGAGTATGCCAATTTGTCACGAAGAAAAAGAGCCTAGTTTAAGTTCTCGGGATCATAAAGGCGATTATGATGAAGATAAGGCTGCCAATGAGCCTTCTTGGCCTCACGTGACATCAGAAAGGAATCGACTAACAGATGATTACGAGGAGGGTACATCACGTAGTCCAGAAGTTGAGCGAAAAATTGCAAGTAAAGCGGAAGTTAGACCTCAACACCTATTCGCAGATGAGAGCTGTTTTGACGATACAATTGCAAACACCTCCTATAACTCAGAGCAATTAGACCAAAACGTGCAGGATAGCAATGACTATGATCATTTTGGTAATGACGTACAAGATAAAAATCAAGATGAAGCGTTTTCTGTTCCATCGAAGTCGGATAACCCAATTGACTTCATTGGGAGTATTTCAACTTGTGAGAGTCTTCTGGCTGGAAGTATAGTTCCTGTGCGATCCTCGACGCCTCCGCTGCGTAAATTGGCTTCAAAAAGTCAGTAGACGTTTTTCAAGATTAAACTATAAAAAAAATGTAATTAGAGTGAAAGGTATTGTGCAAAATTATGTAACAGGCTTTTAAGTTATGACGTAATTTAAGGGTTAGAGCAGAGTGGAGTGGCTGACACCCTGGCTGAGTCGAGATATGCATCTGGTGGCGAAACAAAAGATGAGCGAGAAGCGACCCTGAAAGGGCTTTTTCCAAAACTCCAAGAAACGGATTTAAAGGTAATTGCCAAGATTGGAATACATGCTATGTGTTACAAGCCGATTATGCAATGAAGTATTTAGTTCTTACAGGCGACCTACAATGTTGGTAAGAGCGAGAAGAATAGTGACGCGTCACTGAATGAGAAGCTGAAGGAGAAGTTGAATACCCTGGATGAGGAGATCAAGAGGTACAGACAGGAGAATGCGGCCATCGAACAGATCCGCCGTGAAAAAGAGAAGGTATGTGTTTCCTGACATGTACATGATTTTTACTTTTTGGTTTATCTCTTTATGAATGGGTTCGGTTTTTTGCTCAGAAACTGCAAGAATTCAATATGGAGGTGTCCAACTTCCAGAATCAAAGGGACGAAGAGTTTAAGCGAATAGAAAATTACAGGCAGCAAGAAACTGCAGCACTCAAGTAAGTATGTTCCTTATGCGGAGCATTTGAAATGAGAACAATAAATAGGTCGCTTACTAAAAAAAATTTTTGTTGGAGAAACAAAACAGTTGTTGATATTTCTGAATAGTTAGTGAACGAAGTGACAGTTCAATAATTCAGTTTGTTTGTCTTCAAGAGACTCCTCTGCAACTATCTGTTGGTCTTGTTTTTTTGCAAGCGGGTAGTAGAATTTTCCCTCGGAAATAAATAGCTTCACATCAAGGTCAAATGTTGAATTTTATAACTAAAAGGATGGCATCGTTGGAGTGTATTAAGGGCATATGAAAGTTAAGAGTTGCAAAGTAATTTTACTCTGCACCAAATGATTTCGGTAGATTTTTGGCTCCGTGGTCGGTCGGCTTTGTTTCAGTCGACTTCTTTTTCTAATGTTTTTGTTCCGACCATTTGCAAAATGTGGAGGAACTTTGTATTAGGGTGTTTTAGTTTCTTAAACGCAAAATCAGGTACCACAAATAATCATCCGAATGAGTCGAGTTATATATCATATTAAAGCCCCTTCAATTGTTATTCGAAGGATATTTCAAAATTTTGAAAAAAACATCGGATTGTTGGTATAATTTCAAGCTAAAAAAGCGAGGCTAAGCAGGCTTACAAAAGCTTATTTTTGCTCAATTTAAGCCGGGAAAACTTAGTTTTACTCGAGTCAAGTTAGTTTTTAGCGCCAGTTTCAGAAACGAAAACTTTCTGCAAAAACATTGAATTTTTTCAAATTTTTTTGTCTTTTTTTTCAAAACCTGTTCGCCAATTAGCCTTTTTTACTATGAATGCTGAATGTGCCTCATGAAAATGGTTTAAATTTTTTTTGAATTTTTTTAGTTGAAAAAAAAATCATTTTTTTGGTTCTTACTTTTTTAATCAACTTTGATTGCAATTTTTGTTGATTTGGCTGCGCGATCTGCTGTAATTAGTAAGCGCGATCTGCTGTAATGATTAGATTGATTAAACTTTACACTAATAGTATATGAAGTAAGAGACCAATTTGGCCTGTTTAATTCGAAGATAACGTCCATGCTTGAGACGACAAAGGTACGATACTGGCCAGGAGCTGGTTTTTTTTTCATAAAATGTACTTTTTTCGGAGCAAAGTGTTTCTGCTCAAGAGTTGTTGGCTTTGTTACCTCTTTGTAGGTTTTGTTTCGATGCTTTTAGCCTTCTTCTTTTTTTCATTTTCTTGGCATACTTTTTGGAAAGAATTCGAGACGAAATGAAGTCAAATGTAGAGAATTTTTTAGTAGATCAATTTTTTGATATCTCGCAAAAAAAATTAGGCGGCTTTCATCTCTGTTTTAGACGATTAATTTATCATGATTTGTATGTGTTAAATCGTTTCGCTTAGCCTCTATTTGTACAATTTCTAAAGGTGCATGTAATTCTGTTACAAGATTTCGTTTTTTGGAATTTAAATAGTTTTCAACAACAATTTCAAGTTTTTTTGATTTCTCGGTTTATATGCAAGTAGTGATAGTCATTCAGTTTTGTATTGCAAGTGTTGCAAAGCTCTGCGTCGCCTGTATTTTGAATATCGCTTATTTTTGCAAGCTCAGTGAATATTTGCCAAGGACCAGAAAATCGTCAATATTTATACGCGATTTTTGAGACTAATCTGATGTTTTTTATTAATCTGATGGGTGTTAGGAAGGAGCGGAAGGTGTTTGAAGAGGCTCAGAGGGCAGCTAAAGAGAGTCTCACAAAGAGGGAGAGGGAGGAGGTGGAGAATCTGAAGAAACGACTACATGCCGTGGAAAAAGAACTCAAGCAGAAGGTAGATTGATTAAACTTGCGTTACAGAGCGAGTCGATGTTGAAGCTATTGAAAAAAGCTTAGGTAATTATAAGAGAAATGAAAGTTACTGAACGAAAATCTTAGATTGTGTTATACACGCAAGGTTAGATTGTGTTATACCACCCAGGCTATTTCGAGAATTTTTAAAACGGGTCGCAGAGTGCATTGTAAAATTTCATTGCGAAGTTTTTCTGGTACTTGCAGAAGCGAGGTTGCGGGTCCAGTGATTTTGAAAAGCATGATCTTTTGTTGTTTAATTAAATCACATTTCTTGCTACCCTTTTATAATTGAATCATGAGATTGTTGGCATGAGGCAGCCGAAATAATGGTGCAAGTAATTATCTATGCAGCCGGGGGATGGAATCCCGTAGTCTTCGCAGTAATATTTTCAAGCTGTATTATTTTTCAAAGCTTATTTTTAGCCTTTCATTTGAGTTTGTGAAGCTCAATTTACTTGTCGGCGAAGTCTAGCTTAAAATTTAGCTGAAAGTCTTTTTGTTTTTTGAACTTTGACCTTAAAATGAAACTTAGCACGTGTTATAAAACATGGGAATTTTAAAGAGTCGATGAACGTAGTTCAGCCACTTTTATAAGTAATGATTTGTTTTCCGTTTTCTTTCTTAGGAAAAGACTTGGAGTTTGTTCAAGCTCAGCTTTAATTTTTTGTGGTTTGATTTTTGATTTTTTTCGAATTCAGTTTATTTTCTTTGTGAAAGGAAGGCAAACTCCACTATCGAACAGCAAAAGTGTAGAGGTCACCAAAAACGTGATTGACTTAATCGAAAATTGAATCTATATTTTAAAGAAATGCTGGCTTCTCTATCTTGCCACGTTTTAGCCTTTTCAATGTATTTTTTGCATATTACACGAAAAAAAAATTTCACGTTTAAGCTATATCGTATATTGCACTGGTTACGAAATTTTTTCGACTTTCCAGTTTGAATTCAGTGTTTATTTCACCAAGTCTAAAAATGAGAAGCACAATAGTGGGATGCTGTCAGGGTTCCCCAGTAGTTGCGAGTTTGGCCTCCAGTTATGAATGCCCAAATCCTTTTAGTGTACGAGATATGACAATTTTTGTGATTTTTTTTTTGTAATTTACGAGATATGACAATTTTTGTTAATTCCCAACGTTGTAGTTGGGTTTTGCGAGGCTACTATCATGAGCTTCAAGTTGCAAATCTTGAGTTCAAATGCGACTGCTCTAATGCTCTTAGTTTCCGAGATGTGACGTTTGTTATGTCTTTTTTTAAAATTATTCAAAGAACTTGAATATAAAAAATTCACAAAATTCGAAGTTCCCATTTCTATAGTGAGGCTCTGACAGAGTACTCCCAGGAATTGCGAGTTTTGCTGCCAAATATGACTGCTCAAATCTCTGTAATTTTCGAGGTATGACGTTTTTTTTTCACAAAATTTTCAGAAAATTTATGTTTTGTTTTCGAAATTTGATATTCCTAACCCCGTAGTTGGGGCTTTCAGAGTACTCTCAGGGGTTGCGAATCTTGCCTCCAAATACGACTGCTCAAATATTTGTAGTTTTCGAGATATGACGTTTTTAATGGTTTCAATAAGTTTTTTTATTGAAAATTTAAATTTGGAAGTTTTTCAAAATTTGTAGTTCTCAACTCTGTATTTGGGTACTGTCGGTTTACTCTCAGTGGTTGCGAATTTTTCCTCCAAATTGGACTGCTAAAATTGTTTATAGCTTTCGAGATATGACGTTATGTTGTTTTTTCGAAATGGGGCAATGCGGCACTTTTCAGGCCCACATAGCTCTAAGGGAAATGTTTCCGACTACCGAAAGGAAAGAAAGCAGGGTAAATTTTTGGTATCAAGTTTTATTCGTTTCAGAATTCTGTGCTACTTCAGCAAGTAGCTCAGAATGCTCCGAATATATTTTAGTTAAGAGTAATGAACGTAGTGAGTACTCTTATATAGGTCTTGCTGTTTTTTTTTCAGGAAAAAGTCTTAAACGTTGTTCACGCTCAATTTTGATTTTTCGCGGTTTGACTTGTGATTTTTTTTTCAAGTTCAGTGCATTTCTATTGTTAAAAGGAAGGCCAACTCCACTATCGAGCATCAAAAGTGTAAAAATCACGAAAAACGTGATCGAATTCTAACTTGGCAACTGGAAATTATTTATCAGATTTCCCAGCGAAATAAAAGTTATACCTATTGATCCAGTTTTCTCAAATTGGGTTAATTTTAACAAAAAAGTGTCCATCATAAGTTTTTTTACAAATTGAAAGAGCTTCAAGGCCATCTATTTTTTCTTCGAATTTCAAAAGTTGAAGACTTTTTGAAAAAAACAAGTCAGTTTTTTTTTCATTGCGTTCATTACTCTTTTTTTGCAACTGTCAGTTGGCTATGTTTATTTGAAAAAGCGTTTTCAAATCAGCAGTTGAATTTTTAATTTGATTCATTCTTTCACTGTCCATGCAAAGTGAAACTTCGCCCCTCAAGTATATGCTCAGCATGTGCTTTATGCTGAATCTGAGCGAGGGTTGATTGCGGTTGGTTGATTTATTTTAAACAGGTTTCACTGCAGCGTCTTGCTGATGAGATTTTTGCTGTAAGAGTATATTGGATCATTAACCAAGCAACGCCTGTCGTTAGACCAGTTTTTTTAAGAGTCGATGAACATAGTTTTTATCTGTTTAAATAAAGCAAAATCATTGCTGCATAGTAATTTCTTTTCAATGATTTGTGAAAGCAATTACTCGAATGCTCTTAGAAGCCGACTGTCAGTGGACTGTCTAAGTGTTTGCCTATCTCGCACAAGATAGATATTGGGCTCCATTGGCAGCGGTCGCAAGATTTTCTTTTCATACTCATTTCATGTTTGATTGATTTTTAAGAGCTCAATTTTCCCCGGTTATTTGTTGCCTGCGTTTTCAAAGATTCGCCTCAGAGTAAAGAAGCGTATTGCCGCCTTGCGAGGAAAGGATAACTATATTCCTTTAAGTCCAGATGGATATTATCTAGATATGCAGGTCTCTGGGTTGAGATGACGCGCGTTAAATTTCTTCGGGCGCAGAAGGCGTTCATTAATTTTTGAGCAAGATTAAGTTGATTTTAAGTGACACTGAAGATCTTAAATAATTACATATGAGTTCAGAGAATTTTCATTGGTTTTAGTGTTTTTTATTCCGATCACTCTCACTTCTTTCAGGCGGTTTTGACTACCACAAAGGAAGCTCTTAGAGTTTAAAATGTAGTGTCTTATTTAACTTTCGCTCGCAGACATAGTTGGATAAATTTTTTACTTTTCAGGTTTTTTTATCACGAATCAATCGAGTTTTACAAGTGGCTTAAATAAAATCCATCTTAATTTTCTCCTGAAACCACGGTGGTCGGTATTTATTTCTAAACGCTAATATTTTTATTGTTCCGACCATTGATTTGGGTGTTTTAGTGCTTTGTTTTCCACGCAATGTCAGGTACCATAAATTAACATTGGAATTGGTCATACGATTTATCATGTTCACGATATTTTTGTCGTTATTCAAACGACTCTTAAAATTTTTTTTTAAAATTCTTTCATCACATCACGCTCAATAACGACAGCAATTTGGAGAAAAAAAACCAACGTTTTTGTTGTAGTTCTTTTTTATGAATGTGGTATGAATATTTTGATTCATTTGAAAGCTGGTTTTTACAATTCATGAACCGAAGAAAAAAAACATAATTTTTCTACTTGCAGTTTTATAAGTCGATTTAGTTTTTGAGTGTTAATGAGCGTACTGAAGATGTATATGTCGTGTTGATTTTTTTGTATTTTTAAATTAGTTTTTCAACATATAAAAAAATCCGAAACAAGTCTCATGTGTCCAAAGTTGTATAGGTCAGTAACCCGAGTATAACTTCACAATTTAACAAAAATCAGGTGAGAAAATAGTGAGCGGGCAGTGAGGAGTTGGACCGTTAACACCAATGCCTGGCCAGCAGTAAAGTGTTTAAATTAGTTCTAAACTTCGATCACGCTAAACTTGATCTTTTGCGTTTTGGTTTTTGATTTTTCTTAAGTTCAATTCGAATTCATTTGCTACAAGGGATGCAAATAAGCCTTTCCAATTCAGGTTTAGGTTCAAAAACGGATCTTCTTCTTTAGGTTTTCCTTCGGAATACAAAAACCTTTGGCAGTTTTCTCTGATTGAGGTAGTTTTTATAAAAAAAAAATAAATTCTTGAAATTCAAAGAGCTGTCTCCTTGAGCTCTCTAAATTTTTCCAACTGTCTGTTGACTATGTTTAGAATTGCCAGTGCTATCATAAAAGTTTCAGCCTTGAAATATTATGAATTTCAAAGAGCTTTAATGGGATGCAATTTGTTTTCGAAAGTTGAGAAAATGTAGATTTTTTTTCGGTTCGCTTGTTCATTAGCACTTTTTGTTAATGTATCTTTGAATATGTTTGGGAACAGTTACTTTTTTTTAAATAAATCCTTAAGCTGTTGATTTGAAGGAGGCCAAATGGAGCAGTACAGTGGAAAGACTGAACAACACAGTGCAGACTCAGAAGAAGCAGATCGAGGAGCTGAAGACAGCCAATCAGCAGCTGGAACGACTTAGAATAGAACACATGAAGAAACAGGCGGCCACCTCGGCGGCAGCCAAGAACACTGCTGCACAGGTGAGATTTGATCACATCTGTTTGATGACTGTTAGTTACAATTTGATGTCTATTTTTATCCATGTTTTGTCGCGCTAACAACAATACGGTTATGAAAAAAAAATTGCGACTATACGCTTTGAATCTGGCAAGTTTTTTTTTCCTGGTTTAGCCAATTCCTATTTATGTTGTCTAATTATTTAACTAATAATTTAACTCTTGAAAATCAATTCAGAATTAGAAGTATGTTTTTTTTTGGATTGGCCAAGATTCGTTTTTAGAAACCTGCAAATGCGTTGGACCTGATTAACAAAAAGTTATCTGCCCAGCAGTCAACGGTCACTAAACCAGCTATCAGCAATGCTAAACCGAAGAAGGAAGAGAAAAGCAACACTTCCGAGCCGCCAACTGAAACGACTAAATCAAAATCAGCTACTATTACTAGAAGTAGTTCACTGAAAGCTAATCAATCGGGAATGCGAAAGACAGCGACTGTATCTTTTGACGCAAAACCGAAGGTTGATGATACGAGACCCAATAAGGGGCCAAGTGTTCAAATGGGAATGTCTTCGCCTGAAAGTAGAACTCAAGTTTCGTCCTCTGTTCCAGAACAGTCATTGGAGCATCAGACTCACTCTACTCATGATGTTACACATAGTCTCGACTCTAGTTCTTGCGACGTGGTTAGTACAGTTTATAGTTACTGGTTGTGAAAAACCATTGATCCAAAGTTGACATCATTCCAATATAATTTTGCTGCGATCTCATAGATTCTGGTTGCGAAGTTTGAGTAGACTCGATAATTGAGTCGCTAAAAACTTCAGCTTTAGGCGCTAAATAGTCTATGCTGAACTGATTGTTGGCTGATTTCTGATAGCGTGCAGATAATGTTCGCTTTAGGTTGAGAATAAACTGGCGGATGGGATGGTGGAGTTCGTGTTTAACAATGGCACCCGCAAAGAAGTCTCCCCTGATGGAAAGAGTGTCACCATCTTCTTTTTTAACGGAGACTACAAGAAGACCAGCCAGGACGGATCTGTGGTGAGTGCAGGGGCGAGGGAGATATCTCATGATATGTGAATTAAGGAAATTAAAGTGATTGAAGGGGTTATCAAATTATCCAAGAGTAATTCCGTTAGCTTTTCGACAAATGCAGTGGTCATTACCAGTGATGTCCATTTAAAAAAACAAATTAAATGAGGTTAAATTTTTACTTCAATTTTAATTTATTCAAATGTAAATTTTGAGTCCAGTTAATTTAAATAAAAGTTTTAGCTTAAATTGAGCAATTCAAATTGAAAAAAAAAATTGCCGGAGCGGAATTCGATCCTACGCCAAACTACACCTTTTAATCATGCCAATTAATTTCTTAATTCAGAGTTCCAGGAAAAAAGCAAACAACCTGAGGTTTTCACGACAAAATAAGTAAAATTTGATAATTTTGTGGTTGTATGCTTGCTCGAAAAAATTGCTTGCTCGAAAAAATTGCTTTCGATTTGTTTGCTTACGCTTGCGATTAGCAAGCGTTATCAAATCGCAAGATAGAATTTTTGTCTTAGCAATTAGTTAAACAGAATCACTTGAATCAAGTCACCTTTGGTTCATATAAAATCAAACGTCAGACTTTACTTCGAGTATTTGGCGAAGAGCTAAAGTAACTGCTTATAAAGACAAAGGTCAATGGTTCGAATCTTGCGAGGACCTGTTTTTTTTTGTGAGCGGAAAATTGTCCGCGGGTCAAAAAATCTTTGCCGGACTTCTGTTTGTCTGCTTTTTGTCGGCCTAGATTCCGCAGTACCAAGTTTACCTAAAAATTAAGCATTTTCCACTCAAATTAAAAATAAAACATTTCAGTGTATTCCGGTTTTGTGCAAGTAATTGAGTTCCAAGAAGTTTTGTCTATTTTTTGATTTTTTCATGTTAATGTAAAATTTTTGGAAGTCCTTGTTTCTTTAACTTCAAGGATTGTTCTGTGCATTTGGTGCAGTGGTAACACTCATGCTTGAGACGACAACTCGCAGAGGTTCGATTTAAGTCCTGTTTTTTGTGGAAACTGAAAATGTTCGACTATTTAAGACTTTCGTGCCTGCTGAGTTTTGTCGGCTTAGGTCCCGCAGAAAAGTTCGGTTTCTTCGTATCATTTTGAAATATCTTTAAAAAGTTTCTATGGTGCAAGTATTTTGTTTCAGGAATGTTTCGTTCCTTTTTGCTATGTTTATAACTCTATTTGACAAAACAAAAAAGAATTTTTTTTAGAGGTTTTTCGATTTTTGATTTGTATTCTTAAGAGTAATGAACGTAGTTATAAATGTCTTGCTGATTTTTTTTCAGGAAAAAGTCTTAAAATTTGTTCATGCTCAATTTTAATTTTTCGCGGTTTGAGTTGTGATTTCTTTCAGTGCATTTCTATTGTTAAAAAGAAGGCAAACTCCACAATCGAACAGCAAAATTGTAAAGGTCACGAAAAACGTGATCGACTTCTAATTTTGAAAATGGAAATTAACTATCAGATTTCCCAGCGAATTAAAAATTATACCTATTGATCCAGTTTTCTCAAATTGGGTTAGTTTTAACAAAATATTCTACATCATAAATTGTTCTACAAATTTAAAGAGCATAAAGGCCATCTAATTTTTATTTGAAATTCAAAAGTTTTTTTTTTTCAGTTTTCTTGCGTTTATTACTCTTTTTTTTGTAACTGTCTGTTGGCTATGTTCATTTGCTGGTAATCATTGCCATTCATTTTTGTGTCGCAAATGATGCGAAACTCCCTTTCCCATCTGTCGAAATTGCAAAATGTACACAAAACTAGTAAACAAAAAACTGTTCAAAAACTGAATTCAGAAAAATTTAAATTGCTAAAGAAAAACTTAAATAGTTTTGGAACAACTTTAATTGGTGCCAACAATTTCTATAATTTTTATTATTTTTTAAATGGACATCACTAGTCATCACACTATTTTCCTTATCTGGTCAAAATGATTGAGTTTTTACTATTTCCGATTAGTTGATAAATGTATCTGTTTTAGTTGTACTACTATGCGGCCACTAAGACTACTCAAACTAAATATCCAGACGGACTAGAAGTACTCCAGTTCGATTGGTAAGGGACATGCTTATCTTACAGCGAAACGAAAAAAAAATATCTGTTTTGCATAATTTTAATAAATAACTGGTTGCATCTGGATTATGTTTGAATTAAACTGGGATGTTGTTTTCGCTTCCTTTGGATTTAGCTCACTTGTACCTACATGTCCAAAGTTTACACGTGAATAATGAAGTATATGAGCGTCTGGACTGTTTTGACAAAGAATAGTCAGTATAGAACAGGTTTGCTGGAGCATTCAATATTCATTACACTTTACTGCTAGTCTGAAAATGGTAACATTACTAGATTTGTTGAATCAAAAATATCTATAATTTTGAATTTTTGAAAAATGTTTTGGAAATCACGGTAGTTTGCAAAATCATGTCTGAGTGCGTCAAACATTTGCTAGCCTTTCTGTGATTGCCAAAAGAATTTGTGGATGGTTGTTTAAGCATATCATTTCTGGGTTCAAGTACATTTGGTACTAAGTCTATTTGCACTATAGAATAGTGTTGGCTGGTGGTTGCATGCTAATAGATAGAAAAAGCTATGGATGCTTTATTGCTGTTTTGTTTTCTTATCGAATCTTTGAGTGATTGGTGGTATTGTTTTAATGTGTAGTGGTCAGATGGAGAAGCATTTGGTGGATGGTACAAAGGAGATCTTCTTCCCAGACAAGAGTGTGAAGGTGTGCTACTCGGACGGCCAGGAAGAGACTACTCTAAGTGACGGCACTGTCCTACACACCCACCCCTCCTCCCACACCAAAACCATCTTCTACCCCAACGGACAGAAGGAGATACACACGCCACAGTACAAGGTATAGTTACCCTATCACACAGCTATTTAATTGGTAGGGCCATACTTCGTAACAGGCAACAGTTGGTGACAGGCGACAATTTGTGACAGGCGACAATTCGTAACAAGGCATTGGTAAGTAGAACGCGCTTGCTGCGATGCGCTTACATGCGGTATGAGAGGAATAGTGCGCCATGAATCAGTTTTCCCCGCTTAACCTACTGTTACGAATTGTCGCCCCACGCATTTAAGTTTAGCCCAACCACAGTAGAGTGAATGCTTAACCCAATATGAGTACAATGTAAATGGACAACGAGCTAGACATCCAAAAGTTCTCTTTTTTCAATTATAGGATGTTGAGAGATTGAAAGCAGGGACATTTCGATTTCGATTACATCCTGCAATTATTCGTGCGTGCGATGCGCTTCTATTCAAACTGAAATTGTTTTTGATTTATTAAATTTACCAAGCTTTCTACTCTTCAGAAGCGAGAGTACCCGGATGGTACGTGTAAGATCCAGTACCCGGACGGGAGACAAGAGACACGCTACTCCTCTGGCAGAGTGCGCATCAAGAATGCTGCTGGAGAAGTACTCGTAGACCAATACGTGTCACCACAACACCCAAATCATAACACATCAACTAGTGCAGATTTCAACAACAGAGGTCATGTAGAAAATGTTGCAAATACAGACTCTCAGGCTGATCAACTCAGTTACGATTGTTAATGTCGTAGACGGCATAATTAATCTAATCTATAGATATTTTTGAATTATATACTACTGAAGTTTGAATTGATTGTATAGCGCTTGTTTGTATCTTTTTAAGTCACTGTTCGATTCTAATTGATTATTTGATAGTCTAGATTTTAGTTATAAAGAGCAGTCAAAAAACAAAGGTAGACGTTTATGCGAACACAATTTTTCAACACTTGTGGTTAGCACGCATCATCAAATTAGACCTTTTCCGGGAATGGTAGAGATATATATTTTTTATAAACGTTTTGACCATATTTAGTTTTTGAATGATCGCTCCAGACAACCAATTTTTCAGCAGAAGTCGCACATTATGAGTTAACGTTTTTCTTCAGTGTTATTGTGCAGACCATTGAAAATGGGGAGTAGCTTATGTCTTCGGGTGTATTAGTTTTTTTTTATTTCTAAACAAAATTAGGTACACAAATAATCATCGCTATGAATCGAATAATTTTTAAAGTCGTCTAAGTCGTGATTCGAACGACCTTAAAAATTTCCAATAAGTTTCTGTGTCGAGAAAAACGGCTTGATTTTTAAGTTTGTAGTCTAATTTCGAGCGAGTAAAGCGAGCAAGTAAGTAGGTCTTATTACTTTTGCAAGCTTGCGACCAGTGTATTAGTACCTTTTTTCTAACCTTACTCCCAAATCAAAGTGTTCATTAAAAGATTTCATTTATTTGGGGGCACTTTTGCTATAATCACGATATGTAATATAGGAAATTTTATATAATCTGTTTTATTTGTGGCTAGTGCTTGTGATTAAGAGTAATGAACATAGTTAAGGCTCTTATATAGGTCTTGCTGATTTTTTTTTCAGGAAAGTCTTAAAATATTGATTTTGAGTTCAATTGAAATTCATCTGCTGAACGTGACGTAAATAGCTCTCTGCAAATACGAACGTGCAAATGGTTGGTGCAAACAATCGTGAAATACTTCTAGTTTCGAAAGTGGAATTTTGGCTTCAAGATTTCCAGCGGAATAAAAACTTTACTCGTTGATCAAGTTTTGTCAAGTTGGATTATTGTTATCAAAAAAGCGCCAATCATAAATTATTCTCGAAATTCAAAGAGTATAAAGGGTGTCTATTGGTTATGTTTAATTATTAATTAAGCGTCCGTGGCCGAGTGGTTAGTGCGTGAGACTCATATTCTCCTGGTTGCAGATCGAATCCGAGAAGCTGACATTTTATAGAGCTGCGTTTTTGTGTTCTGGCTAGTGTTAGCGAAGCACAGCTTCGTCTGTTTAAAAGAAAAGCTGTACAAAACGATCACTTCTGTTAAAGAGAAAAGTTTAATATAACGCTGCATATTGGTAGCTTCATATAACGCTTACTTTGCAGGAGAATGTTTTTTTTTAATATATATATATTTTTTAAATTCTGCTAGAAATTAGAATAAGCCTAATTGTTGTGATAAACTTATTAAATAGTTTTCAGACAGAAAAGCAAATGCTCGCTAAACGGTCGCCCTAATTCAAATTCTCTCGCTTGCTTTCTTTCGTTATTTTCGAAATGCAGATTCTTAGTGACAAAATCAAAGCAGCGAATCTAAACGATATCGAGCAAATTCGCTCCCTTCTTATGGATGTAAGATATTGCCGACGATATTATATCCCACCTTGAGACGGAAATTAAGGATCTTCGCGTGCTGAATGCCATTAAAGACGACAGGGCAGAATGGAAGTGTTGATAAAGATGTACAGATGCATGTGTATAGTGGATCTACTCAAGGTGATAGCTTTGCTGGTTCTAAATCAAATACTACGTTTCCTACTAGTGGAGAGAAAGGTAAAACTTTGAGTAAATTTTATGTTGGAAAGCGCAAACATGATAAGGATGACAACAAACTGGACCGGCTGTGTAGCTTGTTGGAAACAGTCATTGAGCATGTGTCTCCTCCTGCTAAAAAAAGCATAGGTCTACGTGCACCGCAGTGTATTACAAATGATGCGGAAAGTAACGCGGGAACATAAATACTCTATACTTAGCTTCTTGCTTTAAATTTTTTGTTCTTTTTTGGGAAACCTAATGGAAGCAAATATTGGGGGGAAAAAGGTGTGCTTTTTCTTAATATAAGATCACTCAGATTACATCATGACCAGCTATGTGTTTTGGTTGATTCACTCAAACAAAAACCATTAGTTATAGCTTTATACGAGACATGGCTAACTGACAATGATTTTTTGGATTTTTTTTCAGTTGGATGGGTATCAAAAAGGGGTTTTTAAAAATAGGGAAAAAAGGGGTGGCGTTGTAGCTTTTTTTGTCAGAACGGGAGTTGAATTTATTCTTCAGGATTTAAAATCTGATTTGGAGTATCTTACCATAACTATTTGGAACAAATTAACTTATTTTACTATATGCACGGTCTATAGATCACCTAATCAAACATATTCAACATTTCTAGAAAATCTGGATTATCTATTAAATGAACTTCGATTATTAAAAAGAAATCCAGTTATTGTGGGAGATTTTAATTTTGATATTCTTGCCAAGGATGAAAAACCAGAAGTGTTAAGTTATAAAACGCTTTTAAAATCTTTTGATTTGGATTTTTGTTTGAGTGAACCAACCAGAGTTACTGAAAATAGTGCAACATGCATTGACCACTTTATAACAGAAGATTTTTATCCGGTGACAGTTATCAAAACCACAATTAGTGATCACTATGCATTGTTGGGTGAATTGCCGTTTTTGGTTGAAATGCCTTGCAAAACTGTTATTTATACCAGAAATTTTAAAAAAACTGAAGCTTGATGACAAGTTATTATTTCTTCTTCATGTCGAATTGGAAAAGTTGAGTGATAAGGAATCAGTAAATACAAAAATCCACGGTTTAACGTATTCAATGATTAATGTTTTTGATAAGTTTTGTCCTTTTAAACCAATTGATTTTACAAAACAATTGAAAAAAAATTTTGGATTTTCAACAATTTGAAACAAATATGCAAAAAACGAGACGCTGCTCAGAAAAAAATGGTAGCACTTCCGAACGATGAAACAAAAGCGAAATTCAAAAAAATTCAGAAATGAGGCGAAAAAGCTTATTATGACGGAGAAAAGAAAGTTTTGTGACAATCAACTTGGAAGTTGTAATGATTCCAAAAAAAATGTTTCAAGTTTTCAATAAATTTTGTGGGAAAAAGAAATCTAATTTGTGCAAATTAGAGGTGAATGACACGAATAAATTTTTTGCTACCATTGGACCCACACTTTCAAAAAACTTTGAGAGTTTAAATACAACGATAAAGTTTCACGAAACTCTGATACTTTTGTTTTCTTTCCCACTGATGTTGATGAAATGGCGAAGGTTATTAAGAACCTGATGAACAAAAACTCGACTGGTCATGATGGTTTGAGTAATGTAATGATTAAACTTTGTGCACCAGTCATTATGAAGATCTTAGTTGTTTGTTTTAATGAAATGTTCGGCTCGGAGTCTTTTCCTGACGATTGTAAAATAGCGAAAGTGATTGCCCTGTTCAAAAGTGGAAGTGAAATTGATTTTGGTAATTACCGACCCATCAGCCTTCTATCAACTATAAGCAAAATTTTTGAAAAACTAATTTATAGAAGAATGGTCAAATTTTTACAGAAGTATAAAATTCTTTGCCCTGAACAGTTTGGCTTCAGAAAAAAACATTCATGTGTACATGCAATCTCACTTATAGTCAAATATATGCGCTCAGTTTTGGAACGAAGAGATAGTGGAATGGCACTTTTTCTAGAATTTAAGAAAGCATTCGACACTCTCGATCACGATATCTTAATCATTAAATTAGAGAAATAAGGGTTCCGTGGTAAATTTTTAAATGTGTTGAAAAATTATTTAATTAACAGAGTACAATTTGTAAGTGATGGTATCATAAATTCTTCATTTGAAAAAATAACTTGTGGAGTTCCCCAGGGTTCGGTTTTAGGTCCTTTATTGTTCTTGATTTATATCAATGATATTTCAAATGTAACAAAGACATCCGAGATAAGCCTTTTTGCCGATGACACTGCTATTGTTGGTTCTGGTAAAACGAGAGCGTTTTTGAAAAAAATCAGAACAGATACTCAGAGCCTAAATGACTGGTGTAATGTCAACAAGTTATCGATTAATACAGACAAGAGTAAACTAGTGGGTTTTGGTAAAGCGATGCCTGATGCCTCAATTTCCATTGCTGGTGAAAACATGGAAAATAAAGAAAGAAAAAATTGAATTTTAATATGCAGACTGTAAAAGTTTGCACGAAAATTTCCAAATTTAATGGTGTTTTATATCGAGGAAGATCTTGTTTCTCTAAACAGGCATTAATTAAGTTTTACATTGCATACGTGATTCCATTAATTTCTTATGGCTTATTAGCTTATGGATGTATATCGAAATCAAACCTTGATAAAATTTTCTTGGCACAGAAAAAAATCATAAGAACCATTTTCTTCCTTCAAAAATATGATCATGTGTCGGAGTTTTTTTTTTCAAAATTCCAACTTCAGAGTGTACATAAAATTTTTATCAGCCAATTGTTTTCCGAGACAATTTTTCAGTACCTTGGAAAATCGCCTTTAAAATTTTTGAATCTTGATTATGTGAAAACGCGTCGTAGTACCCGGTCGAATAGCTTAGGTTGTATACCCTTACCTTTGAGAAAATCAAAAATAGCACAAAATTCGGTTTCGTACAAAATTGTGAAATCCTATAATTTCCTAATGTCAAATAACCTATTGCCTCTTAACCTTAACGAGTTTACTGATAAACAGAAGAAAGACTTTTACGTTAAATTAAAAAAAGTGTACTTAAATGACAATCGATTACTTGTTGACATGTTTATAGGGTAAATTTCGTGTACACTCATATTTTAACTCGGTTTTGCTTTCACTCATTTATCTAGGTTTCCCTTAGGTTACTGCTAGTTGGGCTGCACTAGCCGTACAGTATCCTTGATGCAGTATTTAAGTACACATATGTGATCTTTATACTGTCTCTAAATTCAAATTCAATTCAATTTAGAAGTTTTTTCGGGGAAACTTTTTTGTTCCTTTTTCACTGACAAATGTTGTCGATTATGCCTAGTTTACCAGGCATAATCGACACTTAGACATAATTATAGAAATGTGGTCGGGACAGTCTGCGCTACTGACTCAGCAGCAGGCTATCCATGTTTCAGTATATGTATTTAATCGAACGCTAGCTTATACTCGATGCTGGCGCCTTCATTTTTGAATCGTAAAGTTGTCTCTCTCAATGATATTTCAACTATGTTTCAACAACATTGCAACTAAATTGGCTTATTATCAGAATGGGTCGAGTGATATATTTTTGAAGTTTTTCGTTTTTTGTCTAATTTCGAGCAAATACAGCATGCTGGTTAGATCTTATTTAAAGAAATTGCTTCTTTAATTAGTGAAAAAGGTTTACTCATAAAAAAAACTAGTTTTGAAATCAATGAATCAATCAGCAAACAATTAGAAAAAGCTGTTTTTCTAAAAATATTAAATGTTTTTTTTTTGCATTTTGAAGACAACTATTGTCGACTGTGCCTAACTCACTAACGGTTTTACCCATTCGTATCCTTCTCTATTCTAATTACGTACAAACAACGACACTATTTAAACAAAACAAAACATTTACTTGAACCAGGTCAGAACATTCTCTGCTACTTGCTAAATATGCGGCTATCCTTGTTTTGACGTTATTTTCATTGAACATAAATATATTGAATTCTTAGTAGATTTTTTGGCTAGTTGTTACGCTGTTTGTGTCCTATCACAAGTGGTGTGAAGCTCTATTTAGCTATTTAGATTCGTCGATTAATGAACAAACTGTGATGTTTTTTGTATATGTTTTCTCATTCGTTGGAGAGAATTTACTAAAGTTCTGATATTGCTTACATAAACTTTGAAACGAAAAAAAACCGTAAAAACAATATTGCCAACTTGTTTGTAGTAACGAAAATTTGATTCCCATTTACAGTGAGTTAGCAGAGAGGAAATTCTCGCCCAAAATCCTTTCGCAAACGGATAGAGGTAAGTGAATTTACAAAAGTCATTTGAAAATGACTCTTGATACTAACTAAACTGCGATGAAAGATGTGGGCATGCCCATGTGAATAGATTTTTACTGTAATTCTAACATGGCAACTTTCATTTGGGCAATTTTTCAACCATTTTTTATTGTAATTTTACGAGGAAAGGTGGCATTTTTTTTATTTCTTAGAATCTAGGTTATCAAACTTCAGAGATTATTTGAGCTATTCGAAAAAAAATAGCAAAGCTTGGACTTTAAATGCAATTTCTCAATTTTTTTCACACAAGTTAATGCCAAACAGTTAATTGCTGCACAAATTATATATAAGGGAACTAAAATTCCTATTCGATAAATACGGTTATTATGAAAATATACCTGTTTTTATCAAATAGGACCAGCGAGAGGTGGGAGAAGTCCTTTAGCGGATGTTGTGTCGGAGGCTAACGTGAGAGAGACGGCCCCGATAATTCTGGCGAGATGGAAAACTGCAGCCTACAAAGGCAACTCGATGTTCAGGACGTTGGCTGAAGTAATAACCGAGATGGAGGCTACAACCGGTTCGGGAGCCGAAGAAGACTTTAAGCCTCAGAGGGTAAGATTAGAAGGAGGTTCCACCAGTGAGCGAACACCCGTGAGTTGATCTCGAGTCAACACCAGGGTGTTGGGGGACAAGTGACGAGTGATTCCCTTGAGAAAGAGTTAACGAGAAGTGCCGCTCGCTCTTGGTGGATAGCTTTGGATACAACGAAAAAGGTGGAAAAATTTCTTAAAAAAATTGGATTGTGGAGTGTCTAAAAAGCGCCGAAACTGGGCCACCCAGCAAAGGGCAGAAATGAACAAACTGGAAATGAGAAACCAATTGGGAAGAACATGGGAGAAGCTGTTGCTAGAGTATTTTGAAGACGAGATGAGAACATCTTCGTCAGCACCGCCTCTGATAGCAAACCCCTTTGTTAGTACGGAGGGACAGCTGTTGTTCACATGGTGATTGGCGGGGGTGGCGTTGGAAGGCCTGACTTCGGGCGACAAGCTAAAACTGAGTGACAAAGGCCTACAGGTGTATCGAATGTTGGCGCATTTTGTTGCTCGAGATAACTCGGAGTTAACTCTTGCTAGGAGAAAAGATGCCACCCGAATCCTGAGATTGGTCATGTCGGTGATACAAGATGCTACCATCCAAGTTTGCTATGGGAATGCGACGGAAAGTAGAGCAACGGAGAAGAGAGTCTCGAGCATTATCTTGAACGTGTATCAAAATACTGGGATTGAAAAGGATGATAATTCGAGACAGTCTCTAGAGAACCATGCGAAGGTCGGCGAGATCAAAAGGTTCTCCAACAAGAAGTTCAATAGCAGTCATGAAGTACATCGTGCCTTGGCCTTGGCGGAGGATTACTGGAAAACCAAGACGCGCGGGGAGTATCTTGGGCGCAGAGGCAGGAGCCGCCTACATGTTAAAATTTTGGTCGGAGAAGATAATGGAAGTTGACTCGATAGAAAGGGAAAAGCCAAGCCTAGGCTGACTTCTTGAGAAGGGACCCGAGGCCATTTGTGCGCCACGCTCTGAGAAAAAGATAGAGCTGAGGTTACGAGGCGAAAAAAATGCACTGTCCACGAAATTGGGAACAGTTTGGAGACTCTTGAGGTCATCTTGGTGCCCACATCCTCAAGCGAATTTGAATGAGGAAGTCACGGAACAAGTAAGATTGTCGCAAGGAAAGGATGAAGATTTGGGGAACTTGAATGTGATACATAAGCTGATATCACCCCATCGAGAAGAGTCCAATGAGACGACGAATGAGCGTGGAGATGAGCCACCTTAGAAGATGGAGCCTGGTACATGTCTTGATCTAGCAACCGGAGATGGGGACGATCTTGTGATGGGAGATCTTGCGTAAGGATACAGTCAATCCAGAGCCGAGATTTAGCTACGTGGTTGGGTGACGTTACAGAGAAAGAAAAAAGTGAGGTGCAGATAAAAACCGATTGCTATGCGAGTACCCCGGTGAATTTGGCGACGGCATCAAGATTCTTCTCCAGGATGTTCAATTTGGAGTCGTTGGAGATCCTGGAGTCAGAACACCATCTGGGGACGACTTTGAGAGTGGAGTCTTGGTCTGGAGTACTGCAGATGATTCAAAAGCATATCAGGGGATGGAAAGTCGGCTTGGAAGCAGAAATGGGATTCCCAGTGAGTGAGGCCTACAGTCTGCCGATAAATGCGAAGTCGAGTGCCGATGAGTTTGTGCGGAAGCCATTATCTACTGCACGTATCAATAGCGGAAGCGTCTAGCCATAGGGTGATGATCGATAAGATTTTCTCGGTGCCCAAGTGTGTGCGACTGACAAGAATGTCTCATCACTCACATCAGTTGCTTCAGAAGATGCTGGGAGTGGTGCCAGGACCCAGGGTGGAAGATTTGAGTGATATCTGGGGAGAAGAACTCTTGAGTTTGGAGAAGGAAAATTCTAGTGACTTTGAAAAGCAGAGTGCGAGGGGCAAGACACTCAACAACGCTCAGGTAAAGGATGAAAATGATTTGACACATGCAGAAATGATGGAGTTTGAACCTTTGCTCGAGGCTTCTGGCGAACGCAACCTCCGGAGCATTAATCTAAAACATGGAGACTATCCATGCCACTGTCTGACACATATGGTGTGGTATCCGGAAAAATCAAACCTCTGCTTGATATGGGATATTGGAGAGATCGGTCTATAGGATTGCCAGATCATCAGCAGAAGGTCACTTTCTTTGTGATGAGCTTGATGCTGGCACTGCGATGGGTTGAAGAAAATATATCGAAGTATTGGGAGTCGAAAGCACCGATTGTGAAGGCGATACACGCTGTTGATTATAGCAGGAGACTTGACTTGTTTGAAGGTGAGACGCGTGTGGAGTCCTATACGATTTTTCGCGTGGTTCAAGGCGACGTTGACCTCGTGGCTGTATGTCTTGACAAAGAATCACATGAAGAAGCATCAGAAGGAGTATCGTCAGCTCTTGGCCGAGATAGGGCCGGAAGCCTTCAAGAGACCATTGCTCACCCATCGCAATGGATTAACTAGAGGATAGAAGCGGGTTGTTAAAGTGTCTAGAGATAATACTAAAGCAAAGGAGTCTATACTGGAGAAAGATCTGGCGAAAAAGTGAGCTTGAGCTTACACAACTCCTTTTGCCTGAACACGACCTTCAAGCTAAAGAATCTACTAAACCATTCAAGAAGATTTCAAGAACACAAGGAGTGGATAAGGGCGTATGAACAACTGAAGGCATGCGAAGAGATTGTGATTAGTTCTGACGACGAAAAGGAGTTGACAATGCAGATCACGGTATTGAGCGCGTCTGGACCCAGCACTTCAAAGACAGGGGGGACGAATTAGGCCGTATAATTTGGTGGATTCTTAAGTCTTGAGCAGGGAAAGGAATGAGGACTTGAGTGTGAACTCGGATGAAATCTGAGGGCACGAAAAAAAATTTCAAGATGTAGACTATTGTTATCCAATATAATATATCTATTTATTTACCAAAATTTGCATGACAATTTTCTGACTGATTTGAACCAAAGAAATTTTAGAAACCTATCTTTTGAAGCTGAAATCCAGGGTGCAGTTGGATGAAGATTTTGAATGATTTTTAGCTATAGAGTGACAATTTTACATGGGATGTATATACGGTTGAATCTGCTGCAAATTTCTGTAGATGACCACTAGCACTGCGTCTTGAGACACACTCGATGTTCTGGAGGCTCATTGGTATGACGACGATGCGGGATGGGGACATCAATCTTGAGTCCGGGGATTATGTGCCAGTTGGTCATTTTTGGAAGTTTTGACCTTGATTTGGAAGATTAACCTTGATTTTGGAAACTGAAGTAATTTTTCAAAAATTCGAATCGATCATGTCATGATCAAGTTTCTTGCGACAACTGAAAAGCAGAAGTTGAAATGACCAGAAAAAAAATATGAGAATTGCCGGAAAATCGATAAAAATCAGTCAAGAAAAAAATTGCTGTTCGCAATATTACTGCAATCAACAACCTGAGTAGAGCTGTATTGTTCCTGATAGACAGAAACGTGAAAGCTCTGGAGAAAATCGTCGTTGCGCAAGAGAGAACCTTGGTTGGAAAGATGGACAGCTGAAGCTGCCCAATGGTTCAGAAGATTAAAGTAATTAATTTAAAACTACTCATTGCAGGAAACTACAGTTGCTTTACTATTATCATTTACTTAATTCTAGAGTCGCGTCACTATGCGAGTACCCAGTTTAAATTTCTTGAATGCATTTTATGTGACTATGTTGAGATAAGGCGAGTTTTAGGTTGATCCATCTGAAATGGATCAAAGGTTCACTGACTAACAAAACTAATGGTATTCTAGAGCTTCTGACCCTGTTTTTAACGACGTTCGCGTGTTTTAGTTGTTTAGAGACCTAGCCACGGGGGCGTTCTTTTTTCTAGAGTGGGGGTATTTTACTAGTATCCTTTGAGCGGTACCACGATTTGTAGTCTCATGTCTTACACGAACCGAATTGGCTCCGACTGAAGGAGGTATAAAAGCACAAGAGATAGTGTCCCTGACCCTTGAGCTAATAGTTATAGGGCTTTTTTTTTCTTAACCTCATATGTGACATAAGTAGGCATCTCTTACATGTTTGAATGTCATACTGTGTAAAAACCCAAGATTGAAATTGTTGAATCAGCAGCTTAGAATTGCAATTGGACTCCGCCTAGGCTCAAAAATTTGTGAGAAACATAGATGCGTATGCGGTAAAAATGTAACATTCGCCCGGAAGTATATATCGACGGAAATTAAAGCTAGGTTCTAAAACGACTGGCTAGCGTCTAAGCACAGCTCTACATGCTTTTCACCGTCTCTGCCAAGGCCAGTTCTTTTGGTGGTCTTTCTAACATCGGGTCAACAAAGAAAACGTTACTGTTTCCGGCTTCGATCAGAACGCTCTAATTAACCTAATTAAATGCAAAGAAAGTGAGCTCATGGTTGGGTCTCAGTATCGGCAGACCACGAGGTCACTCCTAAAAGTAGGGCTACTACTTATATATTATGTTACTATTGTTTTTGTTCAGTAGATAAAAATCATCATCTCCATCGAAGTTGGATCAACCCTTTCCCTCAACTCCTAGCTTCTCATAATCTGAAAACGAATTTAAATGTTATTAATTCGATTCAGGACATTCCCAGAAAGCTGAAAGTTGATTAAAATAATGTTTTAGTTCTCTCCCGAGACCCCTCCGGATTCTGGAATCCGGGGAAATAACCTCCTTATTTCTTTCCGGAAGGCTGGACACATCGTTCCAACACCCTTCCTGGTTCTCGTGAATCACTTTGTAACAATTTTAGCGGCACAATCGTTACAACTCGGAATGGTTTCTGACAATTTCTAATCACAATCTCAATCTGCTGTCGTTTTTCCGTTGTTGTTGTCACTGAGACTACTGTTGTTCTGATTTCGCAGTTTCAGTTGGTGCGAAATAATAAAATGGTTACGTGTCATTCACTTCCAAATCGAATTTTTAAAAATTTGCATATTAGTCAAAACTAGCTCCTCCCGATTCGTCTAATCGTTCAATTAGCGTCACTTATCCATCAAAACCATCAATTCTCTCGGTCAGATGTTCCGATAAAAATTCGAACACGAAGTTGCATTTTGTCCATACTGGTCGAATGTCACATACTCCCCGGGTAGCCTGGTCAATATCCTCATTGCGTCGTGTAGTCTTCATCAAAATGGTACAGTGTCATCGAACAGAATTTATAAAATGCATGAAAACACTCTCATCCACGTCATATCGACTCACTGCAAAATACAAAAGGCATCTTTTTACACTAATATAGCCTTCCAAATTTTTCACTAATAAGCACTTTCGAGGATTTAATTTAGGATAAAACATTCTTTCTGATTTCTAATGTCTAATGTCCCTATTTAAAACTTTTTCTCCTAGGTTTAAAAAGTGTTAGGACGCAGGACAGTCCTGCCAACCAACAAACTAAAATTATCCTACTATGCTTCTTCCCTTCGGAAATTTAGTTGTTATTGGTCCTGAATTTTAAAATTAGGAAACTCGGTAGTTAGAAGGAACACTGAAATAATCTCCCTCTTCAAGAGATTACCAGAGCCCTTGGTGTCACCACAAAGTGATCAGTCGTCTTAGTTGATTAAAAACAATCATGCAGGCTGGAATATTTTATTATACTCTCCACTCAAGCCTTTCTAATCAAATAGTAAGTGTCTCTAAAGACACTTACTAAATTCATAATGCAAATTTATAAATGCAACAAATTCTTTAATCCTCAAAACTCAACTAAATGTTTTCTCTTCAGTTTCAATTGTAAACTTAGTTGCTTTGTTTCTCAATTGAGTTTTTCTCACACACAAAACAATTCTGAGTTTTAACATCTTCTCTTTCGTTGCTTCTTTGTTTCTTTCTTTGTTCACTCTTTGTTTTCGTCGTTTAAAAGTTCTAAAACTTCGAAATTCTTCTAATTTTCTTTCTTTTTGCATCTTGTTTTTAGGCCATTTGTCAATGTTCCATCTCCTCCTCCTGCAACATTGACTCCGCAGTTTCATTCTCCGAATCTTGCAACACGTCGGTAGCTATTTTGACGCTGTTCGATTCCGTCCTCCAACACTTCTGCTCTTCTACTTTTTGCTTACAACAAGGTAGAGGATCAACGTTAGTCTATCGGTTTCGGCAGAAGCTGTTGTGGAGGCACAACATCACGTTTGCCTCCAAGTCTTCCTTCAACATCTCCTCTCTTTCTCTCCCGTCACATTCACTTGTCCTAGACGTCCTCTTCACTGCCGTGGTTACTGCATTCCGATGAGTTATAAAAGCTCGCTTGAAAGCTCCTGCTCCAATGTCCAGCTGATACGCACCATACACTCTGCTGTGCTTCGACATATGCTTCTTGGCATACTCGTACAACCATACAGTCATGTTGGCTCTGAACCACGGCATCAGTCATCTTCTGGTCCATATTTTTTTCACTTCCATCGGAATGTTCAAGATTTTGTACGTTGTCTCAAAAAGATCTAAATCTTTCAGAAAACCCAATTCCTGCAATTGTTCTTTCGCAGGCGTTTCTTGTCTATTGTTCTCTCTTACATGACCTTCCAGCCATCGTAACGCCATCATAACTCCCACTATCACTATCGTTTTGGGCTGTGATGAATCTGGTAAACCCATGGAGAGCAGCTCTCCACTGTCCCAGATCAACACCAGATCACTACGCCCGGGGTACCACCTTGTTTGTACCAAGCAATGGCAGGGAACTCATCATGTGTCGACATGATGCTCCTCCAATTATGCTTTCCCGACGCTTCCAGTTGTGGTTCCACTTCGATCATCACTCGGTGGACTTCCTCATTCTCATCTACTGCATTGTAATCCGTGACTTTCGACCCTTTCTGCTTTTGTCTTTCAAAGTCACTGAAGTTCCCACTGGCGTATCCCATAAACTTCTTTCCCAGTATCGATTCTAATTCCTCTTTGGTTTTCTCTGGAACTATTGAGAACATTTTGCACAGTAACTAGTAAGATTTTTCTGATATTCTCGCTAGTCTTACGCATTATGGCACTGGTAAGGCTTGATCCACGATCGTTCTTGTACTTTTCACATCCACCGCTACGAAATGCACTGGGTATCTGCTCTTGCACATTGGAGCTAAAGTTGATCCAACTAAGTATCTCGCTCCCGTCGGTCTACGATAGGTTTCACTGTGCCGGATGTTTATTTCCGCCTCGATCCCTTCTCTCCACTTTCCAATATATTTCTGCTCGGTTTGCAAAACTCCCGGAAACACTTCTACACTGATAGTCGTGACCATCTCATGCTTTTGTTCTATATTCACTAGTGACTCTAAAGAACCAAACACGCTTTAGAATCCTATTTCAGTCACTAGATTCACCTCGGTTCCTCCATGGCAATCTGCAATCAATTCCGTTTCCGTTTTTGCTTTCATCGCAATGATCCCAACCAATATTGTCAATTGCTTGTGTTGTTTCTCCAGGGTCTTTACGCAATCCAGACCTCCACAGATTTGACCTTCCAGTCCACAGACTTCTGCCAGACAGCTACCAGGTTTGACCCAGTCCTCTGGTCCTCAGCCAGGCAACTTTACTTTGTCTTCCCCGTTGCTCTTGGAGGCTGTCATCATCAAATTGTAAATGATGTTCAGGTCACGCAAGTAACAGTCTGAATTCAGTTCCCTCTGCACGTCTCGTATCGCACGCAATACCGAATTGGCGTTAGGAGTCGGACATCATGATGGTTTCATCAGTTCCCACACCACCATCAAACTCGTACTTAGCCATTCGTCCGAGAATCCCAATCCAAACTCCACTCGGTTGTCACCTTTTCCTCCAAGACTAGTCCCAGCTTGGTCTGCTGATTAGCAGCGCTTCTTATTGTTGCAATTCTTGAAGTCCAGAATCTTAGCAACTCTACTTGCTTGTAGTCAAAGAAGCAATCGCGTATAATTTCATTTATGAAAGGGTTGTACGCCAACCCTCTAATTCCGGATCCGCAACTGTATGACTTCTTCTGATCGGTCCACAGTATTCACTGGTCTTCGGCAGTGCTCCCATAGATTCTTTCGTGAGCCTCATCTCTTTGTTAGAGAATCTCCTTATTTCGTCAATCTTTTTCATAGGTTCCAGCTCCACAGGCTCTTTCATGTTCACTAGCATCGGGTTACTCTAATGGATGTCCAAAAGCGCTAGTAAGAGCAAGGCTTTCGCTCGTTCATATCCTTCTCTTAGGATCTTGCCACAAGTGTTCAAGGCTGGCACTGATATTTGTTCTATCATGAATCGAATTAAAAAGAGAGCGTCTCTCCGCTTCGCACACGCTACTGCCGCTCCTTCTTGGGTTATCAGATCTCTCACACTTGTCATTAGGAACACCTTTTCTCCCTTCGATCTTTTTCTTTCTTCCGAATCACATTCCCCGCGTGTCAGTCCAGTCATGCCCCAAGCGAACCTCAATTGTAACTCTGTTTTCACATAGGTTATCGCAATCAGAGCGTGTATCTTCGGAGTGGTTCTCATTTCTTCTTCGAAGTATCGTAACACTACTGCTCTCCATGGTAGGCTCACCAACTGCTTGATTGTTTCCGCGTGCATTTCAGACAATACCAGAGTCCCGTATGCCTTATGCGTCATCGTCTCCAAATAACCTTCCATAGCACTTTTGTCTTCCAGAGCAATTAAGTGTCCTCTGGCCGAATTTCCGTATTCCAACATCTCCATGTATCCACCGGCAGGCTCATCAACCGATACAGTTTCCGACACTGTGAATCTGTTATATTTCACTGCGACTAGCTGTCCTACGACGCTTCCCTTTCCGTGATTCATGAGAGACGGTTTGAAATCTTTTAGTGTACTCTCTCCACATTGGCTGAGTATTTCCATTTCTAACGTTGCTCCAGTCAGAATGCGGTCACTCCTCTCGATTTTGTAACCGGCTGATTTTAATACTGCCGCTCCTTCTTGGGTTATCAGATCTCTCACACTTGTCATTAAGAACACCTTTTCTCCCTTCGATCTTTTTCTTTCTTCCGAATCACATTCCCCGCGTGTCAGTCCAGTCATGCCCCAAGCGAACCTCAATTGTAACTCTGTTTTCACATAGGTTATCGCTATCAGAGCGTGTATCTTCGGAGTGGTTCTCATTTCTTCTTCGAAGTATCGTAACACTACTGCTCTCCATGGTAGGCTCACCAACTGCTTGATTGTTTCCGCGTGCATTTCAGACAATACCAGAGTCCCGTATGCCTTATGCGTCATCGTCTCCAAATAACCTTCCATAGCACTTTTGTCTTCCAGAGCAATTAAGTGTCCTCTGGCCGAATTTCCGTATTCCAACATCTCCATGTATCCACCGGCGGGCTCATCAACCGATACAGTTTCCGACACTGTGAATCTGTTAGATTTCACTGCGACTAGCTGTCCTACGACGCTTCCCTTTCCGTGATTCATGAGAGACGGTTTGAAATCTTTTAGTGTACTCTCTCCACATTGGCTGAGTATTTCCATTTCTAACGTTGCTCCAGTCAGAATGCGGTCACTCCTCTCAATTTTGTAACCGGCTGATTTTAATCCTGCCATGAGAATGGGTGGCACCATTGCTATGTCAGTCAACATCTTGTCTGTGCGAGGCAATCGATCATCAACCTGTCCCATATCCATGGCTTCTTCGACGCGTTTTCTTTTGGCTGAGTTGATAGCTTTTATCGAGATTTCCGAATCCGCCTTTGTTTCTCCAGCTTTCCTCAATGTCACTTTGCTGCCCTGTTTCATTTTGATTTCAACAATCCTGTCAATCACCATCTTTGATCGCATCGTTCCTTTTCGGGTTTTTGACATATATACTACTTCTTCCTTGTCTTCTGGCGGCGTCATCTCTATTGGAGAGTTTGTCTCACTTTCGTCAGTCGCCGAGTCAATCAGTAACGCGCTCAATCTCCCTTCACACTCGTCGAGTTTGTCAAGGTTTTCCTGCATAAGTGGTCTGTTGAGACCTATTTTCAAAATAGACTGGGTCCCATAGCTCTGCTCGTATACTGCAGCACTGCGGCGTTTCTGCCCACAAAGCACGGGTCCATGATCTCGGAGAATTTCACTACTCTCCTTTCATTAGTTTCAAAGGCTCTCAACCTAGGGGTTTGTACTACGGAGTCTGCTCCGAGCAACAACCTTTTGATCAAAGGGAACTCGGAGATCTCTTCTGGCAGTTTCGTGTAGTCAACCCAGCCCTTCATTTCTTCTCTCAATTTGTGGTATGCTGCGGTCAGTCGAAGAATTCTGGTGAATTCGCCGTTTGTTTTATCGTAGGGCCTTAGATTCCAGAGCTTCGGGAATACCTCGATGTGCCCTCTATCCACTTCTCCCATCCTGTCTCGGAAGTGATCATCAAAGTTTATGACGGTCATCTCCGTCTCTGATATATTCGCGAATAACAAGCCCGCACTCATCAACTCTCGTAGTGCGTGTTGCTCACACCAGTTAAGTGCACTTCCGTCCACTGCTGATATGAGGTTCAGGTCCTATACGCCTCCAACTTAAAGTCAGGGAACGCAAACGTGACTGACGGACCGTATATCACTGCCATGAACTCCGTGGCTCCTCTGATCAATGCTAAGGGATCGGTCCTCATAGCCAAGCTCAGGTCAGTTAGCAGAGGCATGCCCCCAGCATGACGTCGCACGTCTTCCTCCCTCTGAATCGTCTCATCCTCTCTTGTTCCAAAGTGATTCTGCTGCAGGAGGTATTGGATAAGAGTATGTCGCAGATCTCTTATCTTAGTCCAGGAATGCGTGGGTCGCTTCACGTCGAATCTCCTCACATTCCCCCACGTCTGCTCCGGGTAGCGTGTCAGATTCATCAATCCTCTCAAGTTTCTGTGTGTTATCGCAATTAACGGTAGAAGTCCATCTAGTCGCAAACTCTGCACTCCTTCGGTGATCAGTATCGCTGGTCCTCTCACGAAGTTCTCTGCTGCAAACGTCACGAACAGGACTAGTTCTATGACTGCATGGAGGAATTCTTTTATCAGGTAGCGAGAAAGCGATGGGTAAACTTTCGCCAAAAAGGATGCGGTCTATCCGCTCCTAACCCTTCCAGAATGCTGTCAGTCCGGTCGAAGCCTTCTTCTCCTTTTACATTCTATGTCCAGAAAGCTTCCAGGGTAAATTGGCACACTCTGTTTACTAACTCGGCTGACTTCTCTTTAGCATTTTCGGCCAGGTTTACCTCTTTCACCAGGTAGGCATGAATTTTCCTGGTCATCACTGGGCCTCGCTCGAAAGCGTCCGCGCCCAATGCGGCTATTCGAGGAGTCAAGTGCAGCCACTTGCTGGCCTCTGGTTTCGTTCTCAGGACCATCGCCTCCAAGTGAGCTCTCGTCTCCTTGGAATTTTTCCTTCTTTCTCCTTCCTCCTTTACTTTCATTCCTCGGAACCATAAGTCGTTTGACATCGCTACGATGGTTTCAGTTTAAATTGTCGGCTGAAGTTGGACAGCTCCAACAACCCCAGTACCTCATCTAACACTAACATGTGTAGTGATTGGTCCTTAAATTCTCGCATCGCATTCGAGGTGTCAGATCACACCGCAGGTAATTCCGCCCTAAGTGGTCTTAGGTTCTCCATCTCTATTCCGCGATTTGGGGCCGATATGATCACATCATATTTCTCTTCCGAGAGCAACGCCACCATCGCGTATACAAGCTTCAGTTCATCCGGGAGATGTGCATATCCCGGAGACAGTGCAAACACGGCTCTCGGTGTTATTTTAGTGAAGGCACCTTCTTTCAGAGTGTCTACTACCTCACCCATTGATTCGAGGATATCCTTTATAGATGGCCATACAGCGGCTTCGGCTGTCGTAGGCTCTCTGAGTCTGCTCAGGAAATCCTTACCGTGATCGAGTTCATTTCCGTCTGTCTTTTTACTCCGATGGCCAATGACACCGACTGCATTAGGTCCAGGTCGACCGCTGCTAACTCTATAACGTCAGGCCAAAACAGAGACTTGGAGGTGTGTACGAAGTCCGAGTTCGCGACTATCATGATCTTTGCTTTTCATTTCTGCTTTGTCATACGCTGCAAATATGGTCTCGTCTTTCCTAATCGTCTTCATCCCACCATATCTCTAAACATCGCCCTCTTGGGTCACCTGTTTCGGGTACGCTCTATCTTTTACGTGACCTGGGCGTGCTCGTATTTGCGTGAACGTTTTCACTTGTTGTCCTATTGGTGCCCTCGTTGTCAACAATCTCCCGGGCCTTTCTTCTCAATTTCCTTCATCATGGTTCAATTTTACATCTTGCAAAGGTCTTGCATTTACTGGACCCATTGTATTGTTTGAGGACAGTTCCTCTAAGTCAGCAAGTCTCAAGGCGGCCGTGGAGCTGAAGTTTATGCCAGCTGCTATCAACCAGTCCACGCCTGCGATTGAGTACAGTCCGTTGACGGATAGTCTCTTTCCATTTAACATCCTTATGGCATCTGCTGCAAACCTTACCGTCTGAAGGTTCAATTTCATCAGGTTCTGTTTGTAGATATGCCAGGCAGAAGGTATGGGCCTCGACCACATCAAAGAGCTCCTGTCTGGTCGTCGCTCCTCTCGGCTGGTACTCGTTGTCTCTGATCTAGTCTCTGATCTCGATGTGCTTGTCGTCTCCGCTGTCGAATTGACAGGTCCTAACCTTCGCCTTGGATGAATGGTTCTTCTTACTGGCGCTTCTCCCAAACGATCAAGTACGTCTGTCCTTTGCCCTAGCTCGCTAGAGCTTTGCGGCCTGTAGGTCACGGCTTCGACTGTTCCCAGACGTGTTTCTAGATTAGGGGGCACAAAGGTTGAAATTGCCGGTTCGTTCGTTGTCTCTTCCTTCTTTAGCACTCCCGTGTCAAAGAGCTCGACTTCCATTCCATCCAGTCGCTCCTGGAAGACTCGGTTCATCCGGGCTTGTCTTTCAATACTATCAAATTGAATCACATCTGTGGTTAGTTTGGCATGATCCATAGCTCTCAGCTCGTGTTCAATGTCCATATGGATCATCCGTCTAGCATTCAAACTCGCCAAATTTTTCAGTATGTTGTTCCACTTGATGACTCCTTCATTTTGTCTCCTTCCTGTCGATGTCAACGTTTTCTTGCTCATTGGTACGGTGCAAACGGTCAGTACTGCGCACTTGAATTTCTGCCAGAGAGTAGTGAATAAGCACACCATCATTGACTCCCATTGTGCCTCTTCCTCATCTTAGCCTCTAGGTACATTGTTCGTCCCTATTAGGATCATTATGTAAGGAATCCGCCCTGGGTTCATCAGCTCTACCATTCGAAATAGCTGGGTTGTCGTTGCACCTCCAAAGGCCATCACCGTGGTGATCCAGGAGTTCCTCAGGTTCTGGAGTACTCTCACCAAGCTGTCAACCAGTATCAGATGTGATGTCCCAAATGGCGGTTGCTGCAGGTTTAATGCTAGGCTCCAAGTCGATCGATTAAAGCAGGCTCGCGGATCCGTCTCCGGAACTCCTGTGAAGTCATTCTTTATCTGGTTGTTCTTCTGCACGTCAATCACTTGGGACATTTTCTTCATCGGCATCTCTCGTATCTTCCTGTCTGGAACCTTAGAGCTCTTTGGTGGTAACGTTGTGTTACTAGCTCCCGTTCTCACCATCGTCTCTTGGGAGATCTGTACTCTGCCCGTATCATCTATTTTTCCATAGGGTGCAATCACCCCGGAACCTGGTGCATTCCTATTAGCGACCAATCGTCCAGCTGTTTCTATCAATTTTCTCACTGTTTGCTCCACGACTGGGTCCCCTAGGGTGTCACTCGGGTCCGGGATTGTCACTCGACCAGTTGTAGCTGAGAGTTGCGTCTCCGTCGTTTGAATCAACTAGTGAGGCGTCAAACAATCCATCGGGGACTGCCCACGAGAAAAATTCCTTGCTGGTATCGCTCTTTCTACGGATGTCGTCAACGCCAGCCGCTCCGATCGCTCTTTGTACTCTCGCCTCATACACTCTTTTTCTTCACCCTGTTTCTTGTTGCAATCTTCAAACAATCTTTTCCACATGTCTCTGTCTTCATCCGTACTGAGCATGATTTTGGCCATTTCTTCCAGCTCCCTTCTGGTCTTCTCCGGTTCTTCTATCGTTCCGTTGAGGTTTTTCATGGTTTTGTTCATTTGAATTTCTTTTTCTACTCTCGCCCTCTTTGGTGGCACAGCTACTCTCAATTGTTAACTAGACGAGGCAGCCTCGCTGTTCATCTCCTGATGCGTTCTTCTCAGACCAGGCCTAGACTTGGTTGGCAGAGGCATCTCACATGGTTGGTAGGTCCTGGAACTTTCCAATCCAGGCTCGTTCGCCAAGTCACTTCCTGAGAGAGCCCTGTTTCTCTACCTCATTACCCTCATGTTTGGGCGGTCTAGGACTGCTCTTTCTCCATATGCGGCCATCAATAAGACTTCCGTCGGGCAGTCCCCACGGTTATCTTGCCCTAAGATGTTTATTAAGGCGACCAACAACATGACTACCTCTGAGCCTTCCAGAGCGAAGTCTCGATCCATCAGCCGACAATAGATCGCATCTATCATCGGTCCTACGTATGCCTCCACTAGGTGCAATAATTCGTTCAAATTGAAGTTGTCCATTTCGTCAAATTCGGTTTGTTTATTAGTTTGAGTCAACTGAAATCAGATGAATGATTAAATGATCAATCAGGATCTAGAAAAGAGGTCACGAATATCACATCTGTCAGCATTACTCTAATTTTGTATTAATATTTATTTAAAACAGTCAGATAAAAAGATTTTGATCTTAAAATTTATTTAAATCAGTTTTTTACTAAAATTTTGGAATTCGACCTAAGAATGGACAGTCTAAACTTTGGATCTATTCCTAAGATTGTCATTCGATTATTCATGGTCACTAGTCCCTTCTTACCCAGGGTCTTAATAACATAACACAAAAAACGTGACATATAACATATCACACACAACACACTTAGTACGGCACCTTCCTGCATGCAACCTAACTCAGCCTATACTCAAATAATTTTTCTTATGTATGTATACTTGTATGTTAGTATCAGAAATGATTATGTGTATCAGTGCAAACAGCTCCCGTGGATGCAGTCGTCCTCGGTTCGGGTCGTATACTGGAAGCGAGAGTTCCTTCACCTCCCTCTCCACAAGGAAGTCTCTCAGTCTCGTCAAGGACAATTCTAGGTTTTCCGGGTCCACATGCTGCTTCTCCGTCGCCCTCGTCACCAAGAAGCATAGATACTTTCCCGGTATCTGCGACACCGCTGGAGGCAAGGCTGCTACGCCTCCTATTCCTGGTCTTTGCTTCCAACGAAACTCTATGTTTTTATATTCCCTCTTAAAAAACGCTGCTAACGCTGTCTTAAAACTCATGTCCGCTGTGATCGCTATCGTACATGTTCTATTTGTAAGTATAAAATCGCTATCTGTCAATATTATGCTACTTGGGTACTCGTTCGGCTTGTTAAAAAAAGACTCAACTACTCTCCCTATGTCCGGTTTCTTAGGGTGCTCGCCTATCTCTGCTTCTAGATCACCTGTCTCTCATTAATAATTTTTCAGTGTGGGTAAGTCCTACCTTCACTCCCCGGACAAAAATATCCATCGACATCCCCGTCGATCGCATATCAAATATTAAATCGAGCTTGGATGCAGGAATGAGTAGCTGCCCTTCCTGGGCAGCCCAGGAAGGATCATCCCTTTCGGTTTTTATGTATTTCATGCTCTCACGATCTACATCTTGAATCGTGACACTGGTCTCCTTTGGGTCCGACGTCATTCCGTTCAGCCATTCCAAGACACGCAGTTTCGTCAAGTCTTGTTGAAAGGATTGCTGATGCTCGTCGGCGAATTCTACCTCGGGCTTGGACCGGTCATCGACCCACTTCTCGTCGTGATTGTCGACTACATCGATGTGTTGCGACACGGTTTTTCCTTCTAGGCCCACAACTTCTTCCACTATCTTCTTCAGATCTATCCTAACCACTACGAAGTCATCTCCGTAAGGATTATATTTCTTCGTGAGTCTTGTCCTGTCACTCTGTCGGTTCTGTATAGTAAACGGAAGATCTGGTTCCAAATTCTTGGGGACCTCCATTTGTTCGGGGTCTTGCCATTCCTCTTCTGCGTAGGGTAAGGTTTCTTCATAAAAAAACAATCTTAAAAGATTTTCACGGTAATTTTTTTGAATAATTGAAGTTTTTATGAGTAAGCTCACCTAATTTCTCATCTAATGGTATTAAGATCAACTGGATCTGTCTAGCTGTTCCAAAGTTATTAACCAAACTGTTTTTTTTCTAAAGTCAAAAAATTTTCTCTCTTATAGGTTCCGCTTAACATTTTTCGCAATTCTGATCTTTTCGACCTAAAAATTATTGATCCGAGATCAAAAGGCCTCTATTGATTTAGTTAAATGCAAAAAACCCGATCTAAAGCATTCCAGCTGAAAAAAATTGCCAAAAACAATGATACTTGGACCCTTCCGGATTGATGAATCCACTAAACCAAACACTTTTAACTCACTTTCTCTGTGATCCGGAAAGTTATCGGCAAACGGGCTTTAAAACCTGTCGGTTCACTAGCGAACGTTGTCCGAACAACAATTTTTGATGTCCTAACTCAAAAATTTCAAAAACATTTCCTATTTTGTGGTGTTTCTTTTTTGAAAAATCAAGAAAATTCGGTTGTTTGCTATCTTTTTCACTGAAAAACGATATAGGAGTATAAATGCAGGCAGTATAAATCATGATACTAATAAAATTATACCCCACCGCTTTTTTTCAATATCCGAATTAAGGTGCTTAACTTGGAAAACCGCAACATGTTGGAGTGTCACTACAGTGCAGTCACTGTCGAGCCCCCCACAGATTAATATCCTACTTTATGTACAAAAAGAGATACAAAACTTGTTAACGATACCCAACAGTCGATTTTTGTTGTCTTCGAAACCCTTCTTGTCGCTCCTTGCACTGCTTACCGGATCAGTCTTTTTCTCTAATCCCGAGACCCTTCCGGATTGAGCGCAAATTAGCGTTAACGTGCTTAAATACTCAAATAACCCTGCAGTACAAGCTCCACAAATGGGCCACAAACTTAATCGTAACAATCCTGACTGATATAAATGCCTGTAACAACAATATATCTAACAACAACAAACGGAAGGGTCGGATCACATCTCGTCTGGGGGAATGATTTCTACTGATTTTACACTTTTTTTTAACTGTTTTTGGTTTTCTTGGTTATTTATTTGTTTTTTGTTTTTTCTTAGGTACTATACTACTTTGTGTGGTGTCCTGTTTATCTTTAAAAATTTTTTTGGTCACAAACGTTTCAGGGGACGACGGGACGGCCAATCCCCCACCCTTCCTGGTACGTGAATTTTCGGTCTTAACTAGGTTAAGAAGCTATTCACGGGAATCCGGAAGGCTTCCGCGTTCCGAACTAACATTCCGCCCCGGTGGTTAGCGCCTCGTTATCTTAGCATCTATTCGGCACGGAGTGCTCGTTAATGGTTCTGCCGGTCATGATGTTAAAAAGAATAACACCTAGGAGCGCCATAAAAACATCTATGTAACATTCGCCCGGAGGTACATATCGACGGAAAAAAGCTAGTTTCTATAACGACTGGCTAGCGTCTAAACACAGCTTGACATGCTTTTCACCGTCTCTGCCAAAACCAGTTCTTTTGGTGGTCTTTCTAACATCGGGTCGACAAAAAAAACAATTACAGTTTCCGGCTTCGATCAGAACGCTCTAATTAACCTAATTACGTGCAAAATAGTGAGCTCATGGCTGGGTCGCAGTATCCCCAGACCACGAGGTCACTCCTAAAAACAGGGCTGCTATTATATATTATTTTACTATTGTTTTTGTTCAGTACAAAAAAAGTCATCATCTCCATCGAAGATGGATCAACCCTTTCCCTCAACTCATAGCTTCTCATAATCTGAAAACAAATTTAGATGTTTTTAATTCAATTCAGGACATTCCCAGAAGCTGCAAATTGATTAAAATAATGTTTCAGTTATTTCCCGAGACCCTTCCGGATTCTGGAATCCGTAGAAATAACGCTCTTATTTCTTCTCGGACGGCTGGACACATCTTCCCAACACCCTCCCTGGTTCTCGTGAATCGCTTTGTAACAATTTTAGCGGCACAATCATTACAACTCGGAATGGTTTCTGACAATTTCTAATCGCAATCTCAATCTGCGGTCGTTTTTCCGTTGTTGTTGTGACTTAGACTACTGTTGTTCTGATTTCGCAGTTTCAGTTGGTGCGAAATAATAAAAAAGTTACGTGTCATTGACGTCCAAATCGAATTTTTAAAAATTAGCATTTTAGTCAAAACTAACTCCTCCCAATTCGTCTAATCAATCAATTAGCGTCACTCAACCATCAAAACCATCATTTCTCTCGGTCAGATGTTCCGATAAAAACTCGAACACGAAATTGCATTTTGTCCATTCTGGTCGAATGTCACAAGATGTAGCCGAAGACTGATGGCATGGCCTATCTTGTCTCTGAAGTGCAGGGAGGTCTCTCGGCATTCAAATTTGATTACCGCTATAAAACAAAGTCTCGCCTCCACTCACATTCCTTCTGGTTTAGAGCCACGACACCGCCACAGGACAGTTCAGAAGCGACCAGACGGTTTGAAGCTCGTCCCATGGGCCTAGCCGCTAGTAGAATAAGCGCTGGTTCGGTTTGTAACACCTGAACGGCCGAAGCGGAAGTACGAAAATCTGACTTTATAGAGATTTAATTAATGATGGATTTATTTTTCAACTATGTGCCAGTCGGTCATATCTGGAAGTTTGACCTTGAGGAATACGAAATACGTGGTTTTGGAATGAAGTTTAATTTTTCAAAAATTCGAATTAAGCCTGTCATGCTCAGTTTTCTCGCGACAACTAAGAAACATCAAATATAAGATCAGAACGACCGAATCGCAATAGCGGGAAAGTGACAGAAAAAACTGCGGGAAATTGCTATTCGCAATTTCCGAGATAATAATAAGAACCACGAGAGTAGGGCTGACCTATCTTGATATAGGAGACAGAGTGATTCGAAAGAAGATCGGAATTCAACTGAACCAGAGTGAACCTTCAATGGAAAGGTAGACAACTGAAGTCTCCCAATGGTTCAGACCCAAAACTACATTCCCAAGTTAAAACTCATTTCCTTTGATTGGAACTCATTGTTAGAAAACTTCTCGAGTTATATTCCATTATATTCATGCCAGAGTTATTAATTAGCTTAATTACTCTGATTCTCAAGTGTGCTGCTTTTTAAGTACCTAATTTAATTTTCCCGAGTGCATTTTGTGATAAGTATGTTGAGGTAAGGCGAGTTTTAGGTTGATCCATCTGAAATGGATCAAAGTTCCACTCTCCAATAAAAAGTAACTTAACGGATTGTTACGACCCTGTTTTTAACGGCGTTTGTGTATTTTGGGTATTTTGAGACCTAAGTATGGGGAGTTCTTATTTTCTACCTTATTTTCTAGAGTGGGGGAGGTATTTGGTAGTGGCCTTTAAGCTGTAACGGGTTCTAGTCTCATGTCGCAAGTGAACCGAATTGGCTCCGACCGTTTTTGAGATAGAAAAACACAGGAGATAGTGTCCCTGACTCTCGAGCCAATGGTTATAGGGCCTATTTTTCTTAAGCCTCATACGTGACCGAAGTAGGCGACTGTTACATAGTGTTTTTATGGCGCTCCTGGGTGTTTTTACGACATCATGACTACGGAGTCGAACCCACTTGACACAGCTCCGGGTTACATGCCCATTCTAGAGTACCGGTGGTACGGTTCAGCGGGAACGTGTAAGCCTTCCGGTTGTACCGTGATAGCTTTTTAAGAAAACTTGAGAAAACTTCCTGGTACGCTCTCCGAACGAGGCTTAGCTAACCGAGTAAGGGGGGGGGGGGTAACTAGGGGGACAAAGACACGAGCAAAAAGACAAAATGCGAAACAAAAACAAGAAAAAAGAATAGAAAAATGAACAAAAACCATAAAACAAAAATGACAGTGACTTTGACACCAGATTAGTTGGATCAAACCTTTATTTTAATTAAATAGTATACCCATACTGTTTTATAAGACCGATCGTTTCGATCAACCTAGCAATCTAATCCAGCAACCTCAATAAGGTGCCCAAAAAGGGGGCGTTGTCAAGGGTTTTCAGATAGCTTGCAACTTAGCTGGACAACTAGGAGACTTGACTGGAAGAGGTGACCAGCCGAGTGGGAAAGTGGTTCACAAGGATTGAGCCGAACCACTAGGAGACTTGACTGGAAGAGGTGACCAGCCGAATGGGAAAGTGGTTCACAAGGATTGAGCTGAACCGCTAGGAGACTTGACTGGAAGAGGTGACCAGCCAAGAGGGGAGGTGGTGCCGGTGTCAAAGGCAGTGCACGTCAAGAAGACAACCAGCACGGGACCGCTACAACAAAAGGAGGACGCACAGGTGTGTTCTCAAGTTGGACAAACGGGTATCGTCAAAATCCACATTACATTATAGGAAAAAAGTAAAAAATTGGATAAGCGGAGCCCCATTGTTTTGAGGAAGTTTTTACTCAAGCAGGCCTGGAAACAGGTCTACGGTTTTCTCTCGAGAGGTTTAGCACCCGGCGTTTAAGGGAATTTTCGGCTTAAGAGGGGGCTAAAGAGGGGGGAGGTTAGAAGGGGGGCTGGTTAGGTTAAAGGTTGGTGGTTGTAAAGTGTAAAAAGGGGGGACACATTAGAGTAACTAATTGATCGGCATCGTCGATTTAGTTACATTAGATTCTTACACGCGTCGGTTATAAGGAGCGGATATCCAAATTTAACATCTAATTAAAGTAGGTACCCTGGTCGGATCGGTAGGAGGGAACGGACATAGACAGGTTTTGTGATACCCCATAAGATCGCTAGCAGGGGGGAGGAAAACGCGTGGCAATCGGGTACCAGACGTTTTTTCGGACAAAGGTTGACATCTGTCAGTTTTGAATTTTAGGTTGGTTCATCTCTCTGCTTTTATAATTTTTCCTGTTTAAATTTTTACGTTTTGGTGGGAATTTTTTATTGGCATTTGAACGAACAGGTGATCATAAGATACCTGCGAAGAAGTTGGGGTTTCAAATTGCCTGGAACAACGAAAGGGAGATAAATACAAGGGGGTCAGTATTTGAAGCTTTTGGCCATTAAGATAGGGTTTTTGGGAAATTTTTTTACTAGAGCTCAGGTGGTGGTACACGGTACAGTGGTTCAAGAGTCCCCACAACGAAGAGGAAGAAATCCTACTATCCAGACACTTGGTGACAAGTCTTGGGACAGTACCGAAGAAGTCTTGGGACAGTGCAGTCTGGGGACGGTCTTGGAGCAGTGCAGTCTTGGGACAGTCTTGGGACGGTGCAGTCTTGGGCCAGAGCAATCTTGGTACGGTCTTGGTACAATACAGTCTTGGGACACTGGTCTTGGAACAGTGGTCTTGGGACAGTAGTCTTGGGACAGTGGTCTTGGGACAGTGGTCTTGGGACAGAGGTCTTGGGACAGTGGTCTTGGGACAGTAGTCTTGAGACAATAGTCTTGGGACAATAGTCTTGGGACACTAGTCTTGGGACAGTAGTCTTGGGACAGTAGTCTTGGGACACTAGTCTTGGGACAGTAGTCTTGGGACAGTAGTCTTGGGACAGTAGTCTTGGGACAGTAGTCTTAGGGCAAGGGTCTTGGGACAGTGGTCTTGGGACACTAACAAGAAGTACTGGGACAGCACCAAATAGTCGTGACTGAGGAGAGAAAGCTTGGGACAACACGAAGAAGTGGGGTGACGGTACTAAAGGGTCTTAAGACAGGACGAAATAACTGAATCAAAAGCAATAGGACTAGTCGGAACGCGATACTGTTAGGATAACGAATTAGTAAAATTTTAATAAAATCTTATAAGGGACAGAAAAGTAGTTTTTCTTTTCATCATCAAATTTTTTTTTATTCTTAGAATAGGATTTTGTAAATACCAATATTGTAAAAAGAATCAGTTGTAAATAAAAATCATGAGACGGAGCAGGGTACTGGTGGCTGAAAAAAGATCTACAGAATCAAAGACAAAATATAACTCGTCGCTACGTAAAATGACATATATGGGCCCAAAAGTAACAAAGAAAAACTTTTCAGTTAGCATGGTCAACACGAGGAGTAATAGAGAGAACAAAACAAAAGAGGGCGCGGAAGGGAAACAAGCGGAACCCGCCAACGAGATTGACCTAGAAACACGAGACCAGAGTGTGGATGAGGTGGAGAAGAAGACGACGGAGTCAACACCGATGCCGAATGCAGAAGAACCAAATCCAAAGTCGATGGAGTTCTCGCCGATAGACACTGTGGAAGGCACAACGGGCAACACGCCAGAAACGGTAAATGACGAGTCTCAAGCAAAAAGAACGTCATCTACTGAAATGTTGGCAATGATGGTCGGGATGAAATCAAGAGACATAGTGACGGAGGAACCGAAAGCCAAGAAAGGCAAAACATTCGGAACGGTTTCCACGAAAACGACAGACACCGACCAAAACGAAGACCAGGTCAGACCGGGAGCAGCAGCCAACAACAGGGCAACAGCTGACCATGAAACAACAACTTCTCTCGATCTGGGCGATCTGATGGCGAAGCTAGATCAGATCGACAAGAGACTAAAGCACAGCGAGGAGGATAGAGAGGTGATAAAAAAAGAATTAGGATACAACAAACATGAGTACCTGGACAACTATTTCAATCTGGCGAAAGCGACAGAAGAGAAGCTTCAGCAGATGTCAGACAAGGTAGATGCCACTGATGGAGAGCGAGGCATGAACATCAAAAAAGACATGCAAGAGATGAAGCAACGGTATGACTCAGTGAACAGCCAGTTGGGGAGTCTGGAAACGAGAATGGACACAATGAGTAGGTACCAGGCTGAGAGTTCATGTGCAATACAGGCAAAACTAGACGCCATCTTGAGAAACTGTACGTCACAGGTCAGGCCGGCAGCGGAATGAACGCAAGGCAACAGAGTTGACTTCGTGGAACCACAACGGAACAAACGGCAATCAACACCGTTACCATTACCCCGGGATGCCGCGAGTACAGCACCGGGGGGGGGGGCAAAGCGATAATGAAAAGTGGAACAGCAAATACGACGAGTGGTCCAGGGGATTCCACGACTCACAATAACGTGGGACCGGATGTCATGACGTGGGCAAGCACCTGAGAAATGATGAACAGGACACTAGAAGCCTTCGCCACGAGAAACACCGACTCGAGTGACAGAGGAAGTAACAAATCCAGGAAAACTTTCAAAAAACCGAAAGAATTCAAAGATGATTCAGATGGATGCATTGAAACTTGGGTAGAAGTCATGAGATTGCACTTAGAACAAGACAAATTGAACGATGAGAGGCAAGCATGCACAGCGATACTCAGCAACTTAGAAGGCACGGCGTTGGAATGCGTGGTTGCGAAAAAGGAAGAGGAACGCGACACTGCGGATAAAATCTTCGAGATATTGTTGAATCGATTCGGGTCAGGCATGAAGGGTCATCAAGCGATGATGCGATTTGAAAAGAGAAGGCAAAGGGACGATGAATCGATAGATATGTTCCTAGATGATCTTGAGAGCTTGAGACGAAGGAGTGACCCCGAAAAGTCGACAAACAGAAGAAACTTTAGCATCGCCTCAAAGTTCATTGATGGGTTAAAAAGTGACGACTTGAGAACAATGTTAGCAACATACTATACATTCTCGAAAGTCAGTGCACCGACTCCAGAACAGATGAGACAGAAGTCAAGAGAGTACATGGTAATGAAACCCAAGAAATACTCATATTCAGATAACAGGAATATGCAAGGGGGGAACCAACCACAAAGGTCGTCATGTTACAAGCCTAGAGATGACATGGACAAACGTAGATCATGCGCGAACTGCGGGTCAGCTGATCATCACGTGGCGGATTGCACAACATACAAGCAGGGCATGAAGAGTCTGGGATACCCACCAGATGAGGAGGATATGAGCCAGATGGAAGAACACGAGTACTATAGTGGCTTAATCATCAAAATAGGTGCAAGATGCTTCTTCTGCAATCAGGAGGGGCACTTCAGGATGGACTGTCCTTTGTTTTGGGAGGCAGTTAAGAACCAGAGTCACCCCAAACATAAATTGGCATTAGCGGCTGTGCAGAATCAGAGAAATAGACAAACCGAGTTTGACCCAAAAATTTTAGAAGCACAGAGTACGGAACTGCCAACGAAGAAAGTGAAGGCTGTAACGCAGGTTAACAATGCGATAGAGGCCACGGCCAGGAACGCCCTAGAGATAAATTATGAGAAGCGGCGTCAGAGGCTATTAACAACGTGAAACAGGATCTAGCAACGAAGGAAATAGAGCAACGGTTGAAGCAAGAGATCGACAGACAGAGATTGAATGAGACGTTAAGTTGCTCGGTGCCAGTGCCAGAAGCTGTAGCAGGGTCGACAAAGAGTGGAAATTGCAACACTCTGAAAATGGTGACAGGAAAGCCATTTGGAATGAAAAATTACAATGAACTAAGTGACAACAAGCAAGTATGCATAGTCCCGAATCCTAATAGTCAAAGTGCTGCTGCCTTAGGAAGATCCTTCTCGATAACCAAGAGCGGTCTCTGCGTCAGTGTCTTGTTGAATACTCTTGATATACCCATCACAATACAGAGGGGGAGGAAGCTGGGTTATGCTTTACCCGTTAAAACTCGATATGAAATGACTGAAAATTCAAAACAAAATGAAGTTGTTGATTGTCCCAATCATAGGGACAAAATTTGTATCTTGAGACGATTGAAGAAAACAAAAGGTTCATCAGGTCTTGTGAAATCACTTAAGTCAGAGACGGATGATGCGCTATCGAGCTGTTCGAATTTTCCGGAACGGCCCACACTAGATGAAATGCAGAGTGATAAGTCGGTCCTGCCGGAGATCGAACATTTAAGGGGCAAGTTGACGGACGAACAGCTCGAAGCCATCAAGGACGTACTAGAGCGGAACGAGGAAGTTTTTTCGAGACATAAGGCAGACATTGGGTGTTGCAATTTTGTTGAGCATGAAATAGAACTTGAAGAAAATGCGGTACCACACAGGGAGGGGGCGAGGCACATGACCCCCCACAAATCAGAGGCATGTAGGAAAGAAATAGAGACATTACTAGAGTATGACATGATAGAACCATCCAAGTCACCGTGGGCGTGTGGAATAGTGATGGCCAAAAAGAAAGGCAACCAATTGAGGTTTTGCTGTGACTTTCGGTATCTGAACTCCGTCACGATGAAGGATGCCTATCCCATACCTAGGATTGACGAGAGCCTCTCTAAGTTAGGTGACGCAAAATTTTTTACAACTCTTGATTTAGGTTCGGCATTCTGGCAGGTTCCGCTGAGGAAGCAAGACAGGGACACAACAGGGTTCGCTTGCGAGTTGGGGCTGTTTCAATGGAAACGGATGCCGTTTGGACTCTGCAATGCCACAGCCACGTTTCAACGGTTGATGGCACATGCGCTGATAGGTGTGACAAAGAAGTACGGCAATCTGGTAATGTGCTACGTGGATGACGTAGTAATAGCGACGCCCACACTAGAAGACCACATCGAGCGACTGGACGAGGTGTTTGCATGTATGAAGAGGTCGGGGCTGAAGTGTAAACCATCAAAGTGCGAGATACTCAAAGATTCGATAAAATATTTGGGCAGGATGGTGGACAGGCACGGCATCAGACCGGATCCCGATGCAGTAGAAGCAGTTCTAACTTGGAAATCGCCAAAAACGGAACACCAGTTGATGAGCTTCCTGGGTTTTGCGAACTACTACAGGGAATTCATCAAGGGCTACGCAGACAAGGTATACTCGATGCAACAATTAATGAGACACAAAGGCAAAAAGTTCATATTGAACAACGCAGCAGAGGAATCGTTCCAGAGAATAAAGAAAGACTTGTGCGAGGCACCGGTGTTAGGCATGTCAACGGAAAAAGGTATGTACGTGTTGGATATGGACGCGTCGGTAGTTGCGATTTCTGGAATTCTCCATCAAGAACAAGAATGGAACGGGAAGACAGTCTTAAGACCAATAGCATACGGGAGCAAAGTCTTGAGTGACACAGAAATGAAGTACGGGGCGCCGAAAGCAGAGATGTTCGCGGTGGTTACTTTTGTCGAAAAATACAGAGCATACTTAGGCAGTGAGCCATTTAAGCTGCGGGTCGACAACAGGGCACTCAGCTGGCTGAAGACGTACTCGATGGACCAGAGCTACATTGGGAGATGGATAGTTCGCTTGGATGGGTACAACATGATAATTGAGCATAGAACAAGGGACAAACATCAGAATGTCGATAGCTTGAGTAAGAAGACGGAGTTCTACGAGAGACAGGAACAGAGGGAAGCGGACATGCCCGAGATTAAAGATGGCTTCTCCTTCATGGACAAAGAAACGTATGACAGTCTTCCACTCACGAGATGGCTAGAAAAGTTAGGCAAACCGATAGAAGATCATCTCGAATTACCAGAAGAGCCTCAAAAGAAAAAAATTTTGAAGAAGAAGCGAGGGATGCCGATAGAGATTATGCTCAAGTCAAAAAATGTGAGAGAGACGCTCAAGGCAAAAGGCTATGATCTCAACCAGGTTGAAACGGGAGATACTCAGGTAGATGAAGACTTGTGGAGATTACTTGAGAAACTGGCAGATGATAAACCCGTGAACGTAGGAAAGGGTAGGGAGGAACCGGCGGTCACGATACTGCGAAGGAGTGAAACAGTTGGCAACGCAGACTCTCTAAGAGGAAGCGTTACTGATGCCAAAGAAGTCGTGCGGTCACTGGTTGACAAAATCCCTGATAACAAACTTGAGCTGACCCATGTTAGAAAGAAGAAAGTAGCATTTAAGGAGGAAGCTGAACACCTGGGACTGGGTCAAGAGTCCGCGGAGTGGTCCACGTCCACGAAGGAAGAAGAAACCGGAGAAGAGAAATTGTCCGGGGAGTGTGAAGAATGGGTTGAAGATTCGGAAAAGAGCAGCGATGATCAGGATAGTCTATGCATGATACTGGCAGAGGAGAAGATGAGACACCGTGACAGGGAGCTACAAACGGATCCCTCCTCAGGAACGTACAACTCGGATGAACAAGAAGTACAAGGCGGTGAAGAACTTGAGAAAATTGCGGTATCGAGGAAACCATTCAGGGAACTATCATGCAACTCAAATGTCAGAACAAATCTGGTACCAGAAGAGGATATGAAGATCGTGAAGAGGATAATATGCGTAAAGCTGAATGATGACATCCACAACCCTGGGGAAATGAATGGACAGATCATGGCACTAAAGGAACAAGTCAAAGCGAGATATAGGCTGTCGGACCTAATAGGGGCCCAAAAGAATGACAAGATGACAAGTAATCTCTCCAAATGGATCCGGACAGGGTCCAAGGAGAAAGGTGAACTCGAAGAAGACAGCTACAAGATCTTGAGCCAGTTCTACAAAGGAAAGAAAGATTTACTCTATCACACAGCTGACGGGGTGGTAGCGTGCAAGAGAACAGATGAGGAGAAGATATTACACAAGCACAACCTCGTCATATTACCACAATTGTATCAGACGGAGGTGTTATTCAGATCGCACGATCAGATGGGGCACCAGGGGATAGACAAAGTGCAACAGAGAACACTTCACAGGTTTGATTGGCCAGGATAAAGGAAAGCTTGCGAGAGATGGGTGAATGCATGCCTGGCATGCCTGCAGGTAAAAGACCAAAGGAAGATGAAGTTCTCACTCAAGTCCGTTGAAAGCTCGGAGTTTAACGAGGTGGTGCAGATAGACCATCAAAAGATCTGCATGATGGAGTAGGGATATAACCAGATACTGGTTATAATAGATCACTTCACAAAGTTGGCAGAAGCGGTCCCGTGTCAGACAGCCTCAGCAGAGGAGACTTGTGACCACCTGATAACGCATTGGATATCACGATATGGTTGTCCAATGACTTTTCAGTCAGACAACGGCAAAGCCTTTGTGGGGGTCTTGACAAAAGAATTAATGAAGAGATTGGTAGAGAGACAGAATAGAACGTTGGTGAACAGGTTGAGGATATACTGCTCAAGATACATGACGGACTGGAATTAATATCTGCCGCAAGTCGTAGGGGCATACAACAGTACGCAACACTCAACAACGGGCATCAGTCCTTTCATGATGTTGACAGGCAGGGAGAGAGCAATGCCCCTGACCTTCTTTTACCCGGAATACGAAGGGAAGAGGACGTCGCCTCAAGCTTACGTGAAAGAAGCGATTAGGAGACAGCAGGAACTAAACGAGCTCTGTAGGAGGAACACTGCGCGAGCACAAATGAGACAGCGCAAGAAATATGATGAAAAGATATTACAGGCAAAGCCATATGAAGTGGGCCAGTACGTGTGGTTCTTCCAGAATGTCATACCGCCCAAAGGGACAAAGAAACTACTTAAGAAATGGAGAGGACCATTCATGATAACGGAAGTACATCAACAAGGACGGTTCTACCGCTTGAGTACGGGGCGAGCAGCACATTATGAAAATCTGAAGCCTCACGTCCCATCCCCAGAGGACTGGTGTATACCACAGGACATGGAGGGATTTAAGTACCTACTGGTGGAGCCAGCGTGTGAAGTGAACGAAAAAGGCACCAGAGAGACAAATGATGGCAACGAGAACTTGAGCTTGGATGACAATGAAAAGATAGAAGCGGTCTCTGAGGCGGAAACCTTTGTGGAAGAAGACTGGAACAATCCGGAGCAGGGTGAGGTGCCGAAGTGGACAGAACCAGACTTAACAATACCAGCGGGGACTAGGAGTGGCAATCGCAAACGGACAGGCATGAGGTACAACAGGTGGAGATGATTTCTTGATTGATAAGATACAGCCCGACGAACTAAGCGAAGAGCTACTAAGTGTGGGCGAACTGGCAGCCGATGATGAATGGCAAATTTTCAATGATAATGAACACTACCCGCAGGAAGAATACTCGACACCAGAACGAGAGACGGATTTGAAACAGAGCGAGATAGAGAGGAGGTAGAATACGAACTTGAGGATATTAGAATGGATGCGCGATGTCAAGAACGGAAGCGGCGAAGGACAAAGCATCCAATAAGTTGACGTATCAGCGGGAAAGCACATGAAAACGGAGGATCCCCTCTTCGGCTGGACAGCAACAGACAGGCCGCTCGAGATTCCACCAGATAATTTAGACCCAGCACCATCGACGGGGACGTCGATAAATATTTTTGTCCGGGGAGTGGGGTTAGGACTTACCCACACCGAAAATTTGATGATAAAGAAACTCAGGGAAATGAGAGAAACGAGCGGACTGGAATTGGATGGGGAGGAGGCTGAGCCTACCATAGGACGGAATTTCAAAACGAAGTTTGAAAAACCCAACGAATACTCGGAGAACATCCTGATAACGGATAGCGACTTCATTCTGTCGGACAGAACTAGCGCAACCTGTAACACGGCGGACATGAGTTTCAAATCAAGACTGGAGGCCGACTTCAAGAGAGAGTACCAGAACGTGGAGCTTCTGTTTAGACAGAGACCGGGGCTGGGGGGAATCGCTGCGCTTCCACCATCAGTAGCACAAGTCCCAGGCAAATACCTGTGCTTCTTGGTGACGAGGGTCAGTGAGAGGAACACGATCGATCCTGAACACGTGATGTTGGCACTAACGAGACTGCGGGACTTCATGATCGAAAGAAGAATAACGGAGGTCTCAATGCCGGTCTACGACCCAAACAGGGGCAAGCTGAGCCCAAGGGAACTTGAGTTGGGCATAAAGGGATCTCAAGTTAGTTAGGTGTTGGGGTACGGAACAGGTAAAAGGATCTTAAAAGTGATTGGCATGACAATTAAATTTTAAATGATTGATGGTGCTAAACATAAAATGAATCTGCATGCTCTTAGAAAACTCCCAATTGAATTATTTTAGTAGAGCGAAAAGGATAAGGTTTTAATTATAATGGCAGGGGGGTTTAGGTTAGGAACATAGCTTGTTAGTCTAAAGATCAAGTTTTATTTTCAGATTGATTTGGTAAAGTCAAATTGACTACCCAATTATACTCAACTGAAAGAAAAAGAAGGTCTTGAACGAACCCATAGTCAAACAGCACTTGAAGAAGTTAATTCTCAAGCACTCAAGTTGGTACGCTAATTTTCAAGTTGGTACTGTAATTCTCAAGTTGGTACGTGCGCAAGATCATCCAGAGATAAAAGAAAAAAAATGGCAGATCGATTTTGGAAGTCCATGCCCGCGGCTCTGAAGAGGCCCACGCTTGATGAACTATACAGACGCTTGAGGGATCTGGATTACACCAAAGTGGATGAGAGAATGGCGGTGATGCTGAACGCCATCCTCCAATTGGAAGAGCAGGGTGAATGCAGAGAGTCTGCAACAGAAGCGGTTTTAATGGTCGGCTACACCACAGATGGAATATCCAACCAAGAGCAAACAAGATGGTTGTCCTGGAATGTGGATGGAGGAGTGAGGGGATTCGACTTGGCGAGGAATCCTGGCTTGAGCAATAACACCGAGTATGGCGCAGGGGAGTTCCCACTACCAATCAGACCATCAGCAAGATCAGCGGGCCAGAGAGCGAGTCAGACACCCTCGATGACGCGAGCGCAGCAAGCTGAAGAGGCGTATCCTGACCTCAGTAGTCTGAAAAGAGAACTTGAGAGGACACAGAGGGAGATGAACAAAGCGAATCTCGACCGGGATCAAGCGAAGCTCGAGAGAGATCAGGCGAATCTGGAGAGAGATCAGGCGGTCATTGAAAAGGACCAAGCGCGGCGGGAACTCGACATGCTGAAGGCTGAGCACCAGCAAGAACAAAGGGTGCGAGAGAATGCGGCGAATTGTGAACAGCTGAAGTCGGAACTTGAGAGAATCCAGCGGCGACAGCGCGAGCTCGACATGCAAAAGGGAGCCAGGCCCAAGGAGCGAACGGGCGCCGGTTCAAGACCAGAGTCACGTATGGAGGTGGATGAGGCTCCCAGATCGATGGGACGGTTTAACCTTGACCGCGCGGCTCAGGAACACATGAACGAGGGGTTGGAGGTATGGATACCGACTGAGTCGACGTCCTCCCTGCATGGTTTAGAGTCACAACCGATACGCCCATTGATGGACGTCGCACTGCCGCGCTATACTCCAAGTTCATTCCCGAGCAGCAGTCAGGTGAGCGGGAGCTCGTCACGTCTGAAAGAATTGAATGAGAGACTACAGCTAAGAAATCGTGAGAGTCCAGCAAGAGTGGAGCTACCCCCGACTTGGAGGGAGCAACCGATCAGGAGTGTGGTAATCTCAAGCTACTAGAAGAACACGGAGGGCAGGTACCACAGGCACAATCGCATGGATTAGATCACAGCACAAAGAGTCAAGAGGGATTGCTTCCATGACGCGGCTTGGGTGGAATACCATACGCAGCAACGTGTACCAGAGGGTACGGTCCACCTAATCATAGGGGACAGCCTGCTGCGGGTGCTGACCCCGATTCAGTCGCATTGGCAGACTGGGATCTTGAATTTCGCTGGAGCTGCAATGCCACAGATATTAGCATCACTTGAGATGCTAGGGATGGCAAGAGTATATACGGTAACTCTACTGATCGGGACTAATGATGTGTCCAGGGGGGAGTCAAGGAAGGTTATGAGGCTGCATGACAAGATGAGCTGCATCCTTGAAGAGTTACGGATTCAAATGGATCCTGCCATACTAACAGTGTGTACCGTCCCCTACAATATGAAGGCTGACCAACACGCGATAGAAATGAATACGAAGGTACGGAACCTGAACTAAGTAATCAGGCAAAAACATCAGAGGAGTGTCCTTCCCATTGGATTGCTGGACGTAGCCGAGCAAATGCAAGGAGCTGCCTTCCCCGACGATGCATCCTCAGACGGAATCCATTTTGACAGGCCTAGGGGAGTGGAAGGGTTGAATGACGTTTTCCACAGGCACATAAGCGCGTTGGAGGCAGACTTGCTGGAGACGGCCCAATTCACATTCGGACCACCTCCAAATCCCCCTTTACTCGCCTCGAGAACTCTATCCAGTCGCTTGGGGGCGAGGGTCGATTCTAGAGACAGCTCGAGAAGTAGCCGGACCAGATTACCAGGTGCCGCAGCGATGGAGGCCGAGGAAGCAACGTCATCAACACCCCAGAGTTCGGTAAAGTCCTCCGTGGTAGTGGTAGAGAGCAAGAGGGTGGAGAGACCGGCCGAAACAAGCCGGTCGAGATATCTGGAGAAGGTAAAGGAGCTGGACTTGGAAGATTTGGAATGTAGACAAGAGTTGGCGGAAGCTCTGGGTCTCGAGCGCGTGTCCCACGAGGACCTAAGTAGACACCAGTGCGTGGACTGGTTGAAGGCTCACGAGACGCATTTCTCAGGAGCAAAATAATGGAGACGGCGGATCTGACTTGGATTCCCACAAGATCAGTCATGGGACCTATCAATTACAGACCTCTCAAGTTGCTGGGGAGTCCGGGACTCATAGTGGAGCCCCCTAAGCACCGAACGAGCATTGCCAGAATCAGGTTGGCAACTGCAGCGCAGTTGAGGGTGGTGGACAAACTATTGGACCCAAGAGAAATGGAACTGGCAGATGCCGCTTATGAGGGTACGAGATTGGCGGACGACCCTAGATATGGGAAACCCTGTGGGAACGCCCAATTGGCCAAGACCTTGGCAGTTTACGACAGAGCAGATCCAGCTGCCGCGAGGGTGATCATCGTAGCGCGATCGGACTTCGAGGGAACGTCTCCCAAGTTGTTCTGGCCGGAGATTTTGATATACTCGCTGCCAGGGCCTGAGTTGAACAGAGATCAGGCGAATCTGGAGAGAGATCAGGCGGTCATTGAAAAGGACCAAGCGCGGCGGGAACTCGACATGCTGAAGGCTGAGCACCAGCAAGAACAAAGGGTGCGAGAGAATGCGGAGAATTGTGAACAGCTGAAGTCGGAACTTGAGAGAATCCAGCGGCGACAGCGCGAGCTCGACATGCAAAAGGGAGCCAGGCCCAAGGAGCGAACGGGCGCCGGTTCAAGACCAGAGTCACGTATGGAGGTGGATGAGGCTCCCAGATCGATGGGACGGTTTAACCTTGACCGCGCGGCTCAGGAACACATGAACGAGGGGTTGGAGGTATGGATACCGACTGAGTCGACGTCCTCCCTGCATGGTTTAGAGTCACAACCGATACGCCCATTGATGGACGTCGCACTGCCGGGCTATACTCCAAGTTCATTCCCGAGCAGCAGTCAGGTGAGCGGGAGCTCGTCACGTCTGAAAGAATTGAATGAGAGACTACAGCTAAGAAATCGTGAGAGTCCAGCAAGAGTGGAGCTACCCCCGACTTGGAGGGAGCAACCGATCAGGAGTGTGGTAATCTCAAGCTACTAGAAGAACACGGAGGGCAGGTACCACAGGCACAATCGCATGGATTAGAGCACAGCACAAAGAGTCAGGAGGGATTGCTTCCATGACGCGGCTTGGGTGGAATACCATACGCAGCCACGTGTACCAGAGGGTACGGTCCACCTAATCATAGGGGACAGCCTGCTGCGGGTGCTGACCCGGATTCAGTCGCATTGGCAGACTGGGATCTTGAGTTTCGCTGGAGCTGCAATGCCAAAGATATTAGCATCACTTGAGATGCTAGGGATGGCAAGAGTATATACGGTAACTCTACTGATCGGGACTAATGATGTGTCCAGGGGGGAGTCAAGGAAGGTTATGAATGAGGCTGCATGACAAGATGAACTGCATCCTTGAAGAGTTACGGATTCAAATGGATCCTGCCATACTAACAGTGTGTACCGTCCCCTACAATATGAAGGCTGACCAACACGCGATAGAAATGAATACGAAGGTACGGAACCTGAACTAAGTAATCAGGCAAAAACATCAGAGGAGTGTCCTTCCCATTGGATTGCTGGACGTAGCCGAGCAAATGCAAGGAGCTGCCTTCCCCGACGATGCATCCTCAGACGGAAATCCACTTTGACAGGCCTAGGGGAGTGGAATGGTTGAATGACGTTTTCCACAGGCACATAAGCGCGTTGGAGGCAGACTTGCTGGAGACGGCCCAATTCACATTCGGACCACCTCCAAATCCCCCTTTCCTCGCCTCGAGAACTCTATCCAGTCGCCTGAGGGCGAGGGTCGATTCTAGAGACAGCTCGAGAAGTAGCCGGACCAGATTACCAGGTGCCGCAGCGATGGAGGCCGAGGAAGCAACGTCATCAACACCCCAGAGTTCGGTAAAGTCCTCCGTGGTAGTGGTAGAGAGCAAGAGGGTGGAGAGACCGGCCGAAACAAGCCGGTCGAGATATCTGGAGAAGGTAAAGGAGCTGGACTTGGAAGATTTGGAATGTAGACAAGAGTTGGCGGAAGCTCTGGGTCTCGAGCGCGTGTCCCACGAGGACCTAAGTAGACACCAGTGCGTGGACTGGTTGAAGGCTCACGAGACGCATTTCTCAGGAGCAAAATAATGGAGACGGCGGATCTGACTTGGATTCCCACAAGATCAGTCATGGGACCTATCAATTACAGACCTCTCAAGTTGCTGGGGAGTCCGGGACTCATAGTGGAGCCCCCTAAGCACCGAACGAGCATTGCCAGAATCAGGTTGGCAACTGCAGCGCAGTTGAGGGTGGTGGACAAACTATTGGACCCAAGAGAAATGGAACTGGCAGATGCCGCTTATGAGGGTACGAGATTGGCGGACGACCCTAGATATGGGAAACCCTGTGGGAACGCCCAATTGGCCAAGACCTTGGCAGTTTACGACAGAGCAGATCCAGCTGCCGCGAGGGTGATCATCGTAGCGCGATCGGACTTCGAGGGAACGTCTCCCAAGTTGTTCTGGCCGGAGATTTTGATATACTCGCTGCCAGGGCCTGAGTTGAACAGAGATCAGGCGAATCTGGAGAGAGATCAGGCGGTCATTGAAAAGGACCAAGCGCGGCGGGAACTCGACATGCTGAAGGCTGAGCACCAGCAAGAACAAAGGGTGCGAGAGAATGCGGAGAATTGTGAACAGCTGAAGTCGGAACTTGAGATAATCCAGCGGCGACAGCGCGAGCTCGACATGCAAAAGGGAGCCAGGCCCAAGGAGCGAACGGGCGCCGGTTCAAGACCAGAGTCACGTATGGAGGTGGATGAGGCTCCCAGATCGATGGGACGGTTTAACCTTGACCGCGCGGCTCAGGAACACATGAACGAGGGGTTGGAGGTATGGATACCGACTGAGTCGACGTCCTCCCTGCATGGTTTAGAGTCACAACCGATACGCCCATTGATGGACGTCGCACTGCCGCGCTATACTCCAAGTTCATTCCCGAGCAGCAGTCAGGTGAGCGGGAGCTCGTCACGTCTGAAAGAATTGAATGAGAGACTACAGCTAAGAAATCGTGAGAGTCCAGCAAGAGTGGAGCTACCCCCGACTTGGAGGGAGCAACCGATCAGGAGTGTGGTAATCTCAAGCTACTAGAAGAACACGGAGGGCAGGTACCACAGGCACAATCGCATGGATTAGAGCACAGCACAAAGAGTCAGGAGGGATTGCTTCCATGACGCGGCTTGGGTGGAATACCATACGCAGCCACGTGTACCAGAGGGTACGGTCCACCTAATCATAGGGGACAGCCTGCTGCGGGTGCTGACCCGGATTCAGTCGCATTGGCAGACTGGGATCTTGAGTTTCGCTGGAGCTGCAATGCCAAAGATATTAGCATCACTTGAGATGCTAGGGATGGCAAGAGTATATACGGTAACTCTACTGATCGGGACTAATGATGTGTCCAGGGGGGAGTCAAGGAAGGTTATGAATGAGGCTGCATGACAAGATGAACTGCATCCTTGAAGAGTTACGGATTCAAATGGATCCTGCCATACTAACAGTGTGTACCGTCCCCTACAATATGAAGGCTGACCAACACGCGATAGAAATGAATACGAAGGTACGGAACCTGAACTAAGTAATCAGGCAAAAACATCAGAGGAGTGTCCTTCCCATTGGATTGCTGGACGTAGCCGAGCAAATGCAAGGAGCTGCCTTCCCCGACGATGCATCCTCAGACGGAAATCCACTTTGACAGGCCTAGGGGAGTGGAATGGTTGAATGACGTTTTCCACAGGCACATAAGCGCGTTGGAGGCAGACTTGCTGGAGACGGCCCAATTCACATTCGGACCACCTCCAAATCCCCCTTTCCTCGCCTCGAGAACTCTATCCAGTCGCCTGAGGGCGAGGGTCGATTCTAGAGACAGCTCGAGAAGTAGCCGGACCAGATTACCAGGTGCCGCAGCGATGGAGGCCGAGGAAGCAACGTCATCAACACCCCAGAGTTCGGTAAAGTCCTCCGTGGTAGTGGTAGAGAGCAAGAGGGTGGAGAGACCGGCCGAAACAAGCCGGTCGAGATATCTGGAGAAGGAGCTGGACTTGGAAGATTTGGAATGTAGACAGGAATTGGCGGAAGCTCTGGGTCTCGAGCGCGTGTCACACGAGGACCTAAGTAAACACCAGTGCGTGGACTGGTTGAAGGCTCACGAGACGCATTTCTCAGGAGCGAAAATAATGCAGACGGCGGATCTGACTGGGATTCCCACAAGATCAGTCATGGGACCTATCAATTACAGACCTCTCAAGTTGCTGGGGAGTCCGGGACTCATAGTGGAGCCCCCTAAGCACCGAACGAGCAATGCCAGAATCAGGTTGGTAACTGCAGCGCAGTTGAGGGTGGTGGACAAACTATTGGACCCAAGAGAAATGGAACTGGCAGATGCCGCTTATGAGGGTACGAGATTGGCGGACGACCCTAGATATGGGAAACCCTGTGGGAACGCCCAATTGGCCAAGACCTTGGCAGTTTACGACAGAGCAGATCCAGCTGCCGCGAGGGTGATCATCGTAGCGTGATCGGACTTCGAGGGAACGTCTCCCAAGTTGTTCTGGCCGGAGATTTTGATATACTCGCTGCCAGGGCCTGAGTTGAACCAAATGTTAACCCTGGTGGTCGCGATAAAATCGGAGATGCCTTGCGAGCCCGAGCTACTACTGTTTGCAGGAATGAATGACCACCTGCATGCGACTGGGTTTCTTGAGCAACTCAAGGGCGATGAGCCGGCGTCGAAGTGAATCTGGGAAGCTATCCAGACGTTATTTGCAGCAATGACTGAGGTGCAGGAGAACGTCGCCTCACGATTTGGGTCCAAAACAAGAGTGGTGTTCACGAAGTCTCCCGGGTACGCGAGCATGCCTCCCGCTCTGCAGTTTGTGTATGCGGTTTTGATCTTATTAGCCGAGGGGAATACATGGCGGATCCTGATGGCAGCTCCCAATCGAGAGTTGGAACCGACGAACTTGAGGCTTCGCAAGTCAGAACTGGCGGCGGCGTGGGCGGATGTATCCCACGCGTTGAGGGGCTTCTATGAGTTAGCAGATATCCTCATTGTATTGGACGAGGTCCTCTTGCTAGAGATGTCGAACTTCGTCAGACAACTCAAGTTCAGTCCGGCTATAGAGGACGACCACCCAATAATAAGTCACTTGACGGCCAGCTTGTGGTTTCGAAGTATGGATTTGACCATCACGAGTTCCACCAGTAAGTCGATGGGACCAAGTAATGAGAGGAAAAATGTGGCTGCAACAGAGAAGCAACTGGAGTCGATGGTGTACCGACTGACGCAAGAAAGAGGCAGGTGGCCGTTCCTAACACCAAGGCTAGAAAACGCCACAGAGAAGACAAAGGAGAATGCCCCACCTCTTGTGAAGCAAATCTGGAGTTTTCTTGAGGAGCAGTTGGAAGTGGCCGAGAGTAGGGAGATGACGGTGACCAGGTTCGTCACGGCTGCAAACGAGGTCACAATTGGGGGATTCTGAAGGGAGCACGCAAAGGGCGAGCTGAAGACAAGAAAAGAGCACGAGATTCTCAAGTTCTTGAGTCCTTGTTGGGAGAAGGAGTTCATGGCTGGAGTGTTTGGTGCAAAGGAGACCATTTTTGGAGCCTTTGTACAAGAAATAGTGAGCATACCCTCAGCCTGTTATTGGAACTGTACCTAGTTTACCCGAGGTACCTATTCAACATGGGTCCAGCGTATATGTTCAGTCGGGGTGTGGAAACACTACGGATTGACGAATATCTGGCACTGATGCTCCTGACCCATGGTGAGCTGGTGTCATTTCATCGACTGACGAAATATGGGGAGCCCTATCGATGGGGAAAACCCACTCGAGCATAGACACCTACATATAAATGTGCTGCGGGACTAAAGACGCTGCTGGTGGAGTATCTCCTGATGCAGAATCGACATATGACTGGCGAGGAAAAGAATCCGAAGACGAAAGATGAACGGAGACAAGTGAATGGTGGTATGCCTCTGTTGAAAGACCTGTGCCTGGCGATGAGATCGGATCCAATGGGGATAATCCGGGGGCTGGAGGAGGTCGTAACCTGCATTTACGGACCAGCTGTAACATACGCGTTTCCAGATCCTCTAGTGACGGCTTACCGCAACTCCGTGACACACTTGAGCCTGATAAGTGTGTTGGATGGGACGGCGCTCAACTGGTGTCAGCAAGAGGTGCTGAGGGCGCAAATGAGTAACACGGTACTCTTTGGAAAAGTGAAAGATCCCGAGTTGATGGTATATAACTTCCGAGGACAACTGCAGTGCAGGATGGGGGGAAACGTGAAGGCCCCATCGAAACTTATCCCAAGTTCTGGAAATTGAATCCCCTGACGGCGAGTGGACAAGAGGTCTTGAGGATTCCCGCGTGGAAGAAGAGCTTCGACTTGGTGAAAAGGGAGCTAGAGGCAATACTAGAGAAGGAAATCTTGCCAGCAACCATTCCCGAGTTCCCAGCGGTCAGAAGAATGACCCTGGGAATAAACAGTTCCCTAGTGGTCCCATCCCTGTTCGCGAGAGCAGCGGCGGAGAGGGAGCAAAGGGAATTCACCGATGGCTGGGACCCCCTATTCATCGGCTATACCGCAGCGGTCTATTTTCACACCTGTGATATAAAAATAAACTCCTGGACGACTCAAGCGAAGAAAATGAGAGGCTCAATGCCCCCAAAATTCGAGGTACGAAAGATCTTGAGAACGCTTGATTGGGCGGGTTTGGAGAATATGTTACCGGTGTGGGAGGATGGCAGGATGATTGTAGAAGAAGGAAACATTGCACTAAAAGACGAATTGAAGTTTGCCACGAGAAAATACCGGGCGCCTTACGGACTGGAACAGGTGGAGATGAGACAGGAAGGGGAAGAGCTGGATGCAGCTGGCCCGTTGTATGTGGCTCTGACGGAATACAAGAAATCAGATCCAACGACACCATCACTCCTGTCGGTGGGCAACCCTGGAGACAAAAGAAGCGGACCTGTAGAAGATCGGTTCAGGAGGATACTTAAGAGAAGGAGAAGAAAGCATGGATTAGACCCTCAGTGAGGCAGGAGAGGAGATGGAAGTGGGGAACACGCTTGAACCAAAACCAGCAGAGGAGGACTTCACCACTCAAGAACTGTTGAAAGATCTGAGCGGAGAATATTGGGCAGACACTGCCACGCCACCTCTGACCTCATCTCCCCGCAAGAATCTAGAGTTGCCACTGACGAGCGAGACTTCTAATATGGGAATGAAACTCTTGAGTGCAGAAGAAAGAGAAAAGAATACCTTCGAAGGAAACAAGACCATGTTCCTAGGGACTCTAGATGAGAACGCTTGGCGAGAATTCTTGAGAGAGTTTAATAGAGAAGTGAATAGCGAGATCACACTAGACAATTTCAAAGAAGAACTGTGGGACACGGTGGTGAAGTTCGGAGAACCTGTCCTGATGGGAACAGGTCTGGATGAAAAAGCAAGAGGAGAGATGCTGAGCAAGATGGTCGAATTGAGAAAGGCACCACTGAAGACCAAAAAAGACGAATGTAAAGACAGCTCTACTCTGAAACAAAAAACTGTCATTAAAATAATTGAAGGTGTAAGGGGGTAAGGTCGAGACTAGTAATACAATTAAAAATATTAATATCCTTAAGGCTCGAGCAGGGGGGAGGCAAGAGTTGGAAGGGTTGGATGGAGACAAAGAGGTCGAATCAGTGATGATAACGGCAACGCCCCCAGGTAAAGACGTTAAGTCTCGCAAGAGAACGAGAGAGGTAGAAGGGTTGGGTAGTCCCTCGATGGATGCAGTCTCGGAGAAAAAGCTGAGAGAGACGGCCCCCATGGTTCTGGCACGATGGAAGACGGCAGCCTACAAGAGTAGCTACGAACCAAGGAAATTGCACGAAGTAGAAAGAGAAATGGAGGTTCCCACCAACTCGACAACGGAAGAAGACTTCAAGCCTCAGAGGACGAAGATGAAACGAGGTTCGACGAGCGGGCAGACATGGGAAGTAGACATTGGCAAAGAATGGGTCTCAAATGAACACCAGGCCACTTGGAAGCAAGTAACTAGTGATCCTCTTGAGAAGAATAAAACGAGGAACACCACGGCCGTGGTGGGTGGCCCTGGAAACATTGAAGGAACTGGAAGACTGCCTAAAGAAAATTGACAGTGGAGTGTCACGCAAGCGACGCAACTGGGCTACCCAGCAGAAGGCTGATATTAACAAATTGGAATTGGGGAGCCATCTGAGGAGAACTTGGCAGAACTTGTTGAGGGATTATTTTGAAGAAGCGATGAGGACATCCTCATCGGCATCGCCATTGATGGCAAATCCCTTTGTTAGAACAGCAGGCCAATTGATGTTCGCGTGGAGCCTGGTGGGGATAGAGTTGGAAACGCTGACCTCGCACGACAAGTTGAAATTGGGTGGAAAAAGTCTAGAAATATATCAGACATTGATGCAACACGTTGCTAGGGATAACACAGGCTTGAGCCTGGCAAGGAGGAAAGACGCTACTTATTTCTTGAGGTGGATAATGTCGGTGATGACTGACAGCACCATCCTAGCATGCCAGCAAAGAGCAACTGGGAGCAAAGCAATGGAAAGGAGAGTCTCAGCAGTCATCTTGAATGTATACCAGAGTACTGGGATAGAAAAGGAGGATGGTTCCAGGCAGTCTCTAGAGAGCCACAGGAAGTTAGATGAGATACGGAGATTCTACAACAAGAAGTTCGAGGAGAAACACGACGTGTACCGTAACTTGGCCTCGTCAGGAGAGTACTTGAAACCCAATAAGAAGGGAGAATACCAGTATGTGTCTGGAGTGATGGGGATGGCGTACAACCCTTTCTTGGACTCACAGAAACTACGAGGTGGCGGAGCTACTAAAGTTCTGTACAGAGAAGATAGTGGAAATAGACACAGTAGAGAGAGAGAGAGACTGAGCTTGGGTTTGGTTCTCGAGAAAACACCAGAGGTGATAAGCGTGCCGCGCTCAAGTAAAAGAGTCGAGCTGAAGATGGGTAACGGGAATGGCATGTTGGTCGCGAATCTGGGAATGGTGTGGAAATTGCGGAGGCCCTCCTGGTGCCCACATCCCCATGCGAGCTTGATCGAGGAAGTCACGGAGCGAGTGAGATTAGCACCGGCGGAGGACGAAGATCTGGCAACATTGAGTATAGTGCACAAGCTGATCTTGCCTCAGATGAAGGAGTCAAGCGAAGCGACGAGTAAACTAGGGTCGTTGGAGAAAATGGAGCCGGGCAGTTGTCTTGACTCGACGTGTGGAAATGGCGAGCACACCTGTGATGGACGGTCATGCGTTAGGATACAGTCCTTCCAAAAAGAAGATCTAGTCACCTGGTTTGAAGACATCACAGAGAGGGAGAAGAGTGAAGTACAGATAGTGGCTGAATGTTACGCGAGTACCACGGTGAATTTAGCAACAGCTCTGGGATTCTTCTCGAGAATGTGCAGTCTGCAGTCACTGGAGAGGCTAGAGTCTGAACACCACTTGGTGACCGCGTTGAGTGTGGAGTCATGGCCCGGGGTGTTGCAGGTAACCCAGAAACACATCAAGAGCTGGAAGGTTGGACTTGAAGCGGAAATGGGATTTCCTATGAGCGAAGCATATGGTCTGCCTCTAAATGCGAAGTCCTTAGTGGGGTCAGTGATGGCCAACCTATGCAGCAGCCACTACCCATTGCACATGGCGATGGTGGAGGTATCCAGCCAAAGAGTATTAATAGACAAGGCCTTCTCAGTGCCCATCACTCACACAGGTTGTTTAGGAAAAACCGAGGGACAGTGCCGAGAGAACAGAGGGATGACTTGAGTGAAATCTGGGGGGAAGAACTTTTGGGTTTGGAAAGTAAAAACACAAGTGCCCACGAGAGACAAAACGTGATCGGGAAATATAGGGGTGGTGCTCCAAACATGGAGGAGAACGATGCGATACACGAGAAGATGATGGAACTTGAGCCTCTCCTAGAAGCCTCGGGAGAGCGCAACCTTAGGAGTATTGACCTCACACATGGGGAATGTCCATGTCACTGTCTGGCACAAACAGTGTGTTATCCGGATCACGCAAACCTCTGCCTGATCTGGGATGTGGAAGAAATTCGGTCGTTAGGACTGCCCAATCATCAGCAGAAGGTGACGATCTTGGTGGTGAGCACGATGATCGCTCTATGATGGATTGAAGAAAATGTAACGAAGTATCGGGAGTCGAAGACGCCAACGGCGGAGTCGATATACGCCATAGATTACAGCAGGAGACTTGAGTTGTTTGAGACTGCATGCAAGGTATTCGCCATACCAATGGAAGTCAGACATGTATGGAGCCGCATAAGGTTCTTTCCTTGGTTTCGAGCGACGTTGACATCCTGGTTGTACATGGTAACGAAAGATCATATGAAGAAATATCAAAAGGAAAATCGACAGTTCCGGGCCGAGATAGGACCGGAGGCTTTCAAGAGACCTCTGCTGACCCATCGAAATGCGATCACGACGGGTTGGAAAAGAGTTGGTAGAGTGTCAAGAAACAATCGAGGAAGACTTGGCGAAGAACGTGAACCTGAGTCTGCACAATTCCTTCTGCTTGAACCGGGAGTCGAGGATGAAGAGTTTGCCCAACCAAGCAAAGGGATTGCAGGAACAAAGGGAATGGATGCGGTCCTATGAACAGCTGAAAGCCTGGGAAGAGATCGTGATTAGCTCCGATGATGAAGAGGTACTGTTGAAGCAGATTACGGTGTCAAATACGTCTGGGTCTGGTACCTCGAAGGCGAAGAACGCGAGATGAGCAGGTAGCTCAATGGGGAATTCTAGAGTCTTGAGCCTTGAGAGGGAAGGAAAAGGGCTCGAGGGTGAACTTGGATGAAATCTGGGTTCACGAAAAAGAAGTTTTAACAAAGAGATATTGTTATTAATATGTTATATCTATTATATAAATCAAAAGGCTGCATGACAATTTCCTGATTGAATAGGACAAAAGAAATTTTAAATACTAGCTTAAAACGCGAAAATTCAATGGTGCAGGTGTGTGCAGATTTTGATTGCTGTTTAGCGATAGTGTGAAAAATTTACATGGTGGCGAATTTACGGGTGTAGATAAACTTAAGTCTGCTGCAAACTTCTGTAAATGACCACTGGCACTGTAACTTGAGCAACACTCGGGTTTCTGGGGATTCACTGACAGACAACAGCACGCTATGAGGAAATCATCGATCTTGAATCCGGGGAGTATGTGCCAGTTGGTCATATCTGGAAGTTTGACCTTGAGGAATACGAAATACGTGGTTTTGGAAGGAAGTTTAATTTTTCAAAAATTCGAATTGAGCCTGTCATGCTCAGATTTCTCGCGACAACTAAAAAACATCAAAAATAAGATCAGAACGACCGAATCGCAATAGCGGGAAAGTGACAGAAAAAAGAGCGGGAAATTGCTATTCGCAATTTCCGAGATAATAATAAGAACCACGAGAGTAGAGCTGTCCTATCTTGATATAGGAGACAGAGTGATTACGAAAGAAGATCGGAATTCGACTGAACCAGAGTGAACCTTCAATGGAAAGGTAGACAACTGAAGTCTCCCAATGGTTCAGGCCCAAAACTACATTCTCAAGTTAAAACTCATTTCCTTTGATTGGAACTCATTGTTAGAAAACTTCTCGAGTTATATTCAATTATATTCATGCCAGAGTTATTAATTTGCTTAATTACTCTGATTCTCAAGTGTGCTGCTATGTAAGTACCTAATTTAATTTTCCCGAGTGCATTTTGTGATAAGTATGTTGAGGTAAGGCGAGTTTTAGGTTGATCCATCTGAAATGGATCAAAGTTCCACTGTCCAATATAAAGTAACTTAACGGATTTTCCGACCCTGTTTTTAACGGCGTTCGTGTATTTTGGGTGTTTTGAGACCTAAGTATGGGGACGTTCTTATTTTCTAGAGTGGGGGGGGGGTATTTTGGTAGTGGCCTTTAAGCTGTAACGGGTTCTAGTCTCATGTCGCAAGTGAACCAAATTGGCTCCGACCGTTTTTGAGTTAGAAAAACACAAGAGATAGCGTCCCTGACTCTTGAGCCAATGGTTATAGGGCCTATTTTTCTTAAGCCTCATATGTGACCGAAGTAGGCGACTGTTACAGCAATAGCCTTTGAAAATCACCGTGCCTCTGGCCCTAGCTCTGAAATTTTTCAGAATAAGCTTTGTTAGAACTTGGGCACGTGTACCGACTAACCCAGGGCAGGTAGTTTTCTTAAGCAGAAAATATCCCTGGCAATACAGATTGTGAATGCCACTTGCGTACTCGTCACAATAATTGACGAAACAACTTTTGACGAAAATTTGATTTGTTACACATTATAGATTAATACATATTTTCTCGTGTCAAGATGCGTGTTCTTATTGAAGAAACGTAACCCGTATCGAGTTTAATTTTAACTCTGGCCCTAGCTCTGAGATTTTTCAGAATAAGCTTTGTTAGAACTTGGGCACGTGTACCGACTAACCCAGGGCAGGTAGTTTTCTTAAGCAGAAAATATCCCTGGCAATACAGATTGTGAATGCCACTTGCGTACTCGTCACAATAATTGAGAAAACAACTTTTGACGAAAATTTGATTTTTTACACATTATAGATTAATATATATTTTCTCGTGTCAAGATGCGTGTTCTTATTGAAGAAACGTAACCCGTATCGAGTTTAATTTTGCTTTTAATCGCCAACATGTTTGACCTCGAAACTTTCCGAAATTTGAACGACGAATTGAAATACGAGCTGCATAAAGACTTGGTCGAAAATGTTACTTATTTTAAACGAATTATCGAAAACTTAACTGTATCAACGAAAGAGGAAGAAAGAGGAAACAAATTTTTTGATCTAGAAAATTTTAAAAACACGGGCAATTCGAAAATTACAGAAAACAAATTTGAAAACGAATGGAGCAAGATTGGAACTCGGAGCAGAAATCAGAACAAACGAAGCGAAAATAACCAAGAAAGCAAGAATAACCAAGAAATCAAAATACAAGCAACCAATATTCAAGAAGAAAATATCGACCAGCAACGAAAACATTTATTTTTACCACGAGAAGGAGAATATTCTGGCCTATTACTGGGAGACTCAATTGTTAACAGAATCAATGGGGAACAAATATCGGAAAATGTGTTGGCGAGAGGATTTGGTGGGCACAAAATTTCTGCATTGCTGGAACGCGTGAGAAACAGTAAATCGCGACATTTTAAACATGTAACTACGCTAATTGGAATAAATGACTGCCTCTCAAGTGATTTCGACGCAAAGGAAGCCGTGAGTAGCTTAGAAAAACTAATTTATCTCATAAATCATAAATTCTCCCCAGAAACAATTTCACTATGTACTGTAACTCCCTTAGGCGCTTTTAGAAAAGATTTTAATCCAAATGTACAGAAGCTAAACAAGCAAATTCTTAATTTAGTACGGAATGTAAAAGACTTGGGCGAAGTAAAATTGGATATTTTAGACATAAACAAAAACTTTAGTCAAAATACCGGTGCTCTTAGCTCGGATGGTTCGCATCCTTCTGATGGGGGTGTTGAAATTTTTTGGTGCAAAGTTTTAGAGATTCTTTTAGAGGTTCTGATAATAATGCAAACACATGTGAGATTACAACCCGCCCCAGAATGAAGCAAACCCAACAATCATCAAATTTAGATCCAAAAACGGCAGAAATGTTACAATTTTTCCAAAACGGTGCAAAATTTTTTAGGAAATACTAGTTTCGCATTTTTTCTTGGTGCAAACTTTGGCGATTATTTAATTTATTTAACTTATTATGCTGAATATTAAATTCTGGTTGTTTTGTGCAATTTTTCTAATTTCCAAGGCTCAGATGGAAACTAAAGAAAAAACGATTGTTTACTGGGGCTATCTAAGCTGCCAGCAAAAGATATTATCGACGAAATGTGGGATAAATGAGCGGAGAGCTACCACACTGACTCATCTTTTCCTTTTCGCGTTGTTACTGACCCAAAGTGGGGATGTTGAAAAAAACCCTGGTCCTATCGAAACCATTGAAACAGTCTACGGTATCTGCTCAAAAAATTGTGCAAATCTTAAATTTGTTCATTTGAATTTTCAAAGTATTATTAGAAAACGGATGCAATTGAAAAAATTTCTTGATGATATGGGCGAAAATACAATTATAGGAATTTCCGAAACGTGGCTTAACAAAGAAGATAGTGACAATTTATGGAATTTCCAACCTAGAACGCATGCGATGTTCAGATATGATAGGCAATCAGCGGTAAAAAAGAAAGGCGGTGGCGTTTTGTTATATATACCAGTCAAATTGGCTCCGAAATTGAGGCCTGATTTAAATTTATTTGATAAAGAAAAATATGAGGCAGTGTGGGTTGAGTGTAAATCTACATTTAACATTTCGAGTAAAGAAAAAATGTTAGTTAATTTGTGTTATAACCCAAGCAGATCAAACTTTATTGATTTTTTGGAACAATTAACGCTTAACATAGATAATTCAATTTCAGTTTCTAATAAAATTACGCTTCTGGGTGATTATAACATAAATTATCTGGATAGCAAAGAAAAAGAAAATTTAGATTCTATAATTATTCCATATGGATTGAAGGTTTTTTGTCCAAACGATGAGACCAGAATTAGTTCCACAACAAAAACTCATATCGACTACATAATCAGTGACTATGAAACAATTGGCATTGAATTTTGTTTTGATACACCTTATAAAACCGACCAATTTGCTTCATTTATTTTGACAAATATAAAATGCGGCAAAATTTTACCGAGGATAATTTCGACTTTCAATAAGAAAAATTATCAGAAAAAGGAATTTTGCAATTCACTCTCCGCTCTTCCTTGGTATCTCTTATATCAATGTACAGACGCACAAAACATGTTCTCGACGATGATTTATGTAATTTCTTGTGCTCTACAGCAACATGCTCCTATCGAAAAAAAGTTTGTTCGTAATTTTAAACCAAAAAACGTGTTGAAAACGGAATGGTTCGATTCAGAATGTCAGCAATTGTTGACTAAGAATCAGAATTCACTCATATCATATCGCAGTCAAAGCACAAGCGATAATTGGTCAAAGTACCAGTTTTTACGTAATCAAATGAGCCAATTGATTAGAAGTAAACAACTCGATCATTCAAAAAATTGTTTTTCACTTCTCAGCACTATCCAACAAAAATGGAAATATATTAACCAAGTTAGAGGTACATGTTCTGGCAACAATCGAATTACAGTTCTACGAAATTCCTTCAGTGAAATGTAACCCAAGACAAAAAAATTGCCAATCATTTAAATTATATTTTTTCAAACTTAGGCGAATTTTTCGGCGCTAAAAAGCCTCCGAATTACAACAAATCTGCCTCTGAATCTGCACCTTTTCATTTTCAACACATTACAGTGAAGCAATGCTTTGATATAGTTCGAAAAATTAATGTTAGAAAACCTCTCGGACCTTGTACCGTACCTGCTTGGGCAATCATTGACGGTCAATCAGTTATAGTTCCACATTTAACTTTTGTCATAAATACTTGCTTAGATGAGAACATTTTCCCGATCGAACTGAAAAAAGCAAACGTAACCCCTTTGTTCAAAAAAGATGACCCATTGGATGCAAAAAATTATCGGCCAATCTCAATAACTTGTGCTTTTTCTAAAATTTTTGAAAAAATTTTACATGCCCAAATAACAGAACATCTTGACAAATTTCAAATAATGACACCATTTCAATTCGGATTTCGCAAAAATATTTCAACACAAGATGCTCTTGTTTATGTGACAGAAAGTATTCGAAATCAAATAGATTCAAAAAAAATCGTACATGCAGCTTTATTAGATCTGTCCAAGGCTTTTGATTCTATTTCGCATGAAGTTTTAATTGAAAAAATGCTTTCTCTCGGTTTTTCAAATGGAGCAAATGCTTTAATTGCTAGCTTCCTAAGCAAACGTATTCAAAGAGTAAACGTCAATGGAATTTTTTCAGACTGGATTGAAATAAAACGAGGTGTCCCACAAGGAACGGTACTTGGTCCGTTGTTGTTCAATATATATGTTAATGACATACAAGAGCGATTATATGAAGGTTGTACTTTAGTTGCTCTTCTATAATTTCTGAGGATGCTTTGAATCGATTGCAAAAATCACTCAATAATCTAACGGAATTTTTTGCAGAGAACCAATTGAATCTGAATGCATCTAAATCGGAATTTATAACATTTTGTCAAATAAATGATAGCAAAAATGTGGATACTGATAAACTAGTAATTAGTGGGCATTATGTAGCCAAAAAATCAGAATGCAAATATTTAGGCATAATTCTTGATTCAAGTTTATCTTTTCATGCTCAAATCAAAACAATTCTCCAAAAAATGGCCCAAGGGATTAAAACTATTGATACAATTGGACAACAACTGCCGACATTATCATTAGTTGCCTTGCTTCATTGTCTTGTTTTATCACATTTAGATTATTCAGCAATTTTTTTACAACAAATTAATGCTACTTTGATGCTATCTCTGGAGAAACAGTTGAACTGGGCGCTAAAAAGAACATATTTCAGATCGAAATTTAAATCTTCTTCCCTTCTTCGCATTAGCAAATCGTTCATTGGAATCGAGAAAAGAATTGAGTTCAAGTGTATAACATACTTATACCAATATCTTACAAACAAAAAGAAGGCTTTTGAAAATACACTTAGACTACCGACTGCCAATTATAGGCTCAACGAAAGAACGAAACAAATTATTTTTGACAAACATTGTTCGACTGCTTCTCTACAAAAATCATTTTTTCATTTGACTTCTAAAAAATGGAATTCACTGCCCATAATTTTGCGCAATTTAGAAAAATCGAAAACAGAATTCAAGAAAAAATTGAAAGAATTTTACGTGAGTGAATTGAGAAACAATCCTATTGTAACATTCGCCCGGAAGATACATATCGACGGATAACAAAACTAAGTCTTAAGACGACTGGCTAGCGTCTAAACAGAGCTTTGCATGTTTTTCACCGTCTCTACCAAGCCAGTACTTTTCGGTGGTCTTTCTTACATCAGGCTGACAAAAACGTTACTGTTCTCCGGATTCGACCAGAACGCTCAAATTAACTGAATTACATGCGAAATTAGTGAGCTCATGGCTGGGTCTCTGTATCCCCAGACCACGAGGTCACTCCTAAAAAAAGGGCTACTACTTATCATATTACTATTGTTTTTGTTCAGTAAATAAAAATCATCATCTCCATCGAAGATGGATCAACCCTTTCCCCCAACTCCTAGCACCTCATTCTTGTCAAAACTAATCAAAATATCAGTTAAATTCAAGTCAGGACATGACAGGATGCTAAAAGTTTATGTGAGTTAATAAAAGTTTCCGTCCCGAGACCCTTTCGGATTCTTGAATCCGCTGAATCAAGCCCCTTACTCTTGATTTCTTGCTAATCCGGAAGGCTGGTTCTCACCCTTCACCTTTGTTGGCAACGGCCTTGCAACTATTGTAGCAGCACAATAGTTGCAACTCGGAGCGTTCTCTGCTATTCTGTAGTTCGTTGTCGTTTTCCAATCTCGATTTTCGTACTGTTCGCAATCGCAGATAAGAGTTGTTCTGTTTTTTACTCGCTTTTTTGTTAAAATGGCCGTTTCAGCATTTCTCAGAAATGTGACGTCATCATTCGAATTTTTGAAAATTTAAAATACTAGAATATTCTAGCCCTCACCGTTTGGCTAAACGTTCCAATAACGTCGCTAATCCTTCGAAATCATCAACTCGGAAGGCTTACTGCTCAAAATTCGAATCCTGCATAAATTGCATTTTGGCCATTCTGGTCGAATGTCACATACTCCCCGGACAGTCCGGTCAATGTCCTCATTGAATCGCGCAATGTTCTAAATGGTTACAGTGTCATCGAACAGAATTTACAAAATGCACGAAATTACTTTTATCTACGTCACATCGACTCACTGCAGAATATAAATGGCATCATACTACATCACTATAGCCTTCAAATTCTTTCATTAATCTGCACATTGAGGATATGACTTAAGATAAAACATATTTTCTGACTTCCAGTGTCAATGTCCCGATTGAAACTTCTTCTCCTAGATTTAAAAGGTGTTGGCTTGCAGGACAGTCCTGCCAACCAACAAGCTAAAATTATCCTACTATGCTCCTTCCCTTCGGAAATCTTGCTTGTCTATTGTCCTGAATATTAAAACTAAGAAACTTTGTGGTTAGAAAGAACAATGCAACAACCTCCCTCCTCAAGAAGTTACTCAAGTTTTTCATGTCACCACAAAGTTATCAGTCTTCCTAAGTGATTAAAAACAATCATGCAGGCTGGAATATTTAAATATACTCTTCCCTCAAGCCTTTCTAAATAAATAATAAGTGAGTGTCTCTAAAGCCACTTCAACTAAAACCAAAATGCAAATTTATAAATGCAACAATTCCAAAACTCAACTAAATGTTTCAGTTTTCAATTACAACTTGGTTGCTTGGTTTCTCACTTGAGTTTTTCACACACATAAAACAATTCTGAGTTTTAACTTTTCTTCATCATCCCTTTGTTTTCTTCTTTTTTCGTCGTTTAGAAGTTCTAAAACTTCTAAATTCTTCTAATTTTCTTTCTTGCTGCCTCTTGTTTTCTCGACCATTCGTCAATGCTCCATTTCCTCCTCCTGTGACACTGACTCCGCACTCTCGGTTTCCGTGTCTTGTAGCACGTCACTGACTATCCTGACGCTGTTGGAAGCCGTCCTCCAACACTTCTGCTCTTCCACCCTCTGTTTACAGCAAGGTAGGGGATCCACGTTTGATTCTCTGTTTCTACAGAAGCTGTTGTGGAGACACAACGTCACGTTTCTCTCCAAATCTTCTTTCAGCATCTCTGCCTTCTCATTTCCACTACGCTCGCTCGTCCTGGAAATTCTTTTCACAGCGGTGGTCACTGCATTCCGATGGGTCACGAAAGCTCGCTTGAAAGCTCCTGCCCCAATGTCCAGCTGATATTCACTGTACACTCTGCCATGTTTCGACATATGCTTTTTCGCATACTCGTACAACCATGCAGTCATGTTAGCTCTGAACCATGGCATCAATCGTTTTCTTGCCCATATCTTCTTCACTTCCATCGGAATGTTTAGAACTTTGCACATTGTCTCAAAAAGATCTAAATCTTTTAGACAATCTAATTTCTGCAATTGTTCTCTCGTCGGTGCCTCCTGTCTATTATTTTCTCTCACATGAGCTTCCAGCCATCGTATCGCCATCATAACTCCCACTATCACTATTGTTATGGGCTGTGATGAATCTGGTAAACCCATGGAGAGCAGCTCTCCAGAGTCCCAGATCAACACCAAATTACTACGCTTGGGATACCACCAGGTCTGCAGCAAGCAGTGGCAAGGAAACTCGTCATGTGTCAACATGATGCTCCTCCAATTGCGTTTTCCTGAAGCTTCCAGCAATGGTTCCACTTCCATCATCACTCGGTGGAATTCATCATTCTCATCTACTGCATTGTAATCTGTGACAGTTGATCCTCTCTGTTTCTGTTTTTCAAAGTCACTGAAGTTCCCGCTCACATATCCCATGAACTTCTTTCCTAGTATTGACTCCAACTCCTCTTTGGTTCTCTCTGGAACTGCTGAGAACATCTTACATAGTAACTCGTAAGACTTTTCAGACATTCTCGCCAATCTCACGCACTTTGGCACTGAGAAAGCTTGATCCACGATCGTTCTTGTACTCTTCACGTCCACAGCCACGAAATGTACAGGGTATCTGCTCTTGCACATTGGAGCCAACGTTGAACCCACCAAATATCGTGCTCCTGATGGTCTACAATAAGTTTCGCTGTGTCTGATGTTCATCTCCGTTTCGATTGCTTCCCTCCATTTTCCTATATACTTCTGCTCAGTCTGCAGAACTCCTGGGAATACTTCTACGCTGATGGCTGTGACCATCTCATGTTTCTGTTCTAGATTCAATAGTGACTCTAAAGAACCAAACATGCTGTAGAATCCTAGTGCTGTCACTAGATTCACATCGGTTCCTCCATGGCAATCTGCTATCAGTTCCGTTTCCGTTCTTGCTTTCATCACTACATTTCCAAACAATACCGTCAACTGCTTGTGTTGTTTCTCCAGGGTTTTCACACAGTCTAGACTTCCACAAACGTGACCCTCTAGTCCACAGACTTCCGCCAGACAGCTACCAGGTTTGACCCAGTCTTCTGGTCCCCAGCCAGGCAACTCCACTCTATCTTCTCCGTTGCTCTTAGAGGCTGTTATCATCACATTATATATGATGTTGAGGTCACGCAGGTTACAGTCCGCATTCAGTTCCCTCTGTATGTCCTGTGTCGCCCGTAATATTGAGTCAGCGTTGGGACTAGGACACCACGATGGCTTCATCAATTCCCACACTGCCATCAAGCTCGTTCTCAGTAATTCATCTGAGAATCCCAACCCAAATTCCACTCTCTTGTCGGATTTTGGTACTGAAGGTGCAGTCACCTCTTCTTCCAAGACCAATCCCAATTTGGCCTGTGGATTGTTAACGCTCTTAGTCGTCACAATTCTGGACGTCCAGAATCTTAGTAACACCGCCTGCTCATAATCAAAGAAGCAATCACGTATGTCTTCACTCAGGAAAGGATTGTACGCTATCCCTATGATCCCGGATACATAGCTATATGACTTCTTCTTGATCGGTCCACAGTATTCACTGGATTTCGGCAATGCTCCCATAGATTCCTTAGTGAGCCTCAACTCCTTGTTTGAGAATCTCCTGATCTCGTCTATCTTTTTCATGGGTTCCAATTCTTCAGGTTCTTTCATGTTCACCCTCATCGGTTTACTTTGCTGCATATCCAGCATTGCTAGTAAGAACATGGCTTTCGTTCGCTCATCGCCTTCCTTCAACATTTTAACACAAGTGCTTAATGCAGGTACTGAGATCTGCTCTATCAGGAATCGAATGAAACAGAGAGCGTCTCTCCGCTTTGCACACGCTACTGCTGCTCCCTCCTGGACTATCAGATCCCTCAGATTCGTCATAAGGAAAACTTTTTCCTCCTTTGATCTCTTCCTTTCTTCCGAATCATATTCTTCGCGAGTCAGTCCCATCATGCACCAGGCGAGCCTGAGTTGTAATTCTGTCCTTACGTAAGGTACTGCCACGAGAGCATGTATTCTTGGCGTAGTCCTCATTTCTTCTTCGAAATACCTCAATACTACTGCTTTCCATGGAAGGCTCACTAACTGCTCGATCGTCTCCGCCTCTACGTCAGACGACGCCAAAGTTCCATACGCCTTCTGCTTGAGGGTGGTGCCTTGCAACATCATTTCCAGATAACCCTCCATGGCTTTTTCGTCTTCCAGGGCCACTACATACCCTCTAGCCGAGTTCCGGTATTCCAACATCTCCATGTATCCACCGGTGGGTTCATCTATCGACACTGTCTCCGACACTGTTAGTCGGTTGTATTCCACTGGTGTCAGTTGTCCTGCAACACTCCCTTTTCCATGATTCATGGGAGATGGTTTGAAGTCCCTCATTTTACTCTCTCCACATTGACTGAGTATTTCCATTTCTAAAGTTGCTCCAGTCAGAGTGCGGTCACCCCTTTTGGATTTATAACCGGTTGACTTTATCCCCGCCATGAGAATGGGTGGCACCATCGCTATATCAGTTAATATTCTATCTGTGCCAGACAATTGATAATCACCTTGCCCCAAATCCATGACTTCCTCGACTCGTTTTCTTTTCGCTGAGTTACCAGCTTTCATCGATATTTCCGAATCCACTTTCGTCTTTCCAATCCTCCTCGGCATCACTCTGCTGCCTAACTTCATTTTCATCGCATTGATTTTATCAATCACCATTTTCGATCGCATCGTTCCTCTCCTGGTCCTTGACAGGTACACCACCTCTCCTTCATTATCCTGCGGTGTCATCTTGATGGGAGAATTCGCTTCACTCTCATCAGTGGCTGAGTCGACCAATAACTCACTCAGTCTCCCTTCACACTCATCAAGCTTGTCAAGTACTTCTCTCATCAAGGGTTGATTGAGACCTGTTTTGAGAATGGACTGGGTCCCATAGCTCTGAATCACAGTCCAGACTTCTTCCATGAACGCCACTCTGTGCAGCTTACATCCCGTCCTACTCTCGTGGTCTCGGTGATGTACTTCCCATTCTTCTTTGGGTAGCGTTCCCAAGAAAGGTACTCTGGCTGAGGCCTCTATTCTTCTCCTCCGAGGTGATTCCATGAGGATTCTCTGATCGTTATTTCTTGTATTGCCAGGAGAGCTGCTCTCCGGCAAATTCCGTTTCATCTCCTCAAAGGCTGACGGAGGTTCCAGTGTCGAGATGCCTTCATCCGCTGGCTCAGTCGTTTCCAACGTGTCTGCATTATTCTCAAGATCACTGAAGATATTGAAATCCAGGCTGGTTGTTCCTCCTGTCGATGCCCTGTCGTCCTCCCCACCAGCTTGATCTTGTTGCATGGGTTCTTCAGTCTGACGGTTTCCACCCTGTCCGTCATCTCCTTCTGACTTGTCCCTATTCGAGTTCGATGGTCCTTGTTTGTCATTGTCAGCTTCTTCCTGGAATCTCGGTATGAGCAATGTACCGGCTGATTTATCTTCCTCTTCTCCATGGACCACTTTGATTTTTTCGCAGCCGAAGGGTGCTAGGAAAATTCTCGTCTGCAATACTCCCGCAGCTTTCATCTCTTTTCTCACACTGGTCAGGATTACTGAGGCTTCAGGCAATTCAGTCCTGCCTCTCATCCTCATTGGAGCTAAGCCTAGTCCCCTCCATTCCTCATCAAATCCTTCAGGCTTGGGAGTAGCAGCGTTGCTTATTCGCCTTCTCGTCGCTTGATCCGTGTACGCAAATCGTGTGTACTGTAACACGGCGGCATTTCTCCCCACGAAGTATGGATCCATCGTCGCCGAGAAATTCCCTACTCTCCTTTCATTGGTTTCGAATGCTCTCAACCTAGGAGTTTGTACTACGGAGACTGCTCCGAGCAACATCCTTCTTATCAGAGGGAATTCAGGGATTGCTTCGGGTAGCTTCTTGTAATCGCCCCAGTCCTTCGTCTCTTCTCTCACCTTGTGATACGCTGCTGTGAGACGAGGCACTCTGGTCATTTCACCATTCGTTTTGTCATAGGGCCTCAGATTCCAAAGCTTTGGAAACACCTCGATGTGACCTCTTTCTACTTCTCCCATGCGGTCACAGAAGTGATCATCAAAATTGATGACTGTCATCTCTGGCTCCGATATTTTCGCAAATAACAGATCTTCACTCATGAGCTCTCGCAATGCGTGCTGCTCACACCAGTTCAGTGTACTACCGTCCACTGCCGATATGAGGTTCAGGTGCAACACCGACCTCCTATATGCTTCCACTTTAACGTCAGGGAACGCAAAGGTGACTGCTGGTCCATAGATCACTGTCACGAACTCCGTGACTCCTCTGATCAGCGCCAAGGGATCGATTCTCATAGCTAAGCTCAAATCTGTTAACAGCGGCATGCCTCCAACATGTCGTCTAACATCTTCCTCTCTTTCAATTGTCTCGTCTTCTCCGGTTCCAAAGCGATTTTGCTGCAAGAGATACTGGATAAGAGTGTGTCTCAGGTCTCTTATTTTGTTCCACGAGTCTGTGGATTTCTTCATATCCAGATTCCTCACTCTCTCTTTCATCTGCTCTGGACAACGTGCCAGTTTCATCAGTCCTCCCAAGTTTCCGTGGGTTATTGCGATCAATGTCAGAAGTCCATCTAGTCGCAGGTTCTGTATTCCATCCGTAAGCAGTATCACCGGTCCTTTCACGAAATTCTCCGCTCCAAATGTCACAAACAGGGCTATTAATTCCACTATCGATACTTTCACTACCGCTTGGAGGAATTCCTTTATCAAGTAGTGCGAGACTTTCGGGTAGACTTTTGCCAAGAAGGACGCGGTCCATCCGGCTCCCAACCCTTCTAGCATGCTGTCTGTCCTTTCAAATCCCTCCTGTCCTTTCACTTCCTGGGTCCAGAAGGTTTCCAGAGTAATCTGACACATTCTGTTCACGAACTCAGCTGTCTTTTCTCCGGCATTTTCCGCCAGGTTCACCTCCTTCAACAAGTAGGCGTATATCTTAGTGATCATTACTGGGCCTTGCTGAAAAGCATCTGCACCCAATGCCGCTACTCTCGGATTCAGGTGTAGCCACTGGTTTGCTTCCGGCTTGGTTCTCAGCACCATCGCTTCCAGATGAGCTCTCGTCTCCAGTGAATTCTTTCTTCTCGTGTCTTCACTCGCCACTTCCATTGCTCGGAACCACAAGTCGTTGGACATCGCCGTGATCACTCGATGGTCGTCATCTATTCCTGGTTTCAGTTTGAGTTGCCGACTGAAGTTGGACAGTTCCAACCCCAGCACTTCGTCCAACACCAACATGTGTAGCGCGTGGTCCTTGAACCCTCTCATCGCGTTTGAGATATCTGACCATACTGCAGGCAGTTCAGCCTTAAGTGGCCTCAGGTTCTCCATTTCTATCATGCGATTCGGGGCTGATATGATCACATCATATTTTCCCTCCGAAAGTAAGGCTACCATTGCATACACAAATTTCAGTCCATCCGGGAGATGTGCATATCCCGGAGACAACGCAAATACTACTCTCAATGTCACTTTGTTGAATGATCCCTCCTTTGTCGCGTCTACCACTTCACCCATTGACTCCAGGATGTCTTTTATCGCTGGCCATACTGCGTTTTCTGCTGTTGCAGGATCTCTGAGCCTGCTCAGAAAACCTCTACTGTGTAGATGGTCATTGATGCCAGCAAACACAATCGTTATCGGGTTCATTTCTGTCTGCCTTTGTACCCCTATAGCCAATGACACTGATTGCAATAGGTCTAGGTCAACTGCGGCCAGCATTATGACGTCCGGCCAAAACAAAGACTTAGAGGTGTACACGAACTCTGAATTCGCTACTACCATGATTTTGGCCTTTCTCATCTCTGCTTTGTCGTAGGCGGCGAAGATGGTCTCATCTTTCTTTATCGCTGTCAATCCGCCATATCTCTGGGCATCACCATCTTGGTTCACTAGTTTTGGGTACACTCTCTCCTTCACATGACCAGGTGGTGTCGTCAATTGCCTAAATATCTTCACGTGTTGTCCAATCGGCGCTCTCGCCGTCAGGAATCTTCCTGGCCTTTCTTCACGATTCCTCTCATCATGGTTCAATCTCACATCTTGCAACGGTCTTGCATTCACAGGTCCTATTGTGTTGTTGGAGGGCAGTCCCTCCAAGTCGGCAAATCTCAAGGCCGTCGTGGAGCTGAAATTTATGCTAGCGGCTATCAACCAGTCTACGCCGGTTATTGAGTACAATCTGCTGACGGATAGCGTCGCTCTATTCAGCATCCTCCTTGCATCTTCGATGAAGCTCACTCTCTGTAGGTCCAGCTTCATTAGTTCTTCTTTGTATATATGCCAAGGAGACGGTATGGATCGCGATCACATCAATGAGCCTCTGCTCGGTCTCTCCTCTCGACTGGTACTCGTCGTCTCCGATCTAGTGTCCGATCTGGATGTGCCTGCTACTTCCTCGATTGGTTGGTTGACAGGTCCTATCCTTTTCCTAGGATGGATTGTCCTCCTCATCGGTGCTTCTCCCAACCGATCTTGTACGTCTGTTCTTCGACCTGGTTCACTGGAGCTTTGTTGCCGGTAATTTATGGCGGCTGGGACCGTGCCCAAGCGTGTTTCCAGGTTAGGAGGCACAAAGGTGGTGATCACCGTATCACTCACCGTTCCCTCTTCCTTCAGCACTCCTGTGTCAAAGAGTTCTGCTTCCAGCTCATCCAACCGTTCTTGGAAGACTCGATTCAACCAAGCTTGTCCTTCGACACTGTCGAAGTGGATGCCATCTGTGGTCAGTCTGGCTTGATCCATGGCTCTCAATTCATGTTCAATGTCCATGAGGATCATTCTTCCGGCGTTTCGATTTGCTAGGTTTCTCAAGATGTTGTTCCATCTCATGACTCCCTCGTTGTGCCTTCTTCCTGATACTGTCAGGCTTCTTGTGTTCATTGGCACCGTGCAAACGGTCAGTACCGCGCAACTGAACTTCTGCCAGAGAGTAGTAAACAAACACACCATCATTGCTTCCCACAGTGCTTCCTGCTCATCTGATCCTCTGGAGATGTCATTCGTCCCAACTAAGATCATCACATTGGGTATCTTCCCTGGATTCATCAGCTCCACCATGCGATATAATTGGGCAATCGTCGCGCCTCCAAAGGCCATCACCGTGGTGACCCATGAGGTCCTCAAATTCGACAGCACTCTGACTAAGCTGTCTCCCAATATCAGGTGAGATGTCCCGAGTGGTGGTTGCTGCAGGTTCACAGCCGGGCTCCAGGTAGCTCGATTGAAGCAGGCTCTCGGATCTGTCTCCGGAACTCCCGTGAAACTATACTTCAATTGATTATTCTTCTGCACGTCTATTACACGAGACACTTTCTTCGCTGGCATCTTCCTTACTTTCCTCTCTGGGATTCTCGAGTTCCCCATGAGTGGTGTCACGTTACTCATCCCTTGTCGGATTACTGTCTGGGAGAGTTGTACTCTGCCCGTATCGTCAATCGTTCCATAGGGTGCAGTCACCCCGGAACCTGGTGCATTCTTGTTAGCGACCAATCGTCCAGCGGTCTCTATCAGTTTTCTCACTGTCTGTTCTACGACGGGATCACCCAAGGTGTCACTAGGATCCGGGATTGTTACTCGGTTCGTCTCTGCTGGAAGCCGTGTCTCCGTTGTTTGACTCATTTCTCGAGGTGTCAAGAGCTCCATCGGGGACTGCCCACGAGGAATATCCCTTGCAGGTATCATTTTCTCAATGGACGTCGTCAACGCCACCTGCTCCGATCGCTCTTTGTATTCCTGCCTTAAGCGTTCGATCTCTTGACCCTGCTTTTTGTTGCAGTCTTCAAACAACTTTCTCCACATGTCCCGGTCTTCCTCCATCGCCAGCATGGTCTTCGTCATATCGTCTAACTCCTTCTTCGTACTTCTCAACTGATCGTTCATCTCGTCCAGATCTTGTATGGTTTGGTTCGTCTGAACCTTCTGTGTTACTTTCGCCCCTTTTGGTGGCACAGCTGCTCTCAGTGGTGAACCAGACGAGGTCGCCTCGCTGTTCATCTCCCGATGCATTCTCGTCAGCCCAGGTTTGGGCTTGGAGGGCATTGGCATCTCACCTGGTTGGTAAGTCCTAGAACTTCCCAACCCAGGCTCATTCGCCAAGTCACTCCCTGAGAGAGCCCCGTTTCTCCACCTCATCACTCTCATGTTCGGGCGGTCTAGTACTCCTCTTTCTCCATATGCTGCCATCAACAGGACTTCCGTGGGGCGGTCCCCACGGTTGTCGTGCCCCAAGATGTTAATCAGGGCGGTCAGCAACATGACCACCTCTGGGTCCTCCAGAGCGAAGTCTCGTTCGATCAGCCGACGATAGATCGCATCTACCATCGGTCCTACATATGCCTCTGCCAGGTCCATCAATTCATCCAGGTTGAAATTGTCCATACTGTTCTTTCCAAGTTTGATTTGATTTCGATTTCAAGTTTTGACTCAAGTGAGCAATTAAATGATCAATCAGGATCTAGAAAAGAAATCACGAATGTCACACCTGTCAATTTCACCTTAACATACATCGTTAAAATTTGCTTAAAGACAGTTCAGATAAAAAGATATTTATCCTAAAATTTATTAAAATCAATTGGTTTCTAAAATTTTGGAATTCGACCTAAGATTGGACAGTCCAAACTTTGGATCTATTCCCAAGATCGTCATTTAGTTGTTCATGGTCACTAACCCCTACTTACCCATGATCTTAATAACCTAACACATAACATAACATAACGCACCTCTCACATATTACACACAACTTAGTCTTTGGCCTAACACCCTCTCGCACATCACTCAGCCTATACTTAAGTAATATTTCTTATGTAGATATACTTGTATGTTCGTATCAGAGAATATCACGTGTACAAGCGCGTACAATTCCCGAGGATGCAGTCTTCCTCTATTTGGATCGTACACTGGAAGCGAAAGCTCCTTCACGTCCATTTCCACAAGGAAGTCCCTCAGCCTCGTCAAAGACAAGACTAGATTCTCTGGGTCCACGTGTTGCTTCTCTGTCGCCCTCGTTACCAGGAAGCATAAGTACTTTCCCGGTATTTGCGACACCGCCGGGGGTAAGGCTGCTACGCCCCCTATCCCTGGTCTTTGCTTCCAAAGGAATTCCACGTTTTTATATTCCCTCTTAAAATCTGCCGCTAGCGCCGTCCTAAAACTCATGTCTGCGGTGATAGCTACCGCACATGTTCTGTTTGTGAGTATGAAATCACTGTCTGTTAGTATTATGTTACTAGAATATTCATTTGGTAAATTAAAATATGACTCAACTACCCTGCCTATGTCAGGTTTCTTAGGTTCTTCACCTGTTTCTGCTTCTAAGTTTCCTGTTTCTCTTGCTATTCTCAATTTTTTTATTATCAAGTTTTCAGTGTGGGTAAGTCCTACCCCCACTCCCCGGACAAAAATATCCATCGGCGTCCCCGTCGATCGCATACCGGGTATTAAGTCAAGATTAGAAGCCGGAATGAGAAGTTGTCCTTCCTGGGCAGCCCAGGAAGGATCATCTCGTTCGGTCTTAATGTATTTCGCGCTTTCGCGATCTACGTCTTGAATCGTAACGCTGGTCTTTTCAGGGTCTGATGTCATTTCGTTCAGCCACTCTAAGACACGCAGGTTCGTCAGGTCTTGTTATTTGACTGCTGTTGCTCATCGTCGAACTCCACCTCGGGTTTCGACCAGTCGTCAACCCACTCATCGTTGTGATCATCGACTATGTCAATGTCCTGTGACACTGTTATTTCCTCTAAACCCACTACTTCCTCCACTATTTTCTTTAGATCTATCCTATCCACTACAAAGTCGTCACCGTAAGGATTGTATTTCTTTCTTAGTCTCGTCCCGTCTTTCTGACGAGTCTGCATCGTGAACGGAAGATCTGGTTCCATGTTCTTGGGAACCTCTGTCTGTTCGGAATCCTGCCAATCCTCCTCTGCGTAGGGCAAGGTTTCATCGTCCGCTTCGATCTGTTCGTTTGGATCCAGGTCCAATGGTGTATCCGTACCTTCCTCTACGACTTCGTTTCCATCGTTCTTCTCCCTGGTGCCTTTTTCATTGACCTCACAAGCAGGATCCATCATTAGATAATCCCCTTCTTCCATGTCTGCAGGTATACACCAGTCTTCTGTCGATGGATTGTGTGGCTTGATGTTCTCGTAGTGGGCGGCTCGGCCAGTACTCAGTCTATAAAAGCGTCCCTCTTGGTGCACCTCTGTAATCATGAAGGGTCCCCTCCACTTCTTCAGAAGCTTTTTTGTCCCTTTCGGTGGTATAACGTTCTGAAATACCCATACGTAGTCTCCCACCGAGTAAGCCTTTGCACCAGCTGCTTTCTTGTCGAATCTTTTCCTCTGCCTTGCCTGTGCCTGCTGAGTGTTTCGTCTACACAAGTCGTTCAACTCCTGTTGGCGTCTGATCACATCCCTCACGTAGACCTGTGGGGATGTTTTCTTTCCCTCATACTCTGGGTAGAAGAATGTCAAGGGTAAAGACTTCTCGTGTCCGGTTAGCATCATGTGTGGACTAACTCCGGTGGTGGAAGGGTGCGTGCTGTTATATGCTCCCATCACCTGTGGAAGGTATCTGTCCCAATCGGTCATGTACCTGGAACAATATACCCTCAGCATCGACACTAACGTCCTATTCTGTCTTTCCACTAAGCCATTCGTCTGAGGGTGGTATGTCGTGGAGTGAGCCTGAGCGACTTGTGACCGTCTCATAAGCTCTTTCGTAAGCTCGCCTACGAAAGCCGTTCCATTGTCCGATTGAAACGTCATTGGACATCCATGTCTTGCTATCCACGTATTGATCAGGTGGTCGCATGTCTCTTCCGCCGAGGCAGTTATGCAGGGCACGGCCTCTGCATACTTCGTGAAGTGATCTATCATGACCAAGACTTGGTTGTAACCGCTGTCTGTCATGCATATCTTCTGGTGATCCATCTGCACCACCTCGTTGAATTCAGACGACTCAATTGATTGTAAAGGAAATCGCAACTTCCTAGGATCCTTGACCTGTTGGCATGACAGACATGCTGTCACCCATTTCTCGCATGCCTTTTTCATCCCAGGCCACTCAAAGCGCTTCAGGATCCTCTGATACACTTTGTCGATCCCTTGATGGCCCATCTGATCATGCGACCTGAATAATAGTTCTGTCTGATAGAGTTGCGGCAACACTATCGCGTTATATTTGTATAAGACCTTGTCTTCTTCTCTTCTCCTGCAAGCCACGATCCCGTCCTTGTTCAGATATAATCTCCCCTCCTTCTGCATGAAGTATTGTCTCAGGATCCTATAGCTGTCTTCTTCCAGATCACCTTTGTCAGGTGCACCGTTTTCTATCCACCTTTTTAGGTTGCTTGTCATGCGATCATTTCTCTGCGCCCTTAGAAGGTCCGAGAGTCTGTATCTCGCCTTCAAGTACGTCTTCATGACTCTCATCTGACTGTTCAGCTCGTTGGGCTGATGTGTGTCTTCTTCCATCTTAACGCACCAAATCTTCGCCAACGGTTGTGTTTCTTGTTGAAACGGCTGAAGATCAGTCCTGACTACCTCTTTCTGCGGCAACAGGCTTATCGAACGTTTCGATACCGCTATCGTTTCTAAGTCATCCGCTGCGTTGTCAAAGACTCTTTCGCTTGGTATTAGGTAGCGATCACTGTCAGGATCCTGGTACACCTCTCTGTCCAGGTTTCTCGCCCGAGTTTCCACTAGTAGCGTGTGTATCGCCAGTTCTGACAGTTCTGATCCCGAGGTCGAATCCCTGTCTGAATAGGTGTTCATTCTCGAGCTTTCTGACTTATCATCCGTCGAAGGTGTTGTGCTGGAGACTGCACGCTCCTCCAGATCATGTCCGTATTTCCTTCGCATCCATCTGAACTCCCCGGACAAAACTTTGTTCTCTAGGTCCTGTTTCTCATCAGGAATTTTCTCGTCTATCTCGGACTCCCCGGACAAATTTCCTTGTCCCGGGTGTTACCTTGTCCCTTCAGAAGCTTTTTTGTCCCTTTCGGTGGTATAACGTTCTGAAATACCCATACGTAGTCTCCCACCGAGTAAGCCTTTGCACCAGCTGCTTTCTTGTCGAATCTTTTCCTCTGCCTTGCCTGTGCCTGCTGAGTGTTTCGTCTACACAAGTCGTTCAACTCCTGTTGGCGTCTGATCACATCCCTCACGTAGACCTGTGGGGATGTCCTATTCTGTCTTTCCACTAAGCCATTCGTCTGAGGGTGGTATGTCGTGGAGTGAGCCTGAGCGACTTGTGACCGTCTCATAAGCTCTTTCGTAAGCTCGCCTACGAAAGCCGTTCCATTGTCCGATTGAAACGTCATTGGACATCCATGTCTTGCTATCCACGTATTGATCAGGTGGTCGCATGTCTCTTCCGCCGAGGCAGTTATGCAGGGCACGGCCTCTGCATACTTCGTGAAGTGATCTATCATGACCAAGACTTGGTTGTAACCGCTGTCTGTCATGCATATCTTCTGTCATGCATATCCTGTGGGGATGTTTTCTTTCCCTCATACTCTGGGTAGAAGAATGTCAAGGGTAAAGACTTCTCGTGTCCCGTCAGCATCATGTGTGGACTAACTCCGGTGGTGGAAGGGTGCGTGCTGTTATATGCTCCCATCACCTGTGGAAGGTATCTGTCCCAATCGGTCATGTACCTGGAACAATATACCCTCAGCATCGACACTAACGTCCTATTCTGTCTTTCCACTAAGCCATTCGTCTGAGGGTGGTATGTCGTGGAGTGAGCCTGAGCGACTTGTGACCGTCTCATAAGCTCTTTCGTAAGCTCGCCTACGAAAGCCGTTCCATTGTCCGATTGAAACGTCATTGGACATCCATGTCTTGCTATCCACGTATTGATCAGGTGGTCGCATGTCTCTTCCGCCGAGGCAGTTATGCAGGGCACGGCCTCTGCATACTTCGTGAAGTGATCTATCATGACCAAGACTTGGTTGTAACCGCTGTCTGTCATGCATATCTTCTGGTGATCCATCTGCACCACCTCGTTGAATTCAGACGACTCAATTGATTGTAAAGGAAATCGCAACTTCCTAGGATCCTTGACCTGTTGGCATGACAGACATGCTGTCACCCATTTCTCGCATGCCTTTTTCATCCCAGGCCACTCAAAGCGCTTCAGGATCCTCTGATACACTTTGTCGATCCCTTGATGGCCCATCTGATCATGCGACCTGAATAATAGTTCTGTCTGATAGAGTTGCGGCAACACTATCGCGTTATATTTGTATAAGACCTTGTCTTCTTCTCTTCTCCTGCAAGCCACGATCCCGTCCTTGTTCAGATATAATCTCCCCTCCTTCTGCATGAAGTATTGTCTCAGGATCCTATAGCTGTCTTCTTCCAGATCACCTTTGTCAGGTGCACCGTTTTCTATCCACCTTTTTAGGTTGCTTGTCATGCGATCATTTCTCTGCGCCCTTAGAAGGTCTGAGAGTCTGTATCTCGCCTTCAAGTACGTCTTCATGACTCTCATCTGACTGTTCAGCTCGTTGGGCTGATGTGTGTCTTCTTCCATCTTAACGCACCAAATCTTCGCCAACGGTTGTGTTTCTTGTTGAAACGGCTGAAGATCAGTCCTGACTACCTCTTTCTGCGGCAACAGGCTTATCGAACGTTTCGATACCGCTATCGTTTCTAAGTCATCCGCTGCGTTGTCAAAGACTCTTTCGCTTGGTATTAGGTAGCGATCACTGTCAGGATCCTGGTACACCTCTCTGTCCAGGTTTCTCGCCCGAGTTTCCACTAGTAGCGTGTGTATCGCCAGTTCTGACAGTTCTGATCCCGAGGTCGAATCCCTGTCTGAATAGGTGTTCATTCTCGAGCTTTCTGACTTATCATCCGTCGAAGGTGTTGTGCTGGAGACTGCACGCTCCTCCAGATCATGTCCGTATTTCCTTCGCATCCATCTGAACTCCCCGGACAAAACTTTGTTCTCTAGGTCCTGTTTCTCATCAGGAATTTTCTCGTCTATCTCGGACTCCCCGGACAAATTTCCTTGTCCCGGGTGTTGATCTTGTGATCGCTGGTTTTTCTCCTTATCCTTCTCCCCGGACAAATAGTCTTGCAGCAGATTTTGTTTTACAACTCCACCCTCTTTATCCCGGTCTACAAAGGTGACAGTTTTCTTTTGCTTGCCGCTCTCCCGTCCTTTCTGTCCGTAAGAAGTACTGGTTAAAATCTCTTGGGGTATTGAGGATACTAGTTGCTGAACTATTGTCCTACAATCCCTCTTGTTCTCTTCGTGCTGTTGTCTGGACGGCATGATCTTCACTTTCTCACTGACTGTTAGCGATGCCACTGCTGCTGTCCACTCGGGGTCATCTCTGGTCACTTCTCTTTCTAACAATCCACCCAGTATCCGCATCACTTGTGGTGTGACTTGCACCGTTTTATCCAATAATGAGAGGCTGTTTATATTCATGCGAGAGAGTTCTTGCTGGACCAGGTTCGAGCGCAGCAACAAATGCAAGGGGACCGGGTCCTCCCTTGACAGGATCTTTATCTCGGCTGCTTTCTCTACAGGTAACTCAGGATGCCCCGGAATTGGATGTCCAGACTTATCCAACCATCTCGTTAAGGGAAGCGCTTCATAAGTTCCTTTGTCCAGAAACGAGAATCCCTCTTTACTTTCGCCTGATTGGCCTGCTTCTGCTCCAATCTTTCATAGAACTCAGTTTTCTTGCTGAGACTGTCAGCATTCTGATGTTTATCACGCATCCTATGTTCGATTATCATATGGTAGCCATCCAATCTGACTATCCATCTACCAATATAACTCTGATCCATCGAGTAGGTCTTCAACCAGGATAACGCTCTGTTGTCCACGCGTAACTTGAAGGGAGCGCTCCCCAAGTATGCACGGTACTTTTCCACGAAGGTGACTACTGCAAACATTTCTGCTTTCGGTGCGCCATATTTCATCTCTGTGTCACTCAAGACCTTGCTGCCGTATGCAATGGGACGGAGGACTGTTCTTCCGTTCCATTCTTGCTCTTGATGCAATATTCCTGAGATGGCCACCACCGATGCGTCTGTGTCAAGAACATACATGCCCTTTTCTGTAGGCATGCCCAGCACTGGCGCTTCGCACAGTTCCCGCTTTATGTTCTCGAAAGCAACTTGTGCCTCATCGTTCCATTCGAACTTTTTCCCTTTGTTGCGCATCAGCTTCTGCATCGGGTACACCTTGTCCGCGTATCCTTTTATGAATTCTCGGTAGTAATTGGCAAACCCTAGGAAGCTCATGAGCTGTGTGTCCGTTCTAGGAGCTTTCCATGTCAGCACAGCCTCTACTGCTTCTGGATCTGGCCTCACACCATGCCGGTCCACCATTCTTCCCAGGTACTTGATCGAATCCCTAAGGATTTCACATTTCGATGGTTTGCATTTCAAGCCTGCTCTTTTCATACATCCGAAGACCTCATCGAGTCGATCAATGTGATCCTCCAGGGTTGGTGTCGCTATGACTACGTCATCCACGTAGCACATCAAGAGATTCCCGTACTTTTTGGTCACTCCTGTCAAAGCCTGAGCCATCAGCCTTTGAAAGGTTGCTGTTGCATTGCACAAGCCGAAGGGCATCCTCTTCCACTGGTACAACCCCAATTCGCACGCGAATCCGGTTTTCTCCCTGTCCTTCTTTCGCAGAGGAACCTGCCAGAAGGCAGAACCCAAGTCCAATGTGGTGAAGAACTTTGCATCACCAAGTTTGGATAGGCTCTCGTCTATTCGCGGTATCGGGTACGCATCTTTAATCGTTACCGCGTTCAAGTAACGAAAGTCGCAACAAAATCTAAGCTGCCCCCCTTTCTTTTTCGCCATTACTACTCCGCAAGCCCATGGTGATTTCGAGGGTTCTATCATGTCGTATTCAAGCAACATTTCTATTTCCGCTCGGCACGCTTCCGATTTATGTGGCGTCATTCGCCTTGCGCCTTCCCTATGGGGAACGGCGCCCTCTTCTAGTTCGATTTCGTGTTCGACGAAATTACAGCAACCGATGTCCGCCTTATGTTTTGAAAATACTTCGGCGTTCCGATCTAGGAGGTCCCGCAATTTTTCAAAATCTCCCTCACCTATTTTTCCTTTTAAATGTTCTATTTCTGGCAAAACCGGTTTGTCAGAATCTAGTTCATATGACGAGGGGCGTTCCGGAAAATTCGAGCAGCTTGATAAGCCGTCGTCCGTTTCGGATTTCATTGAAAACAATTTACGAATAGATTTTAATTCATTAATTCTCTTTAAGATTTTATCTTTATTTGCATGATAAGGACAGTCTTTCACACTATATTTCTTCAAGTTTTGTGTCTCTTCATAGTCGGTCCTCATCGGCAATGCGTAACCAAGCTTCTTTCCACGCTGGATTGAAACCGTGGTGTCCAGTGTGTTCAACAACACACTGACACACAGTCCGTTTCGCGTTACCGAGAAGCTCCGGCCTAAAATCACCGAACTCTGACTATTTGGATTCGGTACTAAGCAAACCTGTTTACTATTACTTAACGAATTTAAATTTCTCATTCTAAAAATCGCTACTACAGCTTGTCCTGGTTGTAACTTTACTTTTCTATCCAAAAAAACTGGTACCTTATTTTCATCTGTTATTATCCTATTAATGGGTCTCTTAACATACTTTCGGTCCGGGTTTCTAATCCGTATTAGACCGTTGTTCAAGTCAATCATCACGTCAAAATTCCTGACAAAATCTCTGCCCAAGATGAATTGGTCGGCGTCGTCCAGATTCTCTACCACCAGGAAGCTCATCCAAAGGTTCCGTCCTCCCATGTGAAGGACCGTCACCGGTGTTCTTCCGGCTACGTAGATAGCTCCTCGATTTGCAGCGGCTAGTCGGAGATTCGTAGGAATCAAATCTTCCCGCGTGAAGCCCATTCTCTCCCAGGTTTTTATCGGCATCACACTCACCACCGCGCCTGTGTCCAGAAGCCCTGTGACTCCGATTTTTGTTCCGTTGGTGTCAAGCAGGTGTGCTGTCACATCTGCTTCATATCCAATATGTACCGCGTCTTGTTCCATCATGGCGTCATGGCCTATCCTGCGGACTTTGAGTTCCTCTTCACCCAAATAGATTTGCCCCATTTGGTCATCATCTGTTGTTATGTAAGTCCTGGTGTAGATGCTGATTCCATCCACGTTCAGCATTATTTGATACGGCCCATAGACCTCCAAGTAGCGTCCATGAAGTTTCTTCATGCGAGGGCCACCCGTCGTTAGTAGTGCTCGCACAGCTCTCGACTCAGTGCGTGGCTCCACCTGCCTCAGATAATCTGCATATATGTCCAAATGCATTAAAGTGAACTCTGATGGTTCACTCAAATTTCTTATTACCTGGTGTCCAGCCACTGAGATTATCGACTGTATCTTCTTTCCCTGCGGCGCCATGCCGAACCTCTTACCGGAGATCACTTTAAGTTTCATATCTAAACTGCTTGGTGTTTTCGTCTCTTCGAACTCCGTTGCCTCGAAGGTATTCAGTTGCTCCTGAAGCTTTTCATTTTCCAGTTCAAGTTTCACTTTTTGTTCGATCTCTTTCGTCACCAATTCCTGCTGTACTCTATTTAAAGCATCCTTTGCGGCTGCCTTATAATCGATCTTGAAGTCATCGGCCGCAGTTGCTGGTTCCGGTTCACGTGCTTCTTCTGTTACTGCTTGCATTTTCTTTGCCGCCAGCTCTTGAGGTTTGTCCTTCCTGCGTGCCTCTGCTTCGCCCAAAAGTCGAGCCTTGCTTGCTTTCACTCCTGACAAAGCTTCTTCATGCCTTGGATGCTTGATGTCTGCCACTGCATCCCAGAATTGCGGACAATCTGATTTAAAATGACCTTCCAAGTTACAAAAGAAACACCTCGGGCCAAATTTCGCAATTACTCCTCTCATGAAATCCTCATGATCCAACTCTGACGCATCTTCGTCCTCGAGGCTAAAGCCTATTGCTTTCATGCCTTGTTTGTAAGCTGGGCATGCTGACACATGATGGTCTGTTGAACTGCAATTAGCACAAGAACGTCTCTTGTCCATATCATCCCTCGGTTTGTACCAATTGTTCCCTTGGTTAGCTGGTCCGTTGTTAAAATTGCCATAATTGTTCTTGTAATATCCAGATCTCGAAGGAGGTTTCAACAAAAGATACTCTTTTGATTTGAGCCTCAACTCCTCCGGTGTTGGCGCATTAGTTGATAGTGGTGTGTAATGCGTTGCTAGCATCGTACGAAGTTCATCATTTTTCACACCATCGATGAATTTTGAGGCTACGGCCAGGTTCATCCTTCGGTTTGACTCATCCGGTTGGCTGCGTCTTCTCAGCATTTCCAAATCATCGAGAAACTTGTCTATTGTTTCATCTTCTCGTTGCCTCCGTTTCTCGAAGCGCATCATCGCCTGGTGCCCCTGCACCCCTGATCCGAAACGGTTTAACAAGATTTCGAAGATTTTCTCAGCAGTGTCACGTTGATACTGTTTCTTAGCCATGACACAGTTCAGGGCTGTCCCTTCTAAGTTGCTGGTGAGCGCGCTGCATTCCTGTCTCTCCGACAAGTCCTCTTCCTCGAAATGCAGCTTCATTACCTCTATCCAGGTATCAATACAGCCATCAGATTCGTCCTTGTAGCATCTTGGCTTCTTAAAGACTCTTCTGGACTTTTCACTGCGTTCATTGGTTCTAGATAACCGCGTCAGGAATGTCTCCAAAGACCTGTTCAGGGGTTCAAATGCTGTGGCCATTGCCGTAGCATCCCTTGAGTGTCCCGCCTGAGTGTCCTCACACCTTGTCGAAGGCTCTGTGTGCGGTGCATCCCTGCAATCCGAATCACCATGAGCGTTTCCCGCTTGGCCCATGTGACTCCTCCTCGGGCTTGTATGCCCCATGTTGCCAGAATCGCTTCTCCCGGTCGCATGTGTGCTTTGCGTTGGTCGTTCGTTCGAGGTTTGTCTGTTCCCCGTTGAACTTGCTCTACTGTTCGGGCCCCATGCTGTATTACCCCTTGTGGCATAGGCTGATGAACTGCCCCTGCCTCTAGTGGATCCATTTGTCTTCCTCCTTTGATGTTCATTGAAGTTCACCCTCGGTTCCCTGCTGGGACCTCCCGAGTTCGGCTCTCCTTCTTTTGGTCCACTCTTGCTTCCTAGCAGCCCGTCCAACCTATCCATGATAGCCTGCGTTCGCCTCTCCATCATCGCGTCTATCTTTGTGTCAAGAGACCCAAGAGACTGCTCTTGCTGAATTCTTAACTTCTCCATGTCGGCTCTTAAGCGTAACTCCCTCTGTTCCGCTTCTCTTGTCATTCGCGACAAATTCCTCGTCATATGTTCGTCCGTTCTCTCTTTCAAGCGTTTTTCGCTTCTGCCAACTTCTTGTCTGTTGCGGTTTATTTCTTCTCGCAGACTTTCTCTTTCAATGTGAACTGCTCTTTCCAGTTCACTCATCCTTATCGACATCTGTTCATTTTGTTCTCCTAAACTGCCCACTATGTTGTTTAAGGCTTCCTCTAGTGCTGCCCCGTTATCCATGAGTGGCGTCACTAGTGGTGGTGTAACTCTGTCGGTCCCAGGTAGCTTCGTGCTGGTAGAGATCCGGGCCTTGACTCTCTGTCTTGACGTTTTATCATTATCTATTTCAGGATCCACTAACGCGTTGCCAAGCCCTCTGGTTCTACTCTCTTCAGGTTGTGGCTCCGAACTTGTCCTAATCGCGAAGTCCTTCGACTGGCCCGGTGTGTTCGCCTCTTTGCTTATAGTTGTCACTACACCAAATTTGTCCATGGTTCCAGTCTCTCTTCCGACGTGTGCCTCACTCTCCTGGATCGAACTATTGAGACTGACTTGAGATCCAAAGTCCCCTTGCTCCTCTTCATCCTCTTCCTCCTGGGACTCCCCATCGTTTCCTGCTCCTCCTCCCATGCTGAATGGAAAGATGTTTCCGAAGGTGTTCTTCATTCTTTCTGAGAACGATGATGAGGTTGTTTGTTTTCCAGTTCCGCTTGCCATCATAGTGTTGTCTGTCGGAGATCTTCTAGTTGCCGTTACTTCAGTTGAGATGTCGGACAGTTCCGACATCTCCTCTCGATTCAACGTCCCGGTGGAAGTGGCAAAATCATGGCCTTGTTCTACCGGAGTAGATTCACTCGCCAGCCTTCTGCCTCTCCCTTCCAGTCCATTTACTCCCTGGTTGTCGTTCATGGTATGGTCCGTATTGACCTCCACTTCTAACAGTTCTCTTCGCTCTTCTGAGGTCTTTTGACTTCTCGTTTCAACCATTCTGCCTGAAACCGTCCCCTCTTTATCGGACCGGGTTCGCTTGATCCAATCCACAAAAGGATCGGTCATCGTTTTTCTTTGCTTTTCAGGTATGAATTTCCTAGAGCTATTACCTCGTTTTGGTATCCTTGACTTGTCTAAACTCATTCTTTATTTGTCACTTTCCTATGCCTACTCTTGACTCAATTGCTAGAGACCTTATAGTTTTATTAACAATAATAATGACACAACACAATAAATTTCACCAGATTCTATTAAATAGTGACCACGAATCCCTGTATGTTGTAAGAGTACAGTTTGTATAAAATTTATTCACACTGACCGATTATCGGTCCAGAGATCTGGAAACTAGCACAATATGACGTTATCAGTCAATTTTAAAAGATAGTGTACTCACTACCCAATCAAGCACAGTTTAGGTTGATTTAAAATCAAAAAAAAAAAAACAAAAAAAATATATATTGACACAATATGAATGTATATATAAAAAAAACGTATGTGTCTTGTACTCTTAGTCGGTCGCAGTACAATAGTCGAACCTGTCTTTTAAAGAAAAAGCTTTCCCTGCTTGGTGCTGCACCAAACAGACAAAACTTTGAAGGCAGTAATTTTCTCAAGTGGGCGTCTATTGCACCCACCGAGTACTGTGATACCTATCTGCCTTCGGACTGCCCGAGCTAGACCTACTAAAATCCTCAGGGCAGTCACTTTTCCCAAAAACGTATTATGTTTCAATCCACACCAATGAGTCACGCTCTTTTTAATTTAGACTTAGTGTCGCGAATATCCGAGTTCGGACCTGTTTTGTATTAGTCTGGTTCTTTTTGAGAGGCATGTTACCAGTGCAGTCACTGATACCTAGCCTGTGTATTAATAACCTAATACCTCTCGCTCTTTAGTCTTTCTTTCGTTTACCTAAGTCCTTAATAAAATAATACCCCTCCGGATTGGCACAAATAGGACCCTTCCGGACTGTCAGAATATGGACCCCTCCGGATTTGGACCCCTCCGAATTAGCAACTATAAGACCCTTCCGGATTCGGACCCCTCCGGTTTTGTGGAAAGTAGACCCCTCCGGATTCGGACCCCTCTGACTTTGAAAAATTTCGACCCCTCCGGATTGGGAGCCCTTAGCTCTGTCAAAGTAGCTTTCCGTAGTTTTCTTAATTTCAGCTTATACCCCTCCGGATACGTTCTGCGTTGCTTTTATGCTGTTTGAATTAACTGGGAAGGGTATAGGGTCCTTTCCTAGACCCCTCCGGATTGAAGTTAAGGCACTTATTTGACAATTCACACTAACGGTGAAGGGTCTTATCACTTGCCTAACTTCGACTCTATTATGGTTGTCTTGTGCCTTCAGCCTTCCCTTTTTGTCTAGAACTGTCCTAAGTTACTTAGTTCAATCGCTATCAACTTTTGGTAGGGGTATAAGGGTTTTTCAGAAAAATTTATAAAACGTGAAGGGTGTACCCCTCCGGATTTGTGTAATTTGCTAAAAACAATCTCAAAAAATTTTCTCGCTCGCTTTTCCGAAAAATTTCTGATCCTATTAGTAAGCTCAGCTAATTTCTGATCTATTGGTACCAAGATCAACTCGATATGATCAGTTGTTCCAAAGTTATTAACCAAAACGTCTTTTTTCCGAACTCAAAAAATTTTCTCTCTTATAGGTTCCGCCTAACTTTTTCCGCAAATCTGGTCCTTTCGACCTAAAAATTATTGATCCGAGCTCAGAAGGCCTATACTCTTCTAGTTCAATGCAAAAGACCCAATCTAAAACGCTATTGTAGAAAAATTTTGCGAAAAACTATGCTACCTGGACCCCTCCGGATTGATGAATCCACCAAATCAAACACGTTATGTTCGATTTCTCTGCAACCCGGAAGGCTTTCGGGTAGCGGATTTTAAGACTTGTAGATTCACTAGTGGACGTTGTCCGAACAACTATTTTTACTGTCCTACCTCAAAAAGTTCAAAAAATTTTCTAAATTTTTAGTGTTTCTTACTATCAAAAATTGGGAAAATTTGGTTTTTGGTACCAAACTAGTTCCAACCACTTCCGAACTAAAGTTAACCGGTTCTACTTATTACAGTAGTGCAGTTACGATGTAACACACTAACTTAGCGCTTTTTTCCGTTTCAAAAAATATCGATATCTCAAAAATCGCGACTTGTGGGGGGATCAAAATATCGCTATTTTGACCCTAAAAACCGGTCTGTTTTCGTTGTTTTTCACTGAAAAACGATATGTGACTATTAATATAGGCTATATGAATAATAATATTAGTAATACTATACCCCTCCGGGTTTGTTTATTATCCGAATTAAGGTGCTTAACTCGGATATTCGCAGTTCGGTGAAGGGTCACTACAGTGCAGCACTGTCGAGCCCCCCACAGATTACTATCTTACTCTTTGTACCAAAAGGGATACAAAACTTGTTAACGATACCCAACAGTCGATTGTTGTTGTCGTTGAGCCCCTTCTTGTTGCTCCTTGAACTGCTTGCCGGATCGGTCTTCACCCTTCCGAATTGAGCGCAAATCAGCTGACCCTTCCGGACTGAGCGCAATTTATCATTAACGTGCTTAAATGCTCAAATAACCCTACAGTACAAGCCTCACAAACGGGCTACAAAATTGATCGTAACGATCCTGACTGATATAAATGCCTGTAACAACAATATATCTATCAACAACAAACGGGGGGTTTGAGTCACATCTTGTCTGGGGGGATGATTTCTTCTGATTTTTTACTTTTTTACTGTTTTTGGTTTTTTCGGTTATTTTTTATGTTTTTTGTTTTTCTTGGGTACTATACTACTTTTTGTTTGGTTTTGCTGATATCTTTAAGTGTTTTTGGTCACAAACCACTCAGGGGATGAGGGGTTCATGATTCCCCCCACCCTTCATGGTTCGTGAATTTTCGGTCTTAACTAGGTTAAAAAACTATTCACGGTAATCCGGAAGGCTTCCGCGTTCCGAACTACCCTTCCGCCCCGGCAGTTTAGGCCTATTAAGGGCGTTAATGTGAGCATCCGCTCGGCGCGGAGTGCTCGTTAACGGTTCCGCCGGTCATGATGTTATGAAAGAATAACACCCAGGAGCGCCATAAAAACATACATGTAACATTCGCCCGGAAGATACATATCGACGGATAACAAAACTAAGTCTTAAGACGACTGGCTAGCGTCTAAACAGAGCTTTGCATGTTTTTCACCGTCTCTACCAAGCCAGTACTTTTCGGTGGTCTTTCTTACATCAGGCTGACAAAAACGTTACTGTTCTCCGGCTTCGACCAGAACGCTCAAATTAACTGAATTACATGCGAAATTAGTGAGCTCATGGCTGGGTCTCTGTATCCCCAGACCACGAGGTCACTCCTAAAAACAGGGCTACTACTTATCATATTACTATTGTTTTTGTTCAGTAAATAAAAATCATCATCTCCATCGAAGATGGATCAACCCTTTCCCCCAACTCCTAGCACCTCATCCTTGTCAAAACTAATCAAAATATCAGTTAAATTCAAGTCAGGACATGACAGGATGCTAAAAGTTTATGTGAGTTAATAAAAGTTTCCGTCCCGAGACCCTTCCGGATTCTTGAATCCGCTGAATCAAGCCCCTTACTCTTGATTTCTTGCTAATCCGGAAGGCTGGTTCTCACCCTTCACCTTTGTTGGCAACGGCCTTGCAACTATTGTAGCAGCACAATAGTTGCAACTCGGAGCGTTCTCTGCTATTCTGTAGTTCGTTGTCGTTTTCCAATCTCGATTTTCGTACTGTTCGCAATCGCAGATAAGAGTTGTTCTGTTTTTTACTCGCTTTTTTGTTAAAATGGCCGTTTCAGCATTTCTCAGAAATGTGACGTCATCATTCGAATTTTTGAAAATTTAAAATACTAGAATATTCTAGCCCTCACCGTTTGGCTAAACGTTCCAATAACGTCGCTAATCCTTCGAAATCATCAACTCGGAAGGCTCAAAATTCGAATCCTGCATAAATTGCATTTTGGCCATTCTGGTCGAATGTCACATATATGTACTAATACAAATACGTGGCGTGATTACCGTTTTTGCTAGTTCTATATTTTTTAATTCAGTTTAATTTTTCACACATTGCTTGAAAGAGAAACTGTATATACTCTCTATATACGTTGTATAATTGGACTATCTGTAAAATTGTTTGTAAAGTTTTATTACCAGCTTGTTCCTAATTCTTAAATCTTTATTTTTCTATAGTATCCGAAACTTCATATACTTTAATCAACCAATTTCCGAACTGTAACCGATTTTGTTTTTTGTTTGTTTTGTTTATTGCTTGTTTTCTGATGTTTTGTTTTTGTTTGATGTAACCAATGAATTTATAACCAATTTTATTATTTACACTTTGCTACACTGATGCCTCGGCTCTTTATTGTATAGTAATTCAAGTGTTCTTTCTTCTTTTTCTTCTTCTATCACCACTAATCATTTCCTTTTTATCATTATCATTTCCTTATCTAGAAAATTCCGAAGATTTTGGCTCGATAATGTGATGAAGGGACTCCTGACAGTTACCTCGGTTACTATGATACTTTAGACCTTCTGATTACCTTAAAAAATGAAGAATAAAAGGGAAAAAAAGACATAGTTCCGAAAATGTTCGAATTCACATTTTATTATTTTTTGCTTTGATGATAGCCTTGAAGCTGTGACGAGTTTAAAGTTGACGTGGAAACGAACCACGAATTTTCTTCGACAGTTTGATGTTTAAAAGTACGAGAATGGCCATAGAGCTTATCCTGCTTGACCTCGCATGTGATTTCAACGAACGAAAGTTAACCTGTTACTTCAAAGCTTCTGATAATAAACAAGAAAGAGCGCTATAATGCCAGATATATTTTTGTTTCAGATTTATAATTCGCTGTTGTCAAAAAAAAATTTTTGTAGTTGTCGAAATGAACGAAAATTTTTTCCTCAAGTAAGCAATTAAATAAAGATTTTGTTCTCACTGTTCAAATTGTGAAAGATTTTAAGAAGAACTTTGTTTTTAGACGAACGGCGTGTTTAGTGGAGAAGTTAGACTGCGAAAATGGACTGGATTCGAATGTTAAACAGTTTTGCGAAAGCGTAGCCCAGAAGGTCAATCAAAAGAATAAATGGCAAGTTCCTCAATTTGATTTCCATGAAAGAAACATAAATAACAGTTATTTTCGAGGATAGTAAATGTCGAAAGTTATTGTTAAATAAATATCTTGTTCAAATTTAAACATCTTAGCGGGTAATTAAGTTGCTTCGAAAGTGATGACTAGAAAAGTGTGATTGTTTAAGGTCCTTGAGTAGCGCGGAAAATTCAGAGAGCATTAAAGTTAGTATAATTCTTGTCTGGCCAAATTGTAACTCGAATGTTTTTTTTTGTCATCTTTCCTTTTTTAAATAGATACCTCAAGACGATTTGGATGCATTGCTTGCTGACCTTGCAGAGCTGTTAAATGATGATACTTTTGGTATGTTGTTTCAAGTTTTAATGAACGAAATTCATTTTTACAAAAGTCGGGTGTATTCTATTTTTCGTTAACAGAATTATTTTTGCAGAGAAATTTTTTGTTTTTAGCTTGATAAAGGAGCTGATGTAAAAGAGTAGAAAATTTACAAAAGTCGTGTGTTTTCTATTTTTCTCTGACAGAATTTTTTGCTCTCAGAAGTTTCGTGTTTTCAGCATGATAAAGGAGCTGAAGTAAAAGAGTCTGAACAAGGGATGAAAGGGCCTTAATTTTGATATCACTTTCGGTTTCGTACAAAATTTGATATACGATTCACTATTTCTTTAAATTCAAGTAGAATGGCTTGCTATGATAGCAGTACTGAACGTTCTGAGGAGTGAAGACTGTTTGTGAACATGGTTTGCAAAAAGTATGAAATATTATTGAAGACGAAATGGTACATTTTTATTCATGACAATAACCACACACACTGGTCAAACGTTACTTTGCATAAAATCGATTCTGAATTTAATATGAATAATAAAAAATTTAGAACTCTTCTTCTAGAGACAAGTTTTTTCCGACATTTTTCTTTTTGGAGTTTAAATTACGGCTTATCGGACTGGCTGTTTGGGATTTTGCTTTAATATTCGGGTTTTTAAACGAAATTCTCCAAGTTTGTGTTATTCCCTTTTCTCAAATATTTAAGCTCGTTTATGAGTTTGTTTCAAAATCGGAACTCAATTTACGGTAGTCGATGTCAAAATTAAAAATAAAGCCAAAAACTAGCTTCTTTTCAATTTTCAAACTTAAATTGGATATAGTGTTCAGTATTCCTCGTGGATTTGAAATAGTATCAACCAAATCTGAAGAAGAGATTTTATTTCACTATGCTTTTGAATGATACTCTTGAGTTTTCCAAAAATGTAGTCTTTTTCAGACGTTCACGAATCCCTTGGCTGTCAAAAGAAAGACATCTCCAAACCGAACCTGCCTTCAAAGGATATCGGACGTTCTGGTCAGTAGAAGATCTATTTCTATTTAGACCGACAGAAAAACAGAACATGTACATATCGTGGTTAACATCCATTGCTGTGAAGACTCATATTTAAGTCATGAGCTTGTATTAAGAAAAAAGTAAAAAAAAAATCGACGATACTTGAGTTTGAGTTTTCGCGGACTGGCTTTGTGTAAATTTAAAATACATTTGAAAGAAAGAATTTATTTCTCCATAAATGGGAATATATTCACATTAGCGAGCTTGCGAGCGTAAGTTTTTTAGTACGAACCTTTTTTTTCTAACCTAACCCGCAAATAAAAGTGTTCATTGAAAGAGGAAAGTGTTCACTTTTTTGGCTGCGTTTTTGCTATAATTACGATCTAGCATTGAAAATTTCATAGCACATGTTCTCTGCTTTATGTGTAGCCAGTGATAATTAAGCGTCCGTTAGTGCGTGAGACTCATAATTATCTAGGTTGCAGTAGGTCATAGGTTCGAATCTTAGACATAGCCGAATTTTTTTTAAATTCGAGGCTAATTTCTACCTTTGGCACTTTATGGAGATGCTTTTTGTCGTGTTCTCGCTAGTGTTTGCGAAGCGCTGCTTTGCCTGTATTTAATTTGTAACATCAATATATACACACATGCACAAAGTGGAGAAGGTAGATAACGGGCAAGCATGTCTAATGACAATCTACCCATGGTTGGTGTAGAAACTTTGAATAAAATTTATTAATAAAAGGGGAATAATAAATAATATAATTTTTCTTTTGTGATCTGTCTTAACGTCTTCTACTTTGCAAAACTATGAGCTATCTATACTTCTTCAAGTACAGCTGAAAAAACTGTAAACAGTTTAAATATATCATTTATTATTAAAAATTCAAGACAGAATAATATTTCTTTGCAATTCTACGTCAATGTTTTTTCGCAAGTGTTGCGAAGCCCTGAATGGCCTCAGCGTCAAAAATTTTCTACCTAAGTTATATCAATTTTAACTCTGTATGAATTCAGTTGTTTCAGGTGCAGCCAAGAGGAAGCCTCGAAGGCATCAAGCGTGGATGGAAAGAGATGACGAGGAGAGGCAAAATTTTCTTTCAGAAAAACATCAATGGAGTCCATTGAAAGTAACTACAGATCCAAGTGAATGTAAGTTGATGAAAATGGGTTGCGAGTTTTTGGAATCTAGATAATTTGTGTGGGTATATTTTTGTTTTCTCGTATTAACCTTGCGAAAGGCAACTTGCCCATATAAATATTTGCTCAATTAATACTCGTGAGTATAACGTTTGTCATCTGGGTTTGCTGCTCTTCAGGGTTTCAGCCAAAAGAGGGTTACACATCGCTCAAAAATGCGTATCCGAACTTGTTCGAGGGAGAAGAGGATAAAGAAGATAAACTACCCAGACGCAAAGGAAGGAAATCGCGAACTGGCAGACCCAGGAAATGTAATCAAATTCCACGGAAGCAAGCCCCACTTGCAGACCCATTGTTAGAACCAACTGCATCTGATAATGGGAAAGCCAGTGGAAACCAGTCGGTGCTTCACCTAAATGCGTCTAAATTGAATTTTCCAAGTCGAGAGAAATCGGTACAGGCGGCAATACACACACTACAGAATACAGGGTATGGTTTAACAGGGGTTGATGAACAGTTTATATCGCCTGACGAGACACTGACAGTTGACATCGAACAGAAACGTGTGTTGTATGCTTTAGTCTCATTTAAAATACATCCGAAAAGAAAAATTCAAGTTGTGAGGCCCCCAAATGATGATTCAGATGGCTACTTTTATCAGCCAATTTTGCCGAAAAATCTAGAACACATTTGGCTTGAGCTGCTAGGGGTTCAGCTCATACCGAGCACAAAAGTACACGCGGTACCAAGAGAGAAAAACGTGCGAAGTGTTGCGATAGGAACTGATAAAACGAACGTTATTGGCCCAAATTCAAAACTCAATTCAATCACAAAGAAGTTCGTTCCTGTTTTGAGAAAGAGTCAAAGCATCCATCAAATCGAAAGAAAATTTGAAGCCAATTGAGAGCAAGATTTGTATGCCAGGAAAACAAGACATTCCAAAGAACTTGTCTGTTTACGATGAAAGAGGAATCAAACATGACGGGCAGAAGAGGTTTGTTCGGACAAGAACACCATCTAAAATTGAAGAACCAACCAGATGTTCCGAATGGAAATCGAGCTCAGAATTAATATTAAATGATAGAAGAAACCAGCAATCGATAGACACTGAATCTGACGTGTCAGAATCAGAACTGAACATCTGTGAAGAAAGTGATTGGAAAAATTCGAAGCTCAACCGTTCCTTCAGAGAAGTCACAGAGGAGAGAAAAATCTTTGGTTACAAGTACTCGAAAGATATCTCAAACAAAGTCGAGAAGAATTACAATCTGTACTACCAGAAACTGCGGCCAGAGAATAGCCTGAAACCGAACGAAACACACCCTGGAAGGCCCAAGAAAGAAGAGATGGTAGATTTTGAGATTAGAGTATACCCCGATTTGCAGATGAATGCACCCTATGACAGTTCCCAGAGGAGCTACAGGGAAAACAGGAGTAAGAAGGTCCACAAGAGGGTTATAGTTTGTCCATCTAATTGTCTGTGCTGGCAAGATGAAAAGAAATCAAGTGACAGAGAGGTCAACTCTCCTGAGATATGTAAACGCAGAATTGATACTCACCAAATGACTTCTGAGGGTTTGTTTGGCGAGAGTGAAGAACAGATTATCGGAGATGAGAACAACGAAGTTGAATCTGAATCGGAACAAGGCACCGACTATGCAATTGCTCCTCCGAGTCCAGAAATTGGAAACAGAGTTCCAACTGTAGAAGAAATGACACTCAGTCCAGCCTCATGTATTGGAGTTGGAGCTCGTTCGGGAAAAATATCACAAAAAATTCGCTCTGAGGGTAAGGAAACATTACAACTCATGAAAAAAATTGGGTTCAACTACTTATAGAAAAATCATTATTAGTTTTATCCATTTACAGGATTATATTTCAAATGAGGCTCGGGTAGAAAACAGAAATTTCATTTAAAACAAAATTTATTAAGAGTCATGAGGTTAGTGAATACTCGTATGTAGGTCTTGGTAATTTCCTAATTTTAGGTCTTAAAATTGCTTACGCTCAAATTTCATTTTTCGCGGTTTGATTTCTTTTCACGTTCAGGCACACTCCACTTTCGAACAGCAAAAGTGAAAATGTCACGAAAACTTCTAGTTTTGATGGTCGATTTTGTAGATTTCCCAGTGGAATGAAAATTAACTTATTGATACAGTTTTCTCAAATTGAGTTAATTTTATTATACTTGTGAGAGTAAGTGGCTTGTAACCGGGAACTAGACGTTTTTTTGTCGTAAGCACTTTTTACAAATCCTATTTGTTGCTTTACGTGCTTTATGATTGAGTCTTGACAACTTCCTAAAGGTAACGCCCCAAGGTCAAGGGTTCGAGTACCGGTTGGACTTTTTTTCCTTATGTATGCAATTGAAACTTTGTTGGGAATTGTCGTACTTTATTTGTCTGCTCAAGTTTTGTCGGTCTGGTTGCAACATCATGGGTGTTTTTTTGTGCTGCAAGCATTTTCTTTGTATTTGCAAGTGCAAGTGTTTTTCTTGGTAGTTTTAAGAGGGACTTAAGGTTTTAAAACTTTTCGGCTCAACTTGTGTCTGCTCAAGGATTGTGGGTGTTGTTTGCTCTGCCAAAGATTTGTTCAGTTGATGATTTAATTTTGAAATGCTTGGCTGATTTGCCTAGAATGGATTCCTTGCGAGACAAACTAAAATTTAATTTTTGGTTGACCTTATTTTTAAACTACCTTTTTCCGTTATATTGAGTTTTTTCTATGATCAAGATCTGCTGCATTGGAAATTTCATAGCAGCTGTTCTCTGCTTTGTTTTCGGCGTGTGGTAACTGAGCGTTAAGCATCTCTCAGTGAGAGGGAAGGATGCGAAACTCCAAATCTTGGGGTCTCTGGTTCAAGTAGGACCTAAAGCAAAGTTTATACTTTTTGGACTTTCTACTTTTTCTTGTTTCACATTATGGGGATACTTGTTCTCGCTTTTGTTTTCGAAAAGCAGCTTCGCCTCTGTGTATGAACTTGTTTTCCATATATTTTAAAATCAAATTAATATTTGCGTTATTTAGAACTACATAAAAAGGATAACAATGGTTGGGCCAACAATATAGACGATGATCAAATGAAGAAGTTGAAGACAAAAAATAGACGAAGAGAAGGACGGCTGAGTAATCTGCTGAATATGCTGGATTCAGATTCAGACTACGAAGAAACACACAAAGACGTCAAAGAAGATGATTCAGAGATCGAAAATGACTCATCAGATAGTGACGTCATTATCATTAAGTCATCAGTGAAAGCAGTAGACATCAGCAGAGACTCCAAAGGTTACCTAAGCTCAAGTTCAGAGGACGGTGAGTTCCAGACCGGTATGTGCCAGATGAAAGTTAGGTCGCCAAGTAAAATTTTTACCGAATCACATCTGCAGATTGCCGATCTTGGTAGCAAAATAGATGTTAAAACTGGCCAAACTGATTGCCGTAAGTTTGCGAGCTGCAAAAAATATCTCAAACATTTTGTTAATTTGATTCCTGGAAAGGAGTCGAATGGAGGCGAAACAAACTATGAAGATGATTCAAAGTATGAAGCGAAGATTGACTGTGGGTCTGGTGATTGTGTTAACTTATCGGGCAATCGGTCGGAATTTACTCTAAAAGCATTACAATCTGAAGATGAAACAAGTACGAACGAGATCAAGTCTCTGGAATTCGGCAGTCAGGTTTCAATCCAAAAATACGAAAAGTCGAAGAGTTCAAATGCTTCAAACTGCAGTGATGAATTAATTGAGTCTCAGAGCGAACATTTGAAAACTGTGAACTCTTTGACTCTGCTATCTATCTACGAATCCGACGACGATTCCAATTCAGAAATACATTCAAGTTCTGAAAAAGATTCAAACAATAACCACAAATCTCAAACCACGACGGTGGGCTCCAGCTCAGACAGCAGTAGCGAAAAGAGTTTATTGCCATTAATCGAACGCTCCAAAGAGTCTATCAGTAGTTTAAATCCAGTTCGTAGAAGGGGACAAAAAGATGAATTGCGTGTTCTGAGAAACAACGTCAGCATTTGCAACACAAACTCATTGAATACAGAGGAATTAAAATCGAATGACGTTACAAATAGCTCTGACAGCAGATTAACTAAATTGAAAAGTACCGAAACATCGTTGAAAAGAGGGAGAAGAAAGATGGTTAAATCACACGCAAAAGAAAATTTCGATGATTTAATTGACCAGAAAGTTGCGTGTGAAAGAAAACTAAAGCGAAGACGCAGATTAAACGGATCGCTAACAAACTCTGATTCAGAACTCAAAAAACGGAAATTGTGACAGTTTTTCATTGTTTTAGTTGTTCTTGGATAATGCCGCATATGGATTCCAATTTAAAAAAAAAACTGAAAAAACTGCCCATTTTTGCTGAAATTTATGTAGTTACAAAGGTCCTTTTAAGGGCCAGTATATTGTATTTGATGTTTTGATTATGAATTTGAATCAATTTTCTCTGTTTTCTGACGTCAACAAGTCTTTTGAGTAGGAGACTAATCGGAAAATTCGAAGGAATTTCAACTGTTTTCAGTGGTTCAACTGCCCCCCCCCCCCCCCCACATGGATTCGTTCGGCACCCTCACAAACCAAAGGGTCCCCTCATTGGTATTATTTCATATCATCCATTTTTGGCCGCCCAACCCAAAAATTTTTCTTTGGCGCCAATATATGCTAACTTTGAAAAAATCGGGCCACGAAAAAACGAGTTTTTGGTCAAAAGTTTTCAAAAATGCCCAAAAAAAATTTTTTATCGAAAACTCATTTTGAGGGCAGAAAACTCCGCAGTAAAAAAAATTATGGATTTTGCGACAGTGCGTCTGTGCTTAAGTATTAGGCTGCGGATTCGACCTCAACAAGAGTCAAAGGAAAGAACGCTCTGTTCTGGATTTCACAACAAATCCTTCCTTTCTGCTTAATGCTTTTAGTTTCCTTCGACAAAATTGCTTTGGCGCTCTTTTGCCTATTTGAATTTGTGTTTTTGACACAATGATTTCAAGTTACGCATTATATGTTTTGTAACCAAATTTAAATACCGGCTTGCTTGAACCCCATATATATTAGCAAGCGTTAACAAACCGAATTATGAACTTTTTTTCGGGCTAACATCTATTTCAACAGAATCACTTGAAATTACCTTTGGTTTATATGAAATCAAAAGTCAGATGCTAATTCGAGCAGGTGACAACGAGCTAACGCACTTGCTTAAAAAGACAAAAGTCAATAGATCGAATCCGGTCTTTTTGTCGGCTTAGTTGCCGCAGCGTCAAATCTATCTAAAATTTGGATTTTTTTAACTCGAATTAAAAATATTTCAGTGTATACCGGTTTTGGGCAACCTGTTTTTTTTTGCTATTTTTTGAATTTTTTTGCTGCTTGAAAATTGTTTGGAAATTCAAGGAGTGCTCAAGGTATTTGATGCAGTGGTTACACCCATGCTTGAGACGACAAAACTCTTAAAAGTTCGATTTCAGTCGGGACATGTTTTTTTGTGGAAACCGAAAACTGTCAAAAATTGTCGTGTCTGCTAATTTTTGTCGGCTTAGGTCCCGAAGAAAGTTTCGGTTTTTTGCATTTTGAAAGTTTTTTGTAAAATTTCTAATGGCGAAGATATGTTTGTTCCTGGAATTTTTGGTCTTTTATTGCAATTATTATAAAAAAATTTTCGATTTTTTTTAGTATTTGATTTGTCATTTCAATTGCTGGTAAAGATAGTCATTCATTTTTGCATCGCAAAGGTGCGAAGCTCCGTTTTGCCTTTGCTTATAACAATAATTTGCTTAAATAATTTTTTGCTTACATGGTTGTTTCACCAACAGTTGAATTTGCTGCTCCAGTAGTTGCAACCGAAAGAGTTATTAGAACTTAGCTGCTGTTGCATCTTGCAAAAGATTTGGTGGAAAAATTTTGCGTCATTTGTTGAGTGCTTAAATTTAAAACTTAAACACCTATGTTTTGGCTGCTTTTGTAATCTCTTTTAAAAACTAAGTGTGGTTTGATTACTTAATTGTGAAGAAAAACCAGTTTTCCCGTTGAATAGCTTCTAGAAAGTATTTCTTGATTTGGGTTGTAGGTATTTGATAAGTCAAGTTTCAAAATGTTAAATTTTTAGAAATTCAAATTTTTTTAAAGTTTTTTTTTCCAGTTTCCCTATCTCGTTGCAAAGTTTCCTTAAAAGATATAAATCTGAAACTCAATCGGAAAAACAATTTCTTTTCTGCCAGACTCAATTCAGATCAAAGAATTTTTTCTAAAAAAAAAACGAAATAAGAAAATCATCAAAAGACTTATACTTTTCAAAAAAATCAGAAACGGCAATGAACCAGTGCATAGTTGACAAAACCATTAATCCAGTTCCAATTATTTTAGGGTTTTAATGGGTTTCAAAAGAAGAAGGCACCTTTAATTTTTCTGAAAACATTGAAGGTTTGAGTCTAAACACTCAATCCAGATAGATAATGGAATTATTTGTAGGAAAAAATTAAATATGTTAAATTGTACTTTGTGCTCACGTCTGATGTGCCTAACCTTGCATACGTGGCTCTACATCTATGCCTGTATCAAAAGTTTTTCTATGAAAAAATTTCATTTAATTTTTTTTCAAGTCATATAGAGTAGGTAGCAATGTTTCCCTTTTGTGTTATCTTTGTTTAGAATATAAGGATATACTAGCGTGCCTTGAGTGGTATAAAACATGATTTTATTCTTCTTAAAAATTTTGGTCAAATAATTATGCCTTAACTGATCTGCTACCCATTTTACTAAATGGCAAATAAAGCAAGCAAGTAGGATTATGACAGGATTAAAATAAAATTTCAGCCTATAAAAGTTAATTTTCCTCCAGTTTTTCAATTTTGATATAGCGCGATTTTCGGGAAAAAAATTGAAAAGTTTTCGATAAATTTGTTAAAATAATTTCCTGATTTGTTTAAAAAAACTTCTCTTATTTTATGAGAAAAAGTTGTTGACAAATTAGTTTTTTGTTGTGTTTCGATTTTTTCTGCTACTTGCACAGCGAACGACTTTAGTTGTTTTTCTTTGAAAACGTATTTTTTTTCGAAAAACGTTTAATAATTGTAAGATGAAATTAAAGAGCTCTCAATTCTGAAACGCAATTTAAATTGCAGCTGATATGTCGTATATTCAAATTTTAATCAAGAGCCTGAAATCGGTTTCGATTGCTTCGAACTGTACAATATTCTTTGCTGTGGTCTCTTGGTAAAAGCACATCTTGTTTTGGCTTTTCTGGCTTTTTAATTTTGTGATGAAGGTTTTATTGTGGCCTCAAAAAATGTGCAAAAACTTTATATTGGGACCATATGTAGACTTTCTCATGGCTGTCCTGCATTTGATCAGTAAATATGGTGGTCTAACTAGCAGCTTTTAAAAATACATATATGCTGGGTTATTTTGCTATCTGAATCTATCTACGGTTTTGCAAGCAGAAAATTTGACAAAAAAAATCATTTTAATTGTCACTTAGCTTCTTTCAATTCATTTTTTGACTGTGCTCGAGCTATGTTCAGACTGCTTGACCTATGTTCGACCGTGCTCGAGCATTTTTCATCTGTGCTCGACCTATGATATGTTTCACCTGTGTTCGACCTATTTTTTGACTTTCTAGACCAAAATTGGGTGTTTCGAATTTGTTCTCGACGTAAAATTGATTCTCGACCGCGGGTTTCCATGCACAAAACTGAACCTGCTCGACTTGCACAAAGTCGAGCACCTCGGCCCGGGTATCACTGCATGTCGTATCATTCTATTTATCATCGTATGCAGCTAGCATGTCGTTTCACCGTTCGATTTTATGACGTGACATTTTATCTCCTACTTGAACAAATTACGTTCAACTATTACAATCAGTCATCTTCAGGTCAACAAACAAAGCACATAAACAAAAAGTATATGAACCTGGCCATTTTTGGTCATGGTTAGTCAGTCATAGTATAGAAGTCATTTTCGAGTCACATACTGTAAATGTTGACTTCTGTGTTGACTTGAGGCGTGATTATTCGATTCCCTCTGCTTGTTAACTATAAAATAAAGCAGACAAAAGATCTGTTGGTGGTTGGTGTACCAAATGGTGTTGCATAATGGAGGGAATTCCAACTACACAATATTGCATGAGCTATTTTAAAGTTGTCCTTAAATGTATATGGAATTTGAACAAGATTTACGCTGAAGTTCAACTTTTGCCTAAATATTTAGTTATCAATGTTATACTGAACGTTTGAGTTAAATATACGTTTGTTATCCCTGGTTATTTGATTGAACTTCAATCTGTGAAGTTGATTGCGAAACACACTTTGACCTGGTGTGTAGTAAAAGAACTATCATTTCTTATCATGAACAGCCAAGCTATCCAGCTGTATGCACTTTTTTGTGCTATTTTCTTTGTCACTGAGATTTTGTGCGAGGCCAAAGTATTGACTTTTTTGGACTTAACTGAACAAAATTTGCTGGAAGTTGTCAGCAAATGCATCCCGTGTCTGCTGCTGTTCATCTGGTTTCGGAAAAATGGGAAACGTTTAGAAAAACTGGGAGATGACGAAACTGTTCAGAGAAATAAATGCATCACAATGGGTTTCCTATTCTCAGGTATGCTGCAAGTCCCAATTACAAAGGGTTTCGTGGTTGACCAATCGAGTTTTTGAAGGAAATAACGAAATCACGATTTAAGTTTAAAAACAAATGCTTTTAGAATGATTTTTCACGGTACTAAATTTCATTGAATTGTAACAAAATGTGACTAACTTAGACCCCCGTTTTCCTCCATCGTACTTAAGAACGATAAATATAGAATCGACAAATACGCACTAATTTGTTTTATTGCTGGGGGTAGGGGTGCGTGGGGCTGATTGACTCTTCTTCTTGTTTTTGACTCTTCTTCTTTGACTCTTCATCTAACGTTCCGTTCCACCTTCGACATCGATTTCATTTTACATGTACATGAAATTTGGCACACACGATTTGCTTCATTTTACGCTCATTTAGTCTTGATAAATGACATACTGTAAAAAACGAGAAATTTAGCTGATAAAACAGAACAATGGTCCACCAGCCGAAGTCGAAATGTTACTCCTCGAAATCTAAACCTGTTGTAAAACAAGTTGTAGCAACCGCAAAATAGCTGTTTTTGCCGATTATTTCCCATTATAACCCCCAGTCTAGTAGCAAAAAAAAGCCCCATATTTTGTACATATTTAATTGACTTCAAAACAATCGATGTGCTTTCATTCAAAAGTTCGTTTAAACACAAAAGAGCATCCATGTTTTGTTATTAATCAACTAAGCGCTGCATAGAATTACCAGTTATATATAAATAATCAATATGCTAATAATATGTTAGTGTATGTTGCTGTGCACAGTGGTGGGGGCGGTTTTTCGAAAAAATTTTAAAAAATTTGCGGACTTTTTTTTTAGGTCGACCAATTTGGGCTCTTTTTCCTTTTCCCCCACCTGCAAATTTTTATATTTTAAATTACTGTTCACCTTGTTGAATTGTCATGAAAATTGACATGCAGACTAATTAGGAAAAAGGGCCCCAATTTGATTTTCCGAGCTCTCCAAAATTACTAAAAGGATTCTATTTTGTGAAAAAATTTTCTGCGCCGAAGGCAAATTTTTCAAAAAACAGGCCAAAAAACATCGTTTTTGGGCACTTTTTGGTGGAAAATTTTGACAGGAAAATGCGTTTTTTTTGGCGCGCGCTCTCCCTCAAAGTTAGTTATCTTGGCGCCAAAAACGCTTTTTGAAAAACTTTGAGGTTGGTCTGCCAAAAATGGATGTCGTAAAATTATATCAAAAGAGGGACCCTTTGGTAAAATTTGGCACCCGGAATTGAGAAGAGGCGGTCGCTTTTTATTTTTCCGAATTTGGCTCTTTTTCTTTTTCCCAGGAAAAAGAGCCCGACTTTCGATACGAAAGTGACGGAATATTTGTGATCGGGGTAGGTTTTTTTTTCTTCAGACAAATTTCGACTTTTTAACTAGCCATTTTTGACGGAATTTTTTACGTCACTCACAAGGTATTGTTGTCTTGAGCTCAAATTTGAAAAGATATCTCACCTGTGATCATTTTTTGTAAAGTTGTGGGGGTTTAAAGATTGCCATTTTGGCCAATTTGGGACAATTAATGCGCGATATTTCGCGCTATTAACGCGTAAGCGGAGAGTTAATCCGTCTTAGAAATCGTTTCAAATTGGTTAAAAGAAGCTTATTTGCCATAATTGGTTTGTTACAAGGAGCGAAATCTATCCTTTTGTACTTTATATGGTGTGTGGGGGATGATTTTGGCTCTTTTCCAGTTACCCCCCTTTCAAATTCAACTTTGAAAAGCTTATTTAACGTTGTCATAATGAAATGAAATTTGGCGTGGTGAACAAATCGACAACTGTGAACAGATTTGTTCTTCATACTTTACAGCGTAACATCACGCATTTAGCCGTAATAACACGTAAAACAAACATAAAACTCGGTATTTTGAAAGGTGGGGGGAAACTGGAAAAGAGCCATGATTTTCAATAAAATTTTCAAATTTTCCTTTTTTTATTACATTTAATTTTTTAATGTTATTACTGCTCCATAAACCCTAAAAGGCAGTCGGAACATTCAGGACTTTATCACAATCGGACAAAGTGAAACAGTAACTTCAAATATAAAAATTTGCAGGTGGGGGGAAAAGGAAAAAGAGCCCAAATTTCCCTTTTTCTCTTACCCTCCAACCCAGATTTCATAAGGGTGATATTACGATGCGCAGTATGAAGAACAAATCTCTTCACAGTAGATAACTTTATTTTTTTCTGAAATAGGTTTCATGAAAACGGTTTGAAAATGACTTTCCATGTTAATAATTGCAATAAAACTTGAACATATGGCAAGTTCTTACAACTTTGCATGTAAATTGCGGCATGCGCATTTTGAACAACTTTTGATTGTAATTTTAACCAAAGGGCGGTAAATCTATAAAGAGCTGAAATTCCATTTAAGTAAAATGACCATTGATGTTCTAAACTGAAATAAAAACAAGTGAACGAAGTTTCACAAACTTTTTACGCGTAAATTACTGAACGATCAAATTTAAGTCAATTTTACCATTTAACAATTCTACGATGTGGGGGACTGAAAAAGAGCCGCTTGTTCACCATGCCAAGTTTCATCGCATTATAAAAATATTTAAATAGTTTTTTTTGTTCCGACTTTCGATACGAAAGTGACGGAATATTTGTTCTCGGGGTGGGTTTTTTTTTCTTCAGACAAATTTCGACTTCTTAACTAGCCATTTTTGACAGAATTTTGTTTATATCATTCGAAAACTATTGTTGTCCTGAGCTCAAATTTGAAAAGATATTTCACCTGTGATCATTTTTCGTAAGGTTATGGGGGTTTAATTGTTGCCATTTTGGCCAATTTGGGACAATTAACTCGCGATATATTTCGCGCTATTAACGCGTAAGCGGAGAGTTAATCCGTCTTAAAATCGTTCCAAATTGGTTGAAAGAAGCGTATTTGCCATAATTGATTTGTTACAAGAAGCGAAATCTATCCATTTGTACTTTATATGGCTTGTGGGGGGATGAGCTTCATAAAAAATTTCAAATTTTTGAAAAAAAAAATTTTTTCATTTGTTTTTTCTTACATTTAATTTTAAATGTTATTACGGCTCCATAAGCCTTAAAGAGCAGTCAAAATATTCAATGCTTCAAATGCTTTGCCCTGATACGAGCAGTCTTGTTTTAATAAAGGCTCTTTTTCCTCCCACCTCTACACTTGGAAACTTCTGATATCGGCTCTTTTTTCTTCCCCCCCCCCACCTGCAATTTTTATAATAAAAATTATGTTCGCATTGTCCGATTGTCGTGAAAATTGACATGCGAATAAATTAGGCCATGGCAAACATATTTGGTCTTCATAATTAACCTTGTAAAATCACTCGTTAGACCATAAAATTGATGCTCATTTGAGGTGGGAGGGGGAATGAAAAAAGAGCCCAGATATCAAATGATTGTTCTAGTTGTCCGAGTATTATGAAAAGTGACCCTAATTAGGCATAAAATTGGTGCTTGTGCAAGGTAGGAGGAAAAGAAAAAGCCAAAGTTTGTTTTCAAATGTTGAGGAATGGAGTTAAAGTGGAAAAGAACCCCAGTTTCTACTAAACGAGCCAAGCAATCCGCTAGTATGATCTGCGGCGCTTGATTTTTGCTTGCCAAAGCTACGTGTATTTAATATTTGTAATCAAGCTACTAATACTGCCTATGTTTTATATAAATTTAGGAGGAAGTTCTTGCTTTGCTCCAAAAGTAAATCACATAATTATAGAAGTTGATTTAAATTTTATTGAAAACTTGGCTCGGGGAGCGGTGGTGAAGTGGTTAAGTCCCCCTTTCAATCAAAAGATCGGATGTTCAAGGCCCACCATGATCGGTGCTCGTTGCTTGAGGGTGAGGCAACAATACCCAGCCCAGAAAAATAACCAAAAAAATTGCATGCAATTCTTAGGCAGGGGCACAACAGCGGTTCATTGTGATGAGCTGCACAGCTTGCATGATGGTCCTTTTCTTCGCGGATGAATGGCCTTAAAAAGATTATTTCTACCTTTCCCTCGACAATTGAATTTCAAATTTTAAAATTTATTTCAGGCTGTCACATTGTAATGGAAAAAACGGAAAGGTGAATGGAAAAACATAAAAAATCTAATCATTTTTTTTGTTTCGCACTTCATAAAGAGATACTTGAGCAAAATTTTGTGTAGATTTACAGTTTGTCGAGTAAAAACTTTTATTCCGACCATTGAAAATGGGGATAAACATTGTATTCACGTGTGTTTTAATTTTTTCTTTTTTGGTTAGATTAGGACTGAAACAAATTTTCGAAAAAAGAATTATTAGATTATTGCTCAAAAAAATTTACAAAATTTAGATTCTTTGGAACAATTTTTTCCATTCTGTTTTTCTTAGTTTATCATTCTTTGAAACATTTCTTTAAAAGTTTAGAAAGAAAACCTAAGCTACTAACTTCTTAGAAATTCTTGCTTTGATCCAAAGTTTAATCAGATAATTAAAACTTGATTGACATTTTTTTGAACGACTGGCTTTTTTCCTATCCCCGACATTCGAATTTCAGCTTTTAAAAATTTATTTAAGGCTATCATAAAGTAATGGAAAAGAACAGAATGGAAGGTACGCAGAAACGAGCGGGAAAATGATCAATTTTTTTTGTTTTGCTGTTTTGCACTTCACAAAGGGAGACTTGAGCAGAAATTTGTATAGACTCTCAAATTGTCAATTAAAATTTTTTGTTTTGACCCTTGAAATTGTGTTATTTTTTTTTCTAAATCTGAATTTGTTTTTGTCTTTTTTCTTGTTTTCTACGCAAAATCAAGTTTTCCATGCAAAATCATGTAAATCATGTAATAATTAATTATCGGACTGGGTCAACTGGTATATCTTTTTTTTCAGCCCTTTCAGTCGTGCTTCCAACGACAATAACCTTTTCAAAAACTGGTTCCGCTGTCAAAAAAAATGGTTTCAGTAACGTTCGTTAGATAAAGATTAGGCTAAAAACTTTACTAACGAAAAATTTTGGAAGATTTTTTTGTGTTTCCTTGACAATAAAATTTTTGTTAAAAATTGTCTGCAAAAAATTAGATAAATTTTCAAAAAGTTGTTTTTGAATTTTTTCTATTTTTGTTGTTTGTTACTCATATGGTTTTCGTAGACAATTGTTGTCGAATATGCCCACATTACTAATTTTTAGGCGTATTTGTAGCTCTCTAATGACACCACGTATAAGAAACAGCAATAATTTGAAGAAAAATGTTTTTTTTTTAAGTAATTAATCAATGACGGAATATTCTGTGCTACTTGCACAGCGACCGACTGTTAATTTTTGGGACTGCAGTTCTCTATAAATTTTGCTGCTTGCCAAAAATGTTTGATAATCGATACTTTATCATCATATATAGGTTTTGAAACATGAAGTGCCAATTTTTAATATAAATGTAATTAAGTTAAACTTTTTCTACATCTTTTTATTTGTAAAGAACTCACAAAGGTCGATTGCTATTTTGATTGCTTCGCTGCCATATTTTAGAGTTTTTGCCGTTTGAAGTTTTCATTAGAGCTGTTTTTTAAGTTTTCATTTACTCCTGCAATTTGTAATTCTACTAGACTTGACTTCGTACATTTAAAAAAAAAAATTTTTTATCTTCTGCTTAAGATTTAAATTACTAAGCTTAATTTGGGTTATTCGAGGGAAAAATAATTCCTTCGCATTGCACAAAAAGTTTAAAAAATCTCAGATTAGAATAAAAGTTTTTATGACTGTTTTTTACTCAAAAAATGTTTTTTGACGTGTTTTTGCAAATAGAATATGATTCCAGACAAAAAGATTTTTTTAGTTGTGGTAACTTTGAATAATTTTCCCTTTTTCTTTGGACTTGGTGGCTTTTCTTTTTTTCTTATCTGCTAGCTAGCAATGCTATTTTTGTGGCATCGCAATTGATTCAAAGCTCCGCTTCGCCTCTGTCTTAATACATATGAACTTTTGGTAGTTAGTTACTTGCTCACACTGCCGTGTTTTGTTATAGTTTAGATCATCAAAAGTCATTTTAAATATTTTTTCTTAAACTAAATTTTAAATCTTCCGATTATCTAAAATGCATTAAAACTCTGGCCTCATTAAAACATTATTTAACAAAATTTTTGAAGATTTGTTCATTTTTGTAGTTGAATGGGTTTAAAGATGGCCTATTTTGGATAATTAGGCTACTTCAACCATGCTATATTTGCCTTAACGCGTAGCACGGGCGGGTTATTAATCAGGCTTAGAAATCAATGACGATAAATGATAGAAAGCTAACTGGTTTCGTTGCTGGTGAAAAACAATATCTTTTCATAATTGAACTAGTGAGTGAAGGAAAATTACAACCAAAAAATGAGCTTTCAAAAAGTAAAATTCAAAGTTTTTGAAATTAAATCAAAAACGGTTTCCGATAAATTAAATAATACGGAAGTCGGAACATTCAAAGATTACCCTCATAGATGCAAAGCCTTGCTTGATCTACTATTGCTTGAAGATGCCAATGTTCATTTAATTATAAGTACGCATTTGTACACTCTACTCTTGTTCACGCGTTTACGGGAGAGAGCCGAATAGTAATTGGCCATTTAATTGCCAAAAAATTAAAAATTTGTTCAATCTTGGCTCGACTAAATGCGGTTTATGAGCTCCACATGAAACACGCCAAATGCTCTGTGCCGCAGTCAAAATTTTACAAAATTGAGAAATTGATCCAATGCAGTTTTGGAAAATTTTGACAAAACAGTGGCTTCCGTACGCCTAAATCAGCTTTTGATTTGCATGATGGATTGTCCCATTGCAGCCAAAATGCTAGAAGAGCAGAAAATTGCTAGGTAAGTAGTCCGAAATATAACGAAAAAGTTCATCATTGCAAACAGTAGTTTCAGAAAAACAATCGAGTGTTCGAAAAATAGTTTATAACTTTTTCCTCAAACTTTAGACAATAGGTTTTATCGAAAACGTTTACTGAGCTCAATGTATCCTTATACTTCAATTCAAACTGATTAAGAGTCGACGAACATAGATGATTTTTTAAATTTTTTTTTCAGTTAAAATCTTAAACTATATTTAGGCTCAAATTTAATCTTTCGCGGTTCAACTTTTGATTTCTTTTTAAATTCAGTTCCTTGTTTTTGTTAATATTGTTATTAGAAAGGTAAACTCCACTATCAAACAGCAAAAATGTGATGGTCATTGTTTTCGAAATGCGAATTTAATTTTCAGATATCAAGCGAAACAATTTTAACTTTTTTTATTGATCCAGTTTCTGTAAAAGGGGTTAAATTTATCAAAAAAGGCTAATCAAAAGTCATTCTAACAATTCAAAGAGCTTCAGGGGCATATAGTTTTTCTATAAAATTTGAAATTTGAAGGTTTTTCGAAAAAACAAATCAGTTATTTTTTGTTTACTCATGTTCATTGACTTTTTTCCAACTACCTGTTGGCTACGTTTGCACAGGAAATCGCTTATTTTGATAATTGAATTTTCTTTGCAATAAACCACATGTAGCACAAATTTTCCATAATTTTTTGAAGTCGGAACAAAATTTTTTTCCCGAGCTATGATAATAGAAAGATCTTTGTATTCGGGTGTTTTTTGTTTTTTTTTGCAAAATCAGGTACCACAAAAAATCATCATAATAGTTATCATAATATATCATAATAAAACCCTTTCAGTCGTGATTCGAATCTAAATAAAAAGTTTTTTAACAAAGGCCCAATGTCAAGAAAAATCAGTTCGAGTAACGTTCGTTATACAAAAAGTAGGCTAAAAACTTAATTTCACTAAAAAGAAGCTTCTTGGAAGCTTCCTTTAGCGCTTTTGTGGCAAAAAAAATTATTAAAAACATTTTAGAATTTTAATGGAAAAAATATAAAAGTTTTAACATTTTTATTTAATTCATTGTTTGTCGTTCTTTTTTTGTCAGCAAATGTTGTCCATCTTGTCTTTTTTTCAATTTTTTAATGCGTTGACAAAAATACGCGTTTTTATAGTTCTCTCTTCACACCACACACTAAAACGACACTAAACTGAAGAAAAAACCTTTTATGTAATTTTTTGAACATTGTCGAAACAATCCTTGCTATCCTTGTTTGGCGTTGGAAAAAGTTTTTGCTGCGAGCGGATTGAATTTTTCTCCACCAGAGAAAAAGTTTGAGTTCTTTTCAGTTTGCGTATCTCTCTATTTGATTAAAAAAGTAGTTTTTTGTTAGTCAAACAACTAAGAACTTCAATTCGGTTGCTCTCGACAAATGGAAAAAATCATAGTTTACTGTTTTTGCATTGATGCCGAATTTTTCGTAGATAGTTGCTTTAGCTTTGAAGACATAAATTGGCTGCGAAGATAAAATTTTTGATGCAATCTATTTTTCCATGTGAAGACCCCAAAACTTAAAATCAGTTTTTTTTCACATCCGCTATGTTCGATGAAGTTAAACAAAAACTCAGAACAATTAAGCTGCAAACTTGATTCAAAATCTGTTCCATATCAGAGAGCAGGAAGGGATAAAAACTTGAAAAAATACATCTACAATAAAACCTGCAACTTTTAAATCTCTTTCCTTTTTTGTTTTTGTTTTATGTTCGAAGAATCGCTGGGTCCAAGGGTTTAAAAATTGACTCAAATAAAAAAAAATCGTACAACCATGCAAACATGCACGGTCATTCATTATAACCCCCAAGCTTGGGCTCTTTTTCTGAGGGTTACCAAACATAATCCGGGATAGTTTTCGTTTCAGCAATTGGAGACGCTGCTATGGTGTACTGCGACGAAGGAGGACTCCCCCTCGGCATGTTGACCTTCGGCATTGCCCACTTGTTCTACATCAAAGCATTTGGATTTGCACATACCAATAGGCGAACTGGGATGCTTCTTTACTCCACTTCAATATTCATGGCCTTGTCAATGTTCGCTTTTGAGTTCTTCTATGTCGGCAAAATTCAAGGCGTCAAACTTATAATTTCAATTGTGGGCGTCAATTTATACAGCGCTCTCCTGTATACTACACTCTGGAGGTCGCTTGACATTCAAGACTCTTCAAGAAACTCTAAGCAGTTGATGTGTCCTTTTAACGTCAGAGCATCCGGACTGCTGGCATTTGTGGTTTCAGACAATATAATAGCACTAAATCTGTTCGCATACACAATTCCCCTGGCTTGGGTGCCTATCATGGTTTTATACTACGCTGCTCAAGGTGCTATTGCTTGGGCGGAAGGTCAGACTTTGATGGTCGATTTGGACACCAAGTCACATTAGACAGCCAATTAACAATTCTTTTAGTATGCATTATGTAGTTGTGTATAAGTGGAACAATTGAACACTTAGATAAATTTCACTGGTAATTTAATCTCAATAATGAACTTTTGATTCATAAATTTTTGGTTGTGAATACGTATTTTTGTCCGAATCTTTGTTTTTTAATTCCAACAACACTAGAAAATGTCAACTGAAATTATCTACCTCGAAACCTCGCAGCAAACGGCAATGATCCGATGCAGATTTCGCACAAAGTTTCAAAGCTAAAAAAAGGAAAAAAAAACAATCAAACATTTTAAAGCTAAAGGAAAGAATTCAAACAAACGAAAGGGGCAATTCAAACAAAAATTACCGGTTTTAGAGAAAAGCTAGTTTCGACAAACTGAAACAGACGAAAATCACGTCAAATATAATATCACTCGAGGCACAACCCTGCTTGAAGAAAAAATTAATGTCTTTTTTCGGAGATCTTTATTTTCTGTTAAAAATTGAGGAAAAAGCCATTTGCGTTTCCATTTGCTTTAGAACAAAAAAATAATTCAAGAAATTTTGATGACATGTTACAATAGCTGATAATTTTGATTATAGTGCATGTATTAAGTATGAAAATTAATACATGCATAATATAGTCATTTCGCTTTCACTCAAATGTACATGCTACTAAAATAGTTTTTGTTAATAAATCACTCTGTCAGAGGAGATGTTTTTCAAAATTCAAGTTTTTCACTTCTTTCGCCAAAAAATTTGGCTTTCAAATAAATTATAATTAGGCTTCGAAGTACAACAAGCAACCATTCAGCTATTGTAATATATCACCGAACATTGATTATTTAGAGATAACCAATTATCAGAACGAAAAACGTTACTTCTAGATGAATAATTTCGGCCAAATTGCAGCAATGAAATTGCAACAGGGATATCCTGTTCACTGTGCAAGTAGCACAGAAAATTCAGACAACAACAATGAACTGAAAGTGTGTTTTGGGTTGTCCGTGGTGTATAAAAACGAATGTCCCACGTTTCGCCCCACACATATTTCACCCCACACATATTTCGCCCCTCTTAAATCTAGTGGCACATTTCGCCCCTCACACATTTCGCCCCTTATAATTTCACACATTTCGTCCTCGCACGTTTTGCCCCTAACTTATTACACAGTTAATTAACGCCGCTTTCTTAATGTACATTTTATGAGCGAAATGTGCCAGTAATTTATGAGGGGCGAAGTGCGCCACTAGATTTGAGAGGGGCGAAACGTGTGAGGGGCGAAATGTGTGAATACCTATAGAAACACAAAAAAATTGAAAAGAATGGAAATCGAAAAAATATTGAAAAATTGTTTCAGTTTTTCTAGCAGAAAACTCTTTTGATGTTAGAAAGATTGGCATAAGGCGCTAATTTGTTTAAAAAACACTTAAGTTTAGTAAAACGCGGCCTACAAAAATGAATCTTCTTATTATAAACCTGTTAGCGTGCTTTATTTGCGCAATTTGAACAAACCGGAGACAAATTCCTCCTGACTTTCAGTGGTCGGAACAAAAAATTCGAATGAATCATGAAACCAAAAAATAACTAAGCCAATAGATTTGTGCTTGATCAACTGTTATAAATTCCTTTTTTTCGCGTACACCTTGTTGAAATGAAGGTTTCCAAAACCAAGCAAAAAGATCACATAAAGCGGGCAAAACTCACAGAGAGCCGCACCACCATTACGAAGCTAAATTGTGCACTTTATAGGCGCTCAATTTAGTGTCAGTAGGTCACTGGAATCCAGAGAAAAACCTGTAAAAAACTAGGTGCATTCCACTTTCGAAATTTTCGTGGATTTAGCGAACTAAAACTTGTAACGTATATTTTGTGGACACATTAGCTTTTTCGCGGATTCTGCAACAAACAATCATAGCGAGTTGTTCCGAACTCCGTAGTTGCAAGAAAATTCCGCATATTTCTGATAGCAATTTGCTGACTCAATTTGCGGAATGCACTTACTTTTTACAAAGTACACAGTTTGGCCTCGTAATAACATAAGATATACAAGACACAAAGGTTTGCAAGCCAGTTGTCCGTTATGAGACAAAAGCGTTCAAGTCAAAATAATTTCTTCAAAAAAATTTAGATATACGATTATTTCATTATGTTTGCTTCATTAAACTTGAATGCTGTTCATCTAAGGACACACACGTCAAGAAAGACATTAACCACCGTTAAATTAGCATTGAAACAAGATGTTAGCAAGTGATAAACAATTAACACCTACAAAAGTTTGGAAGACGCTGGTCACGTAAATTTTTGAGCGAGATCTTTTTTTAGGTGTCTGGAAAAAGAGCCTAATTGCTTCTGCTTTCCAGATTGTTTTATTTAAAAAAATCCACAGGGGTCGTTCCAGGGTTTCTGACAGTCTCTAAATTTGTTTAAAATTGTTCACAAAAACAAAAAAAAAACATTTTGAGTGTTGTTCCTGTACCACTGCAAATCAAAATTTTGTGGATAACGAGGATGTAACAACGAGCAATCTCATTATTAAAAAACATTTAATTTCATCTTTTTTACACAACCTAAGAAAATTTGACCCTGGGCAATTTGTACTATGAGAAAAACGTACCAAATATTTTTGACACATAATTATTGCTATAATATTATGATCGTTCAAAATCTTTTGAAGACCAACTAAAACAAACTAACTAATATATGTTGGGTTCCAACTTTCGGCTACAAATGCGCATATCACCGGTGCGTTTTCAATTCCTTAATTTTTCTATGACATTGCTAATTAAGCGCGCATATGTCTCCTATATACACACATATATCAGTTTTTGGGTTTTGCTATTCTTTTTACATACCAAAATCATAGTTCTAAAATCATTCATCACGTAGTAAGTTCCTTTATGAGACATCGAATGCTAAAAGAACAAGATTGTCGGTTCGGATTCAAACTATTTTTCATCAAAAAATCCAAATAAATTAATAATTTTAGACGGTTAAGCCAAGCTGTACATCAAAAGCAAAAGCGGCGTTTTTAACAAAGTAATTATTCCAGTTCGAGAAATAAAAACTTTCAATTTAACATTTCATCAGGTTAGTTTTTTCTATTGATGTCTGTTCTGAGTCAACGAATCAACTATTTTAAAAGCTATTTAAGTTTTTCACACTTCCAAAATAAGAATAACGGCGTTTCTGTCAAAATAGTAGTTTCAGACTGAAAAACAAAACTTATGTGAAAATTATTTAATCAAACATCTTTGACAACTAACAAAAAAATCATATTTCTTGAATTATTTATCACATAATAAGCTCACTTATAAGAGGTCGAAAGCTAAAAAACAAAGGTAGTTTGATCGGAGTCAAATTAATTGTCATTGAAAATTTCGAATAACTTTGGATTTTATTTTTTGTTTTGAGAAGTAAATTCACTTGTGAGATGTCGAAAGCTAAAAGGAGAAAGTAGTCCGTCCGGAGTCAAATTATTTTCCATCAAAAACTCCGAATAACTTTGGACTTTATATTGAAATACTCTGAGTACCAGAGTGTTAAACTAACCTGTACATCAATAGCAGCGTTTCTGTTATTGTGATTGGTTCAGTTTGAGCAGCAAAAACTTCCATTTTAGCACTTTAGTTTATTCTTATAATTTCGGTTCTGAGTCAACGAATCAACTATTTTAAAAGCTACTCAAGTTTTCACCCTTCCAAAATAAGAATAACGGCGTTTCTGTCAAAATAGTAGTTTCAGACTGAAAAACAAAATTTATGTGAAAATTATTTAATCAAACATCTTTGACAACTAACAAAAAAATCATATTTCTTGAATTATTTATCACATAAAAAGCTCACTTATGAGAGGTCGAAAGCTAAAAAAACAAAGGTAGTTTGATCGGAGTCAAATTAATTGTCATTGAAAATTTCGAATAACTTTGGATTATATTTTTTGTTTTGAGAAGTAAATTCACTTGTGAGATGTCGAAAGCTAAAAGGAGAAAGTAGTCCGTCCGGAGTCAAATTATTGTCCATCAAAAACTCCGAATAATTTTGGATTTTATATTAAAATACTCTGAGTACCAGAGTGTTAAACTAACCTGTACATCAATAGCAGCGTTTCTGTTAATGTGATTGGTTCAGTTTGAGCAGCAAAAACTTCAATTTTAGCACTTAAGTTTATTCTAATAATTTCGGTTCTGAGTCAACGAATCAACTATTTTAAAAGCTACTTAAGTTTTCACCCTTCCAAAATAAGAATAACGGCGTTTCTGTCAAAATAGTAGTTTCAGACTGAAAAACAACTTATGTGAAAATTATTTAATCAAACATCTTTGACAACTAACAAAAAAATCATATTTCTTGAATTATTTATCACATAATAAGCTCACTTATGAGAGCTCGAAAGCTAAAAAAACAAAGGTAGTTTGATCGGAGTCAAATTAATTGTCATTGAAAATTTCGAATAACTTTGGATTTTATTTGTTGTTTTGAGAAGTAAATTCACTTGTGAGATGTCGAAAGCTAAAAGGAGAAAGTAGTCCGTCCGGAGTCAAATTATTTTCCATCAAAAACTCCGAATAACTTTGGATTTTATATTAAAATACTCTGAGTACCAGAGTGTTAAACTAACCTGTACATCAATAGCAGCGTTTCTGTTAATGTGATTGGTTCAGTTTGAGCAGCAAAAACTTCTATTTTAGCACTTTAGTTTATTCTAATAATTTCGGTTCTGAGTCAACGAATCAACTATTTTAAAAGCTACTTAAGTTTTCACCCTTCCAAAATAAGAATAACGGCGTTTCTGTCAAAATAGTAGTTTCAGACTAAAAAACAAAACTTATGTGAAAATTATTTAATCAAACATCTTTGACAACTAACAAAAAATCATATTTCTTGAATTATTTATCACATAATAAGCTCACTTATGAGAGGTCGAAAGCTAAAAAAAAGCAAAGGTAGTTTGATCGGAGTCAAATTAATTGTCATTGAAAATTTCGAATAACTTTGGATTTTATTTTTTGTTTTGAGAAGTAAATTTACTTGTGAGATGTCGAAAGCTAAAAGGAGAAAGTAGTCCGTCCGGAGTCAAATTATTTTCCATCAAAAACTCCGAATAATTTTGGATTTTATGTTAAAATACTCTGAGTACCAGAGTGTTAAACTAACCTGTACATCAATAGCAGCGTTTCTGTTAATGTGATTGGTTCAGTTTGAGCAGCAAAAACTTCCATTTTAGCACTTTAGTTTATTCTAATAATTTCGGTTCTGAGTCAACGAATCAACTATTTTAAAAGGTACTTAAGTTTTTACCCTTCCAAAATAAGAATAACGGCGTTTCTGTCAAAATAGTAGTTTCAGACTGAAAAACAAAACTTATGTGAAAATTATTTAATCAAACATCTTTGACAACTAACAAAAAAATCATATTTCTTGAATTATTTATCGCATAATAAGTTCACTTATGAGAGGTCGAAAGCTAAAAAAGACAAAGGTAGTTTGATCGGAGACAAATTAACTGTCATTGAAAATTTCGAATAACTTTGGATTTTATTTTTTGTTTTGAGAAGTAAATTCACTTGTGAGATGTCGAAAGCTAAAAGGAGAAAGTAGTCCGTCCGGAGTCAAATTATTTTCCATCAAAAACTCCGAATAACTTTGGATTTTATATTAAAATACTCTGAGTACCAGAGTGTTAAACTAACCTGTACATCAATAGCAGCGTTTCTGTTAATGTGATTGGTTCAGTTTGAGCAGCAAAAACTTCCATTTTAGCACTTTATCACTTTAGTTTATTCTAATAATTTCGGTTCTGAGTCAACGAATCAACTATTTTAAAAGCTACTTAAGTTTTCACCCTTCCAAAATAAGAATAACGGCGTTTCTGTCAAAATAGTAGTTTCAGACTGAAAAACAAAACTTATGTGAAAATTATTTAATCAAACATCTTTGACAACTAACAAAAAAATCATATTTCTTGAATTATTTATCACATAATAAGTTCACTTACGGGAAGTCGAAAGCTAAAAAAAGAAGGTAGTCCAGTCGAATTATTTTTCATTGAAAATTTCGAAGTTTATTTTCAGTAGTAAGTTCACTTGTGAGATGTCGAAAGTTAAAAAAAAAAGAACGTAGTCTGTTCGGAGTTGAATTATTTTTCAATGAAAACTTCCACTAACTTTGGATTTAATATTTTGAGTAGTAGATTCACTTGTGAGATATCGAAAGCTAAAAGCAGGAGGTAGTCCATTCGGAGTCAAGATTTTTTTTAACCAAAAACTCCGAATGATTTTGGATTTCATTTTGTTTTAATTTGAGTCCCAGAGTATTAAGCCAACCTGTACATCAATAGCGGCGTTTCTGTTAAAGAAATTGGTTCAGTTCGAGAAACAAATACTTTTAATTTAGCATATAATCACGTTAGTTTAATCTTATGATTTTTTCTGAGTCGTCGAAAGTTAAAAAAAAAAGTAGTCCGTTCGATTCAATTTTTTCCATTTAAAACTCCGAATAAGTTTGATTTTTATTTCAATTTATTTTGGTAGGTAGTAGATTCAGGTATGACACGTCGGAAGCTAAAAAAAGAAGGTAACTTTTCGAAGTGAAATTAATTTTTGATCGAAAACTCCGAAAAACCCTGGCTTTTATTTTAATTTATTTTGTGAAGTAATCTCGCGTATGAGACGTCAAAAGCTAAAAAAAGACGGAAGTCCGTTCGGAGTGAAATTATTTTATGATCGAAAACTCCGAATAACTTAGGGCTTTATTTTAATATATTTTGAGTCCCAGAGTATTAAACCAAAGTGTACATCTATAGCGGCAGTTCTGCTACTTAAAGTATCATTTTAGTTTGAGAAACAAAAACTTCCAATTTGTTGATTTACTTCCAATCACGATAATTTATTATATTGATTTCTGTTCTGAGTCAACGAATCGAATATTTTGGATGCTAGCTATTTTTGATGAAGATATTTTGAATCATTTTCACCTCATTCTATCCCGTTTTTACTTTATATTACTTGAAAAATCTATTTTGTGCTAGAAAAAAAACTAACTAAAACCAGTTGGTCAAAAAAATTTTCCTTTCATAGTACATGAAAAATCAATTTAGTAGTTAGGAAAAAAATAAACTAAGACCAGTAGGGCAAAATTTTACGTGAAGTTTTGCAAACAAAGTTGACTAATTTGCTTATAGCTTGGTTAAAATGATTTACAAAAATTAAGTGCATTTTTTGGAAATTTGCCCGAACCGCTGAAAATCCAAGTTCATTGATTTGATGTTCGGTCTTAATCTCTTGAAGACAAACTAATATATGTTAGTTTTGATGAAAAACATCACGCGAGTCCTTTTTGGCCATAAATGTGCATATTACAGGCAAACTTTCAAACCCTTAGCTTTTCTGTTATACTGCTAAATGAACATGCATGCCGTTGTGCGTGGCAAAAACTTCAATTTTCGGAATTCAAATTAGAAATATGTCCTTGCAGCTAATCGACTTCAAGGAAAATTTGTATTGACAGTTTTTCGATTAAATTAAACCAATTTGAGAAAACTGAATCAAAAGGTTATTTTTCAATGCAGCTGGCAAATCTTAATATTACAGCCACGCCACGTTCAGAACTAGAAGTCGGTCACGCTTTTGTGGCCTTTAAACTTCTGCTGCTCAAAAGTGGCGTTTGCTTTCTTTTAACAAAGAAAACGAACTGGGTTTAAAAATAAGGTCAAGCCTCAAAAAAATTAAATTGAAAACTTTTCCCAGAAAAAGATACCAAGACCTATATAAGACAACTCACTACGTTCATTAAAAAGATATCAACATAATTTAAGGAAACTGGATCAATAGTTTTTTTACTGGGCTGAAAAAGCTTAAGAAGAAACTCTTTATTTGAAGACAAGGGTCAATCGCATTTTTTCGCGCCATTTGAGTTTTCGTTTCTGGAGAGTGCAAAACCTCAAATTCAATTTTTTAAAAATCATGCCGAATCACCACAAAAAAATTAAATTGGAGCGTCAGCAACTCTTAGGACGTTCCCTAGAAAACACACCCCAAATACATGTCTTCTTTTCGTTCATTGACACGTAAGAAAATAGCCAACTGACAGTTGCAAAAAAAAGAGTAATGAACGCAAGTAAACAAAAACAGACTTTCAAGAAAAAACTTAAGCTTTCGAATTTCTAAAAAAAATAGATGACCCTTAAGCTCTTTGAAATTCTAGGATAAATTATTATTGACACTTTTCTAATAACATTGATCCAACTTGAGAAAACTGGATCAATCGGTAAAATTTTTAGTCCACTGGAAACCTAAAAATTAAAATCCACTGTTGAAACTAAAAATCGTTCACATTTTTTTCGCGCCATTTCCACGTTCGTATTTTTTTCGTATTATTTACGCAAGTGTCACCAGATGATTTCCAATTGAACTCAAAAAGTGCATATATACCTGATTGCAATGATAAATGCGTTAATATGTATGAATGCACATCCCTAGTTATTAGAGCACTTAAAGACTTTTTCCAGAAAAAAAAACAAGGATAGCCGGTTACTGTGCAAGTAGCACCGAATGTTCAGATTTTTTTTTCAAATTTGAAGGTTTTTGAGTTTTTGAAATTTTCGATTCCAAAAAGGCACTAAAATACTCTAAGTATAATAACGTTACTCAACTATAATCAAGTTTTTACGATTTATATTAAGCTATTGTAAGGTTTCACGCAATTAAAATAAGACTACTTGCTCGCTTTATTCGCTCGAAATAAGAAAATCAAAAATTTCCAACCGGTTTTTCTCGACACCGTTAAAAAAAGTGGTTCGAATCACGACTGTAAGGGCTTTAATATGATATATCACTCAAGCCAGCTCGATGATTTTTTGTGGTACCTGGTTTTACCAAGACCTAAATAAGTCTTCACTACGTTTATTACTGTAAAAAATCCTTCAAAAGTTAGTGTGCTCGTAAATTATGCAGTAGGCTTTAGTGTAGTGCGGAGTAAAATTAAGGCAGTGTCCCTTCAATGGCACCGGAGATATTGCGAAGCTTTGGAATGCATGACATGGCGAAGTTATAGACTGCATGACATGGCGGAGTTATAGAACGCATGACATGGCGGAGTTATAGAATGCATGACATGGCGGAGTTATAGAATGCATGACATGGCGGAATTATAGAAAGCATGACATGGCGGAGTTATAGAATGCATGACATGGCGGAGTTTTAGAATGCATGACATGGCGGAGTTACAGAATGCATGAAATACCGGAGTTAAAGAATACATGACTTGGCGGAGTTATAGAATGCAAGAAAAGGCGGAGTTATTAGAATGCATGACGTGGCGGAGTTATAGAATGCATGACATGGCGGAGTTATAGAATACATAACATGGCGGAGTTATAGAATGCATGACATGGCGGAGTTATAGAATGCATGACATGGCGGAGTTATAGAATGCATGACATGGCGGAGTTATAGAATGCATGACATGGCGGAGTTATAGAATGCATGACATGGCGGAGTTATAGAATGCATGACATGGCGGAGTTATAGAATGCATGACATGGCGGAGTTATAGAATTAATGACATGGCGGAGTTATAGAATGCATGACATGGCGGAGTTATAGAATGCATGACATGGCGGAGTTATAGAATGCATGACATGGCGGAGTTATAGAATGCATGACATGGCGGAGTTATAGAATGCATGACATGGCGGAGTTATAGAATGCATGACATGGCGGAGTTATAGAATTAATGACATGGCGGAGTTATAGAATGCATGACATGGCGGAGTTATAGAATTCATGACATGGCGGAGCTATAGAGATCATGACATGGCGGAGTTATAGAATTCATGACATGGCGAAGTTATAGAATGCATGACATTTCAAAGTATTATTTAGACAGCATCGTTTAGAGATCATTAAGTTGCAACTAAACTGACTACTTCGTTCAGCTCTTTGTTCATATTCACGAGATTATTTGTCTGGGCATTTAATTAGTTTGTGTTGACTTGCAGAGCTTTAGTCAATCAGCTTATAAACTTAAGTTTCATTTTTTTCTTAAAAGCTTTTAAATTATTCTGTCAGCTCACAATAGAAGAGAAACAAATAAAAGTTTAATTTACAAATCTACATCAACACCCCGTGTAACGAAGTACATTAAATATCAATTAGTATAATGGGCATAAGGAATCAACAGGCCAGAACCACAGAACACCTTCAAAATGCGAACTCACTTATTTTGTATTAGCATAAACGCCAGAGCAAAATATAGATCTATATAGCATTTTTTGAACGCAGCATACATTTTTAAGCAAAAAAAACCACAACATGGAACCGCAAGGATCTTAATATCTCGCTACACATAAAACAAACCTCTTCGCAAACCTTTTGAGACTTACCTGCGCATGGTTTCGGCATCTTTACAAAGCATGTTTATTCAACTATAAAGCAAACATGAAAAACCGCATCTTCACATAAAAACCGTGTAAGCGGTCATACTTTATTACACTAGATGACCTCAAGCATGTTGTGGTTAGGTTGGCGTCGTCATAGAGAAGAACTTAGAAAACATGTGTATTATTTTAAAACATGCGAAAAATCAAAGTTATTTTTATTTTCAGTTAGGTAATGATATGGTACAATCTCATTTTTGATCTTAGATAGATATAAGCAATATGCTATGAGATTGATTTCGAAATCAAAGTGAGCTTTTATCATCACTCTGTTAATGATATGGTACAAACCTTTGATTTTTAGCAGTTTGAAAAAGTCTCAGCATATTGTTTATATCTAACGATAAGATAAGCCGTTCTGCTCTATCAAAAGGGAGTTGAACATTTTGCAAACGGCTTCGAAATTTAATGGTTTTAGCATATATAAGTTTAGTGCGTCTTCTCTAAAATGACTGACTCGTTATGGTGGAAAACATAGCCAACAGACTGTTGGAAAAGTGTCAATGAACTGTCAATGTTGAAAAGGGAAATTAAAAAAAACTTTCAACTTTCGCGCTTCGAAGAAAAAATTTGTCACCTTAAAGCTTTTTAAATTTCCAGTGTATAAACTATCCAAAACTGGGTCAGTCGAGAATTATTTATTCCCCTAGAAATTCTGATTATTAAAATTCATTTTTGAAATCATTAACGGATCTTTTCTCGCCATTTTACCTTAATTATTCGCGAGCGTAATTTGCCTTCGTTCTACCAAATGAATTCGAACTCAATTTGACTTAAAACTTTAGCGTGTAAAGTTAAAAAAAAATTGAGCGTGAAAACTTTTCTGAAAAATAAAACGAAAAAAAAAAAATAATACGATCCATAAAAAGTCTTCACTACCTTCATTGACATTTGAATATACTGCAATGAGTTGATAATGATAATCATAGGGTGACTGTTCATTCTTTTCGCCTAATTGCCCAGGTTGCTTAGTATCTGTAGTAGTTGGGTTTGAAGGGTCCAGTTTTGGCTATTCCCAGGTAGCTAGACTGTTCGTCTGTCAGCTCCGTCAAGTGGGCGTCGAAAGCACTGAGGTGCAGACTGGCAACGTACTCGTCCAGCTTCTTGGGTAGAAGGTAGACGTCGCACTTGTAGCGTCCAGACGGCGCGTTGAAAAGCTCAATCAAAGCCAGTGCCTAGAAAAATTCAAATTCAATAAACGTTTTGCTCATTCTCTGCGCCTGATATCAAATCCCCGCTCGCCTTTTCTGAACGAATTTTTTCTGCCACAATTTGGCCGAAGCAGGTGTTTTTAATCATTTTGAGACTCAAAGACAAAGCGGATAATTGATACGAAGCGCAGCTGAATTTCGCGCCACTTGCGATACAACACAGCACAGCAAAAATAGCCTACAGTTAACAATTCACAATTTGCCTCGATTCAACTGCTTTTGAGAAAAACATGCCAAGTAAACAGCGCAACAAAGCAGACAACACCTGAGCTGACACCACTTGAGCCGAAAAAACCCCATCCTATCAACACCCGCATACGATACTTTGTTTTGCGCATCAAACGACGCAATATAAGGCCACAACACTGACTAATTAGAAGCCCAATTAAAAATAAACAAAATGATATTATAAGAAAACCGAGTAGGCAAATTTACAACCAACAAAAAACGAACATTAAACATAACCAACAGACAGTCGGAAAAAAGTCAATAAACACAACAAAACAGAAAAAAAAATTGACCTAATTTTTGACATAAAACTTAAATTCGTGATTTTCGAAGTAAAAATATACCAGGCCTTAAAGCTCTTATAAATTTCAAGAAAAATTTATGATTGACACCTTTTTGATAAAATCAGCCCTATTCGAGAAATCTGGATCAATAAGTTTTTTTTTCTACTGGCAAATCTGAAAATTCAATTCGACTTTCGAAACGTGATCTTTAGACTTTTGCTGTTCGATAGTAAAGTTTGCCCTTGAAAAAAGGAAATGATATGAATTCGAAAAGACAAAAAAAAACACCAAGATCTATAAAAGAGTATGCACTACGTTCATGACACTTCTGTAGTTATTATAGCATTTACTAAAAACAAACAAAAAAAAAACCACCAAGACCTTTATAAAAGCATTCACTAAGTTGCTGTCTCTTAATAAATTTACAACAAAACGTTGAAAAATCGACATCAACAAAAATTCAAGTTCGCCTCGGCTGAAGTTCAATTTAAGGACAAAAACAAAGAAAAAATCACCGAAGTTAAAAAGCATTCAGTATCATTTATCGATCGGCCAATTAGACGACAACACTGGGGTTCACGTCCCTATGCGCCTTTTGGTTGACGAAAGTACAGATTTGAGAAAAATTATTCGGTCATTCTGTTAGACAAATTTACATTAAAAAAACTGTTCTTACTTGAAAAGTAGACCCCTCGCGCAAAAAGTCTAGAACTGCGCTGCAAATTTCACCTGCCATAAAATCTTCTGCAGAAAATTTACTTCGACTCTCAATTAAGTAATTAGCGATGAACGAATTAAAACCCTTTACTTCAATAAAAACCAGCGAATAACAAATTAAAGCCAATTGCTATTGTCATCCTGTTTAAACTTTTTTACTATTGGTAGAAGGAAAGGAAAGCATTACCAAGGAGGACGAACGCAAAAGGGCAATGTGATGTTGAAGAGTACCTGCGTGGTGGCTGTGATGGAGATGACGAATGAGGGAAGACTGGAGCAGGAGAGGTTGAGCAGTCTGCCCTCTGCTAACACTATGATCCTCTTCCCGTCTGGCCAGATCACGTGGTCCACCTGGGAGCGCACCTTCTCCCATGTCAACTCTGGAGTGCGTAGACTGCACACGTCTATCTCTGTTGTAGTGTGACCCATATTACACACTATGCAGCCATTCTTCAGCTTGTCTAGGTGTTCACGCGTCACCACATTCTTATTACCTAAGCAAAATTTGAATTACAAGTGCTTCTGACATACAAGTACAACGGACGAGCATATAATATCGACTACCTCTAAAATTGACACGAGGATACAATTAGAGATACCTGAAAAACCTGTTATGAACGATAAATGTCCTCAATGGCATTACATTAAACGAAAGTAGCCATCAATTAAATTAATCAGAGAGAAAACAAAATACAGCAACTCTAATCGACACAAGTTTATAACTCTGACATAGGAAAAAAGTCCATTTTCAGAAAAAATCGTACCTGTACATGTTACCAGGAGATCGATAGACTTAATGACTTCACTTAGTTTGACCACTTTGAATCCATCCATGCACGCCTGCAGAGCACAAATGGGATCCACTTCAGTAATGAACACCACCGAACCCAACGCCTTCAGTGCCTGAGACACTCCTTTGCCCACTTCCCCATAGCCACACACTACCACCTGCTTGCCTCCAAACATGATATCTGTAGTTCTTTTCAGACTGTCAATTATACTTTCTCTCGCACAGTACAAATTATCGAATTTGGCCTTGGTCACTGAATCGTTCACGTTGATAGCTGGAATGTTCAGTTTGTCTGCCTTGCTGAGCTGGTACAGCCTGTGAACTCCCGTCACACTCTCCTCCACAATGCCTGTGAGTTTGTCAAATATCTGGGGGTACTTCTTCAACATCAAATGTGATGCATCTCCTCCGTCGTCTAATATACAATTCGGGGTCCATTCGGAGGACACGTTATTAGCACCTTCTTTCGGGTTGATACACTTGTCAATGCACCACCAGAAGTCGTCTTCTGTTTCGCCTTTCCAGGCAAACACGGATATATTGTTTTCGGCAACTGCTGCAGCGATTTCGTTTTGAGTTGAGAACACGTTACATGCGCACCATCTAACTGTTGCGCCGAGGGTCACAATTGTCTCAATTAGCACCGCATTTTGGGCTGTCACATGGGTACATGCCAGCACCCTCGCTCTTTTCAGAGGCTTCTCTCCTTGAGCTCTCTTTTTCAGGGCTACCATTCCTTTAACCACACGCATGGGAAATCAAAACAGAAGCAAGCAATGAATGTTATCATCTTCATGCTTTTTAAAATTGATTTTGAGACAAAACATGGCCAGACACTTGAGCCGAAAAAAAACTTTCAAAAAATCTTGCAAGAGCTTAAGAACACTCAAACGAAGCCACCACTCCACAATTCTCCCAACAAAAAGTGAAACAACGATCTATAGCCATTTAAACAAAAAAACAATAAATTTTCGAAAAGCTAAAGTCATTTGTGACTGTGTTTATTTAGTGAAGTTATTGGGAGCATTGCAAGGGTTTTTTCGAAAGTTGTTGTCAAAGGTATTGCAAACACTGTAATATATTTAACGATCGAACTTCTAGCTAATTTTGTTTGTACACATCGTTCGTAAACAACATAACTTTTGTTCAATTTTTTAATTTAATATAGAGCCCTGGAATTTTTTGTCGACCTTTTTTTTAGGTCGGCCAAACTAATTTTTCAAGCTCTGCCAAAGCACTAGAAATTCCCTGTTTTGGCCAAAATTTCTGCGCCGCAGGCATAATTTTGAATAAACAGGCTGAAAAAGTCAGTTTTAGGCACTTTTTGAAAAATTTTGAAAAAAAAATGCGTTTTTCGGCGCGCGCTCCCCCCTCAATATTAGTATATATTGGCGGCTAAAGCGCCTTTAGAAAAATTTTAGGGTCCGTTACCAAAAACCGTTGTAAATAGTGACTTTTAGTGACCATTGAAAAAATAGTGACCAATAGTGACTGGTCACTAACATAGTGACCAAGTGGTTACCCTGCTAGCTACCATTAAGCCAGATACAAAGATGTAATGCTAATGCAGCAAAAATAAAACCAAATAATAGGCAAATGCAACAAAAAGTAAAGAAGTAGTAGAAGACATGACTTAATGAAATTTAGTCTAAGGGTGTTAACCCGTCAGTTTTCAACTGGCGCCATTTTTTCACTGGGTTACAAGAACCATATAAGCACAAAACTATCCACGTACATTCTCCTGCATAGTATAATTTTTTCACAAAAATTCTTTGTACAGCTTTGTTTAACGTTTTTTCGAGAATTCAGTTCCATTTGTGTACTTCTTTATAATTTTTATTTGTCTCATCGTGCGTGTCCAGACTTTTTCATCTGACTTTTTGAGACAATTTTTTAAAAATTCAAATTCGCCCTAGTGTCGCGTGTCTATTTGCTTGAGTCTAGGTTTGTCAACGAGGGTGTCGATGTATTTCTCATTGCGTATTGAGCCAAGAAACAGTATATCATGCAGTACCAAGTACATGGATATCGGAAGTATATCTAACTGTAATAGCCGTTGTTTGTAGTCATTGCTTTTCAGCATATCCAGGAGGTTGTTTTCCGCTGAATTTTTTGAAAGAGTTTTTGATCCATTTTGAATTGGTACCACGCCCGGGAGGCATACAAAACAGGTACTACAAATACATTATATGCATTGATTTGTGTGTGTTCGCATTTGTTTGCGTGTTGGCATTTTTTTTTGTGTGTATTGGCAGAAATTAGAATGACCTTCAAACTGACTGATTCTTCGCGTACAATTTTGAGTTGAGTCCACGAGAGATTCCCTGAGATGCTAATGCCCAGACTTTTTGGGATGCTAATGCCCAGACTCGGTTGCTATCAATTTCGAGTTTCATTTTAATAAGCTTCTGGTGGATTTCCTTTGGGGCATATCATTTTGCTTTTAGCCATGTCGAGAGACTTATGGTTCTCCTGACTCCAAGTTTTGATTTGTTTTAAAAGAAGTTGGGCTCACATTTTTTTGTTCATTATCTTTTTGAAGTCATCGGCATATCCTTTCAAGAGAAATTGTCTACTGCCTTTGGCAAGTCGTTGACATAGACGACGGACATGAGCGGTCCCAGTACAGATTCTTGAGGGACTCCACTTGTAACAGTCGCAAGGAATGATTTGGTGTTGAACAAAACTTGGTCAAATATTTTGAAAATGTTCGCGAGATTTTTCGGTTGATACTGGCTGATGTCTGCCTTGTTATTCTCCTTGCATATCGGTGTGACTTCACGTTGTTTCCAATTTTTCGGAAAAGCACCCTTGCTAAGCAGGTTTGGAAGATACGAAGAAGTGATTTTGACAGTTCGAGCGTATTTATCAGAATAATGTTACCAAGGTTGTCTGGAACAAATGCTTTCTTGACCTCTATCTAGGCTGATAAAAGCTTCTTTTTTTAGTTCAGTTTATTGTTTTAGAAGTGAGTTTTCACATTCTAAGTTCGTGGTAATTTGACATTCCACGTTCTAAACATTTAAGAATCGATAGAACAGTTAACTTTTTCAAAATTATCAGCTGTGTTTATCCGCTCGATTTGGTCGTTACTTTTACTTTCGAAGAACACATACATTCAGCTTCATTTGTGTACATCTTTATAATTTTTACTTGTCTCGTCGTGCGTGTCCAGACATTTTCATCTGACTTTTTGAGAAAATTTTTTGAAATTCAAATTCGCCCTAGTGGCGCGTGTCTATTTGCTTGAGTCTAGGTTTGTCAACGAGGGTGTCGGTGTATTTCTCATTGCGTAGTGAGCCAAGAAACAGTATATCATGCAGTACCAAGTACATGGATATCGGAAGTACATCTAACTGTAATAGCCGTTGTTTGTAGTCATTGCTTTTCAGCATATCCAGGAGGTTGTTTCGCTGAATTTTTTGAAAGAGTTTTTGATCCATTTTGAATTGGTACCAAGCCCGGGAGGCATACAAAACAGGTACTACAAATACATTATATGCATTGAGTTGTGTGTTCGCATTTGTTTGCGTGCTGACATTTTTTTTGTGTGTGTATTGGCAGAAATTAGAATGACCTTCAAGCTTAGCTGATTCTTCGCGTACAATTTTGAGTTGAGTCGACGAGAGATTCCCTGAGATGCTAATGCCCAGACCTTTTGGGATGCTAATGCCCAGACTCGGTTGCTATCAATTTCGAGTTTCATTTTAATAAGCTTCTGGTGGATTTCCTTTGGGGCATATCATTTTGCTTTTAGCCATGTCGAGAGACTTATGGTTCTCCTGACTCAAAGTTTTGATTTGTTTTAAAAGAAGTTGGGCTCACATTTTTTTGTTCATTATCTTTTTGAAGTCATCGGCATATCCTTTCAAGAGAAATTGTCTACTGCCTTTGGCAAGTCGTTGACATAGACGAGGGACATGAGCGGTCCCAGTACAGATTCTTGAGGGACTCCACTTGCAACAGTCGCAAGGAATGATTTGGTGTCTTGTACCTTTAGACACAAAGCTTCACGTTCACACACAGAGTTTCCGAGGAGTTGAAATAGTTTGCCGCCAGTAACGATGATCGTTTTTTTTTGCGATGAGTTTGTGTTGGGCCACTTTGCCAAAAGCTTTCTTGAAGTCGGCGTAGAGAACGAACAAATCTTTAGTGTCGACAATTTCAGATTTTCGATACACTTCCTGCAAGTAGATTAGAAAATGGAGAACTGCGGAACATTTTTGTTGAAAACCAAATTCTCTGTTGTCAAGTTGACTTTCAATCAGAGGATACAGATGGTTGAACAAAACTTGGTCAAATATTTTGAAAACGTTCGCGAGAAGATTTCTCGGTTGATACTGGCCGATGTCTGCCTTGTTATTCTCCTTGCATATCGGTGTGACTTCACGTTGTTTCCAATTTTTCGGAAAAGCACCCTTGCTAAGCAGGTTTGGAAGATACGAAGAAATGATTTTGACAGTTCGAGCGCATTTTTCAGTATAATGTTACCAAGGTTGTCTGGAACAAATGCTTTCTTGACGTCTATCTAGGCTGATAAGAGCATCTTTTTTATTAGTTCAGTTTAATGTTTTAGAAGTGAGTTTTCACATTCTAGGTTCGTGGTAATTTGTTCTTCCACGTTATAAACATTGAAGAATCGATTGAACAGTTCCACTTTTTCAAAATTATCAGCTGCGTTTATTCGCTCGATTTGGTCGTTATTTTTACTTTCGAGGAATACATACATTCTGGCAGTGGTTTTGATTTGTGTAGTGATTTAAGGCATTATTTTAAGTCTGACATTCTTCTGTTACGAAAAATTTTCTCTTCCAAACTTGCTTGATCCATTTCTATCTCTTCTTGGAGAATGTTCTCTTTACACTTGATGTTAATATGGAGTGATAGACTCGACTTTATTTCGTGTTTACTTTTTAGAGTCACAAGTCTTTCCATTTGATGAAGAGGTGTTGGATGTCACCCATTGTGGTATTGATGAGCCGTGTTTCGTTATTTTGAATGACTGTAATTCAACTATCTTCACATTGGTGTACCAGTATGGTTGGAAATCAATAATGATAATGTAATCATTCATCACTATACTGTCAGTTTTGTTGCAAGCACAGTTTCTGTGTTTGGACCATGACTACTTGTTTTAACACTTATTGTGTATGGGTTGATCTTCATGACTCTTCGCTGTTATTTTCATCTCTTGTTCTATTTTTTTTGGCCAAATTATGTGTACTAGTTTCTTCTTGATTGCGTGCATATTCGTAGAGCACTTTGTCTTTTTGCTTATTCTTTTGAATTTTGCCACATTTTATGGATTTTTTCGAGAATGAACAACTTAGAGTCACTTGAACTAGTTAGTAGTATAGACATAAATTAGCCACTGCGCTTAGCGTGGAAACCTGGCCAGGGGCCTTGCAAATGAATCAAGAACATCAAGTGATGGAAAATAGGTCTAGAGGCTGAAATGGCGTTCCCGATAAAGGAAGCATACGGGTTACCGACCAATGTGAAATCTTTGGTGGGATCAGTCTTGAAGAGCTTCTGTGAAAGCAAATTTCCCGTGCACATGGTGGTGGTAGAAGTGACAAGCCAGCGGATTCTGATTGACACATCATTTTTAGTTCCGAAAGGCGTGCGTCTGGTGCATATGTCCCGTCACTCGCACAAAAAATGAGGGGAGCAGAGCCTGGTACGAATGTGGATGACTTGATTGAAATCTGGGGCGTTATGAAACGCAAAATACAAGCGATTTCGAAGGGCAGAGCACCATCGCAAAAGTCCTTAAAGATGATCCAGCGGCGGATGAAACGGATTCGCTTCACGCAAAATGATGAAATTTGAGCAACTACTTGAGGCATCTGGCGACCGGAAGAACATCAGCAGCATCAATTAAACACATTAAGAATATCCTTCTCACTGCACAGCTCAGACGTTTTGCTAGCCCGAGAAGAGCAACTTGTGCTTGATCTGGGATATAAAAGAAATCAGATTCATTGGATTGCCAGATCATCAACAGAATGTCACGATATTCGCTGTAAGTTCTATGCTAGCACTACGATGAATTGAAGAGAATAGCATGAAGTATCGAGAGTCATAATCAACCACGAGGGGATCCTTCATGCGATTGATTATAGCAGGAGGCTAGAGTTATTCGAGACCGCTTGCAAGCCATTCGCGATACCTCCTGCAGAAATGAAACGTATATGGAGTCGCAAGAAAATCTTCTCATAGTTCAGGTCAACGCTGACATCTTGGTTGTACACTAGCCAAGAATCACATGAGGAGGCTTTCGAAGGAATATCGACTGCTTTTGACCAAGATTGATCCGGCAACTTTCACACCAGCTTTGTTTTTCCACCGAGTTCGGTGACGACTGGTTGGAAAAGAGCAGGCAAGGTGTCAAGAGACAACACGAAAGCGAGGGCGTCGATCCTGAAAGAAGACTTATTGGCGAAGAACGCGAGCCTGAGCCTTCATACGTCGTTTTGTTGACCTAGGGAAAAGAAAGTGAAAACGTTACCGAACCATGCCTTGGGACTACAAGAACAAAAGGAGTGGATGCAAGCCTATGACCAAATAAAAGCCTGGGAAGCGATCGTGATGAGCTCCGAAGAAGAGCTCGAGTTGTCAAAAACAGATCACAGTGCAGAAGACATCCGCGCCTAGCACATCAAAGGCGGACTGAGCTACTCTGAACGACATCCAGCGTTCTTGAGATTAGAGACAAAATCAAGGAGCTTGAGCATGCCCTCAGATTAGAAAATCTGAGGGAACAAACCATTATTAAACACAATTATTGCTAAGACTTATAATATATCTACTTATGAGTCAAAGCTTATGAAACTGTGAGCAGAGGCAGGCGCGGGATTTTCTTGTTTCTATGTTCTGATGTATATCACCTAGTAACTTGTTTCTGTCATTGTTTAGTGTCTGTATTTAAAATCAGTTCCTTTTTTGATTTTCAGTTCTGATGATGATAATAAAATCGAAACGCGTCAAACTTCGATGTTTTGTAATATCAAAGCTTGCATGACAATTTACTGATTTGGCTGATTGAAAAAGAAATTCTAAAAAGACTTTTCAAGTCAGATCCATGTGCAAGTGGATGCCGAATTTAATTGCTGTTTAGCTTTAGCATGATAATTTTATACTGATGTGATTTTGTGGAGTAGATGAAACTTTCATCAGCAGCAAACTTCTGTAAATGACCACTCATAAGTGGAGGCTCACTGACACAACGAAAAAGCACAATGTGGACAACGACACTGAGTCCGGAGAGTATGCGCCAGACCGTCATAAGGAAGACTTTTGTTTTATTTCGAATAGAAATTTGCAAAAATTCGAACTAGGCCTTTCATGCTCAATAATAACTGCGGGAAAGTCGATAAAAATTAGACGAGAGTCAAATTGCTATTTGCAATTTGTCCGCAAATATCAAACTTGAGAAGAGTTGTCTTGTTCCTGATAGAGAGCACAAATACTGAAGACTGTGGAGCTACTTTATGAACTACTGAAGTTATGCCTAACAAAACTTCTTGAGTTATACTTAAATTACTTGATCGTTTCTGGAGTCAATTCCAGAGTTGTACTCTAGAATATGAGTACTTGAATTTAATTACTTGAGTGCATTTTATCTAGTTATGTTGAGTTTTATGGTGAGTTTTAGGTTGATCCATCTGAAATGGATCAAATTTACACTGTCCAATTAAAACCAATGGTGATTACTTGAGGTCCCAGCCCAGTCTTTAATGGCATTCGCGTGTTCGTTCTAGGTATTTGGAGACAGCCATGGAGGCGTACTTATTTCTATCTAGAGTGGGGGTATTTTGGTAGTGCCCTTTATTATATTGAGATACTAAAGTTCCATGTAATCAGCGAATCGTGAACTGGCTCCGACTGATCGAAGTACCTGACTTTTGAGCCAATGGTTATATGGCCAATTTTTCTTTAAACCTCATATGTGACTTGAGTGAATGACTGCTACATTCAAGGCAAATTGTGCCAAAAAATGTGAGAATACATTTTCCGTGGTCATTAAACAGCGTTTATGCCCTCATGGTTGACCTTACTGCTGAAAGGAAGCAAGTGGCAAAAAAGTCTTCAAAAATTTGTTTTCTAAGTAAAAAGTAGTTTCAAAAGTACATTGACTAAGTTCATTAACAAAAAATAAAACTAACCTGGCATCTCCTGCTCGGCGATTTCAATTTCCCGCCGGCCAAACTCGGCCCTGCTGATTTTGCGAACACAGAAGTCTGAGAAACCGGATGAGTTTACTTGGACTCGGTTTCGAACTGTACAGGAGTCATCCTGCTCGTCATCAAGGTCGGAGAAAGAAGAAGTGAGAGAATCTGCAGATGAAACTGAAAGTGTCCGAGTTGTCAGTCGGGTAGTTCGCTTACTACTGTTTGCAGAATTCGACGATGAATGCATTGAACTCTTGAGTGGGACTTCAGTGCTACCATTTGGATGAACTGGTGGTCGCGCACGAGGCGACGGTAATTCTTCTTTCACTTTCCGTCCTGTTTTCACGTCGATATTATTTTTCTGCTTGTCACTAACTTCAATGGTTAATGCATGCTCCTCTCCTAACATTTTGCACAATGTTCTGAAACTGTTTTCATTGCACTATCGTGATTCCAAAATGAATAACTGTCTTCTAGATTTCATTTCAGATATTTTTGCCTCAATTAACATATTCAATTTTGACATGTTTTGATTAACAAAGGTAGCAGACGGATGTCGACAAACAACAGTTTGTTGATTTTTCTTTTTGTTTTTTTTTTGTCTGTTTCTTCCAAATTTTTTTTGAGGCAATCAGAAGGTCAAAAATACCATAGTAACAGACGTTACAGTCAGGAGTCCCTTCATCACATATTCCAGTCAAAATCCTGGAATATGTGATGACAAGACCTCCAGAAGACTACGGCACCTGGAAAACTTATGGCCGAACGAGACCTTATAGCAAACCTTATCGCAGACTAGGACATTATGGCAATCGAAAAGCAAGTAGCTGCATTGTCCTTAAGTCTAATTTTTCTTTGAATTCAAAAAAAAAACATATATAACTTAGTACATCCATAAATCACAACAAAGTAAAGGATGAATGCATCGAAATGTGGCCTAATACAGGGTGATAACGATTAGTATGTGCCATTATTCAAATATCCCCACAACATTTGAGAAATGCCAAAACCACCATTTTGGACGACAAAGATTGACACGTACCGTAACATATGCCCGGAAGTATACACGGAAGGATCCACACTCAAGCCCCCTTTCCCTCTCAAGACTCAAGATCCATTCAAGCCATCCGCTCATTTCGCACTCTTCGCCTTGGAGGTGCCGTCTCCTGAAGTACTGGATACGGCAAACTGTCTCAACAGTTCTTCTTCATCATCGGAGCTAATCACGATCTCCTCCCAAGCCTTCAGCTGTTCATAGGATCGCATCCATTCCCTTTGCTCCTGCAACCTTTTTGCCTGATTGGGTAGTGCCTTCACCCTTGATTCCCGATTCAAACAAAAGGAGTTGTGCAGACTCAGGCTCACGTACTTCGCCAAGTCCTCCTCTGTATCGATTCCCTCGCTTTGGTATTGTCTCTAGACATTTTACCCACTCTTTTCCATCCTGTCGTGATCGCATTTCGATGGGTTAACAGGGGTCTCTTGAAAGCTTCCGGCCCAATCTCGGCCTGGAACTGTCGACACTCCTTTTGATGCTTTCTCATGTGATCTTTCGTTGTCATGTATAACCAAGACGTCAGTGTCGCTAGAAACCATGGAAAGTACCTCAAGCGGCTCCATACGTGTCTGACTTCCGTTGGTATGGCGAATACTTTGCATGCAGTCTCAAACAACTCGAGTCTCCTGCTGTAGTCGATCACATATATTGACTCAGCCGTTGGCGTCTTTGCTTCCCGATACTTTGTTATATTCTCCTCCTCGATTTTTCTTTTTGTTTTTTTTTGTCTGTTTCTTCCAAATTTTTTTTGAGGCAATCAGAAGGTCAAAAATACCATAGTAACAGACGTTACAGTCAGGAGTCCCTTCATCACATATTCCAGTCAAAATCCTGGAATATGTGATGACAAGACCTCCAGAAGACTACGGCACCTGGAAAACTTATGGCCGAACGAGACCTTATAGCAAACATTATCGCAGACTAGGACATTATGGCAATCGAAAAGCAAGTAGCTGCATTGTCCTTAAGTCTAATTTTTCTTTGAATTCAAAAAAAAACATATATAACTTAGTACATCCATAAATCACAACAAAGTAAAGGATGAATGCATCGAAATGTGGCCTAATACAGGGTGATAACGATTAGTATGTGCCATTATTCAAATATCCCCACAACATTTGAGAAATGCCAAAACCACCATTTTGGACGACAAAGATTGACACGTACCGTAACATATGCCCGGAAGTATACACGGAAGGATCCACACTCAAGCCCCCTTTCCCTCTCAAGACTCAAGATCCATTCAAGCCATCCGCTCATTTCGCACTCTTCGCCTTGGAGGTGCCGTCTCCTGAAGTACTGGATACGGCAAACTGTCTCAACAGTTCTTCTTCATCATCGGAGCTAATCACGATCTCCTCCCAAGCCTTCAGCTGTTCATAGGATCGCATCCATTCCCTTTGCTCCTGCAACCTTTTTGCCTGATTGGGTAGTGCCTTCACCCTTGATTCCCGATTCAAACAAAAGGAGTTGTGCAGACTCAGGCTCACGTACTTCGCCAAGTCCTCCTCTGTATCGATTCCCTCGCTTTGGTATTGTCTCTAGACATTTTACCCACTCTTTTCCATCCTGTCGTGATCGCATTTCGATGGGTTAACAGGGGTCTCTTGAAAGCTTCCGGCCCAATCTCGGCCTGGAACTGTCGATACTCCTTTTGATGCTTTCTCATGTGATCTTTCGTTGTCATGTATAACCAAGACGTCAGTGTCGCTCGAAACCATGGAAAGTACCTCAAGCGGCTCCATACGTGTCTGACTTCCGTTGGTATGGCGAATACTTTGCATGCAGTCTCAAACAACTCGAGTCTCCTGCTGTAGTCGATCACATATATTGACTCAGCCGTTGGCGTCTTTGCTTCCCGATACTTTGTTATATTCTCCTCTTCGATTTTTCTTTTTGTTTTTTTTTTGTCTGTTTCTTCCAAAATTTTTTTGAGGCAATCAGAAGGTCAAAAATACCATAGTAACAGACGTTACAGTCAGAAGTCCCTTCATCACATATTCCAGTCAAAATCCTGGAATATGTGATGACAAGACCTCCAGAAGACTACGGCACCTGGAAAACTTATGGCCGAACGAGACCTTATAGCAAACATTATCGCAGACTAGGACATTATGGCAATCGAAAAGCAAGTAGCTGCATTGTCCTTAAGTCTAATTTTTCTTTGAATTCAAAAAAAAAACATATATAACTTAGTACATCCATAAATCACAACAAAGTAAAGGATGAATGCATCGAAATGTGGCCTAATACAGGTTGATAACGATTAGTATGTGCCATTATTCAAATATCCCCACAACATTTGAGAAATGCCAAAACCACCATTTTGGACGACAAAGATTGACACGTACCGTAACATATGCCCGGAAGTATACACCGACGGAAATTAAAGCTAGAATCTAAATTCATTTCATGACAGAGATTTGACAACTATAATCAAATATAACCAATCTATTTTTTTAATTTATGTAACATTCGTCTACTGTAGTCACACATGAGGCTTAAGAAAAATAGGCCCTATAACCATTGGCTCAAGAGTCAGGGACACTATCTCTTGTGTTTTTCTACCTCAAATCAGTCAGAGCCAATTCGGTTCGCTTGTGACATGAGACTACGACCCGTTACAGCTTAAAGGCTACTACCAAAATATCCCCCACCACTCTAGAAATAAAAACGTCCCCATACTTAGGTCTCTAGATACCCAAAATACATAAACGCCGTTAAAAACCGGGTCGGAACAATCCGTTAAGTTACTTTTTATTAGACAGTGGAACTTTGATCCATTTCAGATGGATCAACCTAAAACTCGCCTCACCTCAACATAACGATCATAAAACACACTCTAAAAATTTAAATTAAGGACTCACATGTTGATGCTCTCAAGCACAGGAGGTAATTAAATGGGTGAGCAACTCTAGAATTAACTAAGATAACTAGATAAGTCCAATGTTTGTCAGTTTGAATGACAGAGGTAAGTTTGAACTCTAGAATGAAGTTTTATGTGAACCATTGGGAAACTCCAGCTGTCCACCTTTCCGTCGAAGGTTCACTCTAGTCCAATTCGAATAATTGTTCTCTCGGGAATACTCTGTCTTCTATTTCAGATAGGACAGCTCTACTCTTGTTCACTATGATGGAAATTGCGAATAGCATTTTCCCACTGTTTTATCTAGCAACTTTCCCGCGATTGTTGTTCGATCGTTCTCCATTCTCTTTTTCGGTTTTCAGTTATCGCGAGAAAATCGTGCATGACAGGCTCCATTCGAATTTTTCAAAAATTAAATTTCACCCCAAAATTGAGTGCTCTTGCTTTTCTCAAGGTCAAACTTCCAAATATGACCGACTGGCACATACTCCCCGGACTCAAGATCGATGTCCTCATCGCGTGCTGTCGTCTACCAGTGAGTCCCAGAAAACCGAGTGTTGCTCAAGGTACAGTGCCAGTGGTCATTTACAGAAGTTTGCAGCAGACTTAAGCTTATCTACACCCCAAAATTCACAGCCATGTAAAATTTTCACACTAACGCTAAACAGCAATCAAAATCTGCACACACCTGCACCTATGAATTCTCGCTTTTCAAGCCAATTATATAAAATTTCTTTTGTCCCATTCAATTAGGAAATTGTCATGCAGCATTTTGATTTATATAATAGATATAGCATATTAATAACAATATCTGTTTTGTTGAAATTTCTTTCTCGTGAACCCAGGTTTCACCCGGATCCACACTCAAGCCCCCTTTCCCTCTCAAGACTCAAGATCCATTCAAGCCATCCGCTCATTTCGCACTCTTCGCCTTGGAGGTGCCGTCTCCTAAAGTACTGGATACGGCAAACTGTCTCAACAGTTCTTCTTCATCATCGGAGCTAATCACGATCTCCTCCCAAGCCTTCAGCTGTTCATAGGATCGCATCCATTCCCTTTGCTCCTGCAACCTTTTTGCCTGATTGGGTAGTGCCTTCACCCTTGATTCCCGATTCAAACAAAAGGAGTTGTGCAGGCTCAGGCTCACGTTCTTCGCCAAGTCCTCCTCTAGTATCGATTCCCTCGCTTTGGTATTGTCTCTAGACATTTTACCCACTCTTTTCCATCCTGTCGTGATCGCATTTCGATGGGTTAACAGGGGTCTCTTGAAAGCTTCCGGCCCAATCTCGGCCTGGAACTGTCGATACTCCTTTTGATGCTTTCTCATGTGATCTTTCGTTGTCATGTATAACCAAGACGTCAGTGTCGCTCGAAACCATGGAAAGTACCTCAAGCGGCTCCATACGTGTCTGACTTCCGTTGGTATGGCGAATACTTTGCATGCAGTCTCAAACAACTCGAGTCTCCTGCTGTAGTCGATCACATATATTGACTCAGCCGTTGGCGTCTTTGCTTCCCGATACTTTGTTATATTCTCCTCTATCCATCTCAGAGCCAGCATCGTACTTACTACTAAGAGCGTCACCTTCTGCCGGTGATCCGGTAATCCGATCGACCGAATTTCTTCCATATCCCACACCAGACAAAGGTTCTTGTGGTCTGGATACCACACCGTCTGTGCTAAACAGTGGCATGGGCATTCTCCATGGGTGATCTCAATGCTCCTGAGGTTACGCTCCCCCGAGGCTTCCAAGAGAGGCTCAAGCTCCATCATTTTCTCATGCATCGTGTCGTTCTCTCCCATGTTTGGAGTACCCCCCACAGGTTTTCCGATCACGTTTTGTCTCTCGTGATCGCTTGTGTTCTCACTTTCCAATTTCAAAAGCTCTTCTCCCCAGATTTCACTCAAGTCATCTCTCAACTCTTTCGGTACTGTCCCTCTGATTTTCCTCAACAACTTGTGCGAGTGATGCGATACCCGAGCCAACCTCACACACTTGGGCACTGAGAAGGCCTTGTCCACCAATATTCTCTGGCTGGATGCTTCCACCATCGCCATGTGCAGTGGGTAGTGGCTTCCGCACAAATTGGCCATCATTGACCCTATCAGGGATTTTGCGTTCAATGGCAGGCCATAAGCTTCGCTCATGGTAAACCCCATTTCTGCCTCGAGACCAACCTTCCAGCTCCGGATATGTTTTTGAGTCACCTGCAACACTCCCGGCCATGATTCCACGCTCAACGCCGTCACCAAATGGTGTTCAGACTCTAGCCTCTCCAGTGACTGCAGACTACACATTCTCGAGAAGAATCCGAGAGCTGTCGCTATGTTCACCGTAGTTCTCGCGTAACACTCCGCCACTATTTGTACTTCACTTTTCTCCCTTTCCGTGATGTCTTCAAACGAAGTAACCAGATCTTCTTTTTGAAAGGACAGTATCCTGACACATGATCGTCCATCGCAGGTGTGCTCTCCACTCCCACACGTAGAATCCAGACAGCTACCCGGCTCCATCTTCTTTGCTGACTCGAGATTGCTCGTCTTTTCGCCTGACTCCTTCATCTGAGGTAAGATCAGTTTGTGCACCACACTCAACTTTGCCAAATCTTCATCTTCCGTTGGAGCTAACCTCACCCGTTCGGTGGTCTCCTCGATCAGACTCGCGTGGGGATGTGGGCACCAGGAGGGTCTTAGTAACTTCCATACCACTCCCAAGTTCGTGATCAGCAAGCCATTGCCATCACCCATGTTCACTTCAACTCTCTTGTTTGAGCGCGGTATGCTCACCACCTCCGGTGTTTTCTCAAGAATCAGGCCCAGGCTCGGCCTCTCTTTCTCCACCGCGTCTATTTCCATTATTTTTTCGGTCCAAAACTTCAGCAGCTCCGCTACCTCGTGGTTCCTGTGAGCGCCTCCAGTTTCTGAGTCTAAGAAGGGGTTGTAGGCTATTCCCATCACTCCTGACACGTATTGGTATTCCCCCTTCTCGCTGGGTCTCGAGTACTGCTCTGGCGAGGCCAGGTTACGGTGAACATCATGTTCTTCTTCGAACTTCTTGTTAAAAAACCTCCGCACCTCATCTAGCTTTCTGTGGTTCTCTAGGGATAGTCTGGAACCATCTTCCTTTTCTATTCCAGTACTCTGATACACGTTTAAGACGATAGTTGAGACTCTTTTTTCCACGGTTTTACTTCCGCATGCTCTTTGGTGGCACGCCAAGATGATGCTGTCAGACATCATTGACATTATCCATCTCAAGAAACATGTGGCATCCTTCCTCCTAGCCAGGCTCAAGCCTGAATTATCCCTGGCCACGTGTTGCATCAGTGCTTGATACACATCTAGCTTCTTGCTTCCCAACTTCAGCCTGTCATATGAGGTCAATGTCTCCAACTCTATTCCCACCAGACTCCAGGTGAACATCAATTGTCCTGCGGTTCTAGCGAAGGGATTCGCCATCAATGGCGGTGCTGATGAGGATGTCCTCATTGCCTCTTCGAAATGATCCTTCAACAAGTTCTGCCAGGACCTCTTCAGCTGATTCGCCAATTCTATCTTGTTAACCTCAGCCTTTTGCTGGGTGGCCCAATTGCGTCGTTTGCGAGCCACTCCACTGTCCAACTTCTTCAAGCATTCTTCCATTTCCTTCAATGTCTCGAGGGCCACCCACCATGTCCGGGAGGTGTTCCTCGTTTTATTCCTCTCCAGTGGATCACTCGTCACTTGCTTCCCCGTGGCCTGGTGTGCCTTCGAAACCCATTCTTTGCCGACATCCACTTCCCATGTCTGTCCGCTCGTTAAACCTCTCTTCACGTTTATCTTCTGGGGCTTAAAGTCTTCCTCCGATGTCGAACTGGTGGAAGCCTCTATCTCCCTCTCTACTTCGAGTGATCTTCTGAGCTCCGTGCTGCTCTTGTATGCCGCCGTCTTGCATCGAGCCAAAACCATGGGCGCTGTCTCTCTCAAGTTTACTTCCGAGACAGCATCCACTGAAGGACTACCCAATCCCTCTACTTCTCTCTTCCTCTTGCGAGTCTTCACATCTCTGCTTGAGGGTGTTGTGGCTATCATCACTGATTCGACCTCTCTGTCTACCTCCAACCCCTCCAACTCTTGCCTCCCCCTGCTCGAGCCTTAAGGATATTAGTACTTTTAATCATATTACTAGTCCCAACCTTATCCCCTTTTATATCATCAACTATTTTATCTACAGTTTTTTGTTTCAGAGTAGAGCCGTCCTCACATTTTTCTTCTCTAGTCTTCGATCGTGAATTCCTCAGCTCTATCAGCTTGTTCAGTAGCTCTTTTCTCGCCTTCTCATCCAGGCCCGTTCCTATCAGAAGCAGTTCTCCAAATTTCACAACTGTGTCCCACAGTTCCTCCTTGAATTTGTCCAGCGTCGTCTCGCTGCCCACTTCTTGGTTGAATTCCTTCAAGAACTCCTGCCAAGCATCGTCCTTCAGAGACCCCAGGAACATGTCCCTATTTCCCTCGAAAGTAATCTTTTCCCTTTCCTCCGAGCTCAAGAGTATCATCCCCATATTGGAGGTCTCGCTTGCCAATGGCAACTCCAGATTCTTCCGGGGGGACGGGGTCAGCGGTGGAGTGGCAGTATCTGCCCAATTCTCCTCGCTCAAGTCTTTCAACAGCTCTTGAGTGGTGAGCTCCTCCCCTGATGGTCTCGGTTCAGGCGTATTCCCCACTTCCATGTCTTCACCGGCCTCGCTGAGAGTTTCATCCATACTCTCTTCTTCTGACTCATTTCTTCTTCTCTCGAGAATTCTTTTGAACTGGTCCTCCACGGGTCCACTCCTCTTATCTCCAGGTGTATCCACTGACAGTGGTGATGGTGTCGCCGGATCCAATCTCTTGTACTCCGTCAGGGCCACGTACAGTTGACCTGCAGCATCCAGTTCTTTTTCCTCCTGTCTCATTTCCACCTGTTCTAAGCCATAGGGTGCCCTATATTATCTTGTTGCAAATTTCATGTCGTCCACCAACGCGACATGCCCCTCCATCATGATCATCCTGCCATCATCCCATATTGGTAGCATATTCTCAAGTCCCTCCTGCTCAAGAGCTCACAAGACCTTTCGCACCTCATATCCAGGGGGCTGCGAGCCTCTCATCTTTTTCGCTTGCGTCGTCCACGAATTTATTTTCGCCTCGCTAGTGTGGAAGTAGACCGCCGCCGTGTAGCCGATGAACAGGGGGTCCCAGCCATCAGTGAAGTATTTCTGCATTTCCTCCGTTGTCATCCTCGCCATTATGGATGGAACTACCAAGGGACTGTTCATTCCCAAGGTCATCCTCCTGACTATCGGGAACTCAGGCATGGCGGCTGGCAGGATTTCTTTCTCCATTATGGCCTCCAGCTCCCTCTTGACCAGTGCAAAGCTTTCCTTCCAAGCAGGAATCCTCAAGATCTCTCGTCCGTCTGCCGTCAGTGGGTTCAAGTTCCAGAACTTGGGATACGTTTCGATGGGACCCTCTCGCTTGCCTCCCATTCTACATTGCATCTGCCCCCTGAAGTTGTACACTATCAGCTCGGCATCTTTCACTTTTCCAAAGAGTACCGTATTGCTCATTTGTGCTCTAAGCACCTCCTGCTGACACCAATTGAGCGCCGTCCCATCCAGTACGCTGATAAGACTCAAGTGCGTCACAGAGTAACGATACGTTGTTATCAGGGGATCTGGGAATGCGTACGTCACTGCTGGACCGTAAATGCAGGTCACCACCTCCTCTAGACCCCGGATTATCCCCATCGGGTCCGACCTCATTGCCAGGCACAGGTCCGTCAACAGAGGCATCCCTCCATTCATCTTCTTCCATTCTTCTCTCGATGTTGGATTCTTATCTTCACCCGTCATGTGCCGATTCTGCATCATGAGGTATTGCACTAACAACGTCTTCAACCCCGCGGCACACTTGTAGGAGTAGGTTTCGATGCTCGAGTGGACTTTCCCCATAGACAGGGGCTCCCCATATTCCATCAATCGATGAAACGACACCAATTCCCCATGGGTCAAGAGTACTAGTGCCAGATACCCATCAACCCGAAGTGTCTCTACTCCTCGACTAAACATGTACACTGGGCCCATGTTGAACAAGTATCTGGGGTAGACCAGATATAAAGCCAAGAGCAGGCTGATGGGCATGCCCAGTATCTCCTGCACGAAGGCTCCAAAGATAGTCGCTGTGGTGCCGAACATTCCTGCCATGAATTCTTTCCCCCAGCAAGGACTCAAGAACTTAAGAATCTCATGATCCCTTCTAGTCTTCAGCTCACCCTCGGCGTGCTCTCTCCAGAACCCTCCAATCGTCACTTCATTGGCGGCCGAGACAAATCTAGCCACCGTCATGCCTCTTCCTTCGGCCAGCTCCAGTTGTTTCTCCAGAAAACTCCAGACTTGTTTCACGAGGGGTGGTGCTTCCTCCCTCGTCTTATCCGTGGCGTTCTCCAGCCTTGGTGTCAAAAATGGCCACCAGCCATTCTCTTGCGTCAGGCGATATTTTATCGACTCTAATTGCTTCTCCGTGTCGGCCACATTTTTTCTCTCGTTGCTCGGACCTCTAGACTTGCCGGTGGAACTCGTGATCTTCACCTCCATGCTCCGAAACCACAAGCTGTCCGTCAATTGGCTTATCGCCGGGTGATCGTCCCCGATGACTGGGCTGAACTTAAGTTGTCTGGCAAAGTTCGATATCTCTAGCAAGAGCACCTCGTCCAATACGATCAGGATGTCGGCTAATCCATAAAAGCCCCTCAGTGCATGAGATATGTCCGCCCATGCCGCTGCCAATTCTGACTTGCGGAGCCTCAGGTTCGATGGCTCCAATTCCCGATTGGGGGCTGCCATTAGAATCCGCCATTCGTTTCCCTCTGCTATTAGGATCAAGACCGCGTACACGAATTGTAGGGCGGGTGGCATATTCGCGTATCCAGGGGATGTAGTGAACACCACTTTCTCCTTGGATCCAAATCTCGAGACAACATTCTCTTGCACCTCATTCATCGCCGCGAAAAACGTCTGAATGGCCTCCCATATCTTCTTTGATGTCGGTTCACTGCCCTTCAGCTGCTCAAGAAGTCCCGCCGCGTGCAGGTGATCATTCATTCCTGCAAACAATAGCAGCTCAGGCTCACAGGGCATCTCCGACTTTATTGCCACCACTAGAGTTAACATCTGGTTTAGTTCGGCTCCTGGCAAAGAGTATATCAGAGTCTCCGGCCAGAACAACTTAGGAGACGTTCCTTCGAAGTCTGATCCCGCCACAATGACTACCCTCGCAGCAGCTGGATCTGCTCTATCATAAACTGCCAAGGTTTTGGCCAGCTGGGTGCTCCCACAGGGCTTCCCGTACCTGGGATCTTCCGCCAATTTCGAGCCTTCGTAAGCGGCATCTGGCAATTCCATTCCCTCCGGATTCAGCAGCTTGTCCACCACCTTCAACTGTGCCGGGGTCGCCAACCTGATCCTGGCGATGCTCGTTCGGTGTTTGGGGGGTTCTGCTATGAGCCCAGGACTCCCCAGCAGCTTGAGAGGTCTGTAGTTGATGGGTCCCATGATCGCTTTTGTGGGAATTCCGGTCAGGTCCGCGGTCTCCATCAGTTTTGTTCTCGAGAAGTGCGCCTCATGAGCTTTCAACCAGTCCACGCAATGATGTCTGTTTAAGTCTTCGTGCGACACTCGTTCAATACCCAGAGTCTCCGCCAATTCCCGCCTGCATTCCAAACCCTCCAGGTCCAGTCCTTTCACCTTCTCAGGATATCTCAAGCGGGCGGTCTCCATAGGCCTCTTTTCCCGCTTGCTCTCTGCCACTACCACTGAGGATATCGCCGAGCCTGGAGGTGTTGATGACGTCACCTCCTCAGACTCCATCGGCGTGGCACTCTGCAATCTGGCCTGGTTGCTCCTCGAGCCGTCTCTAGTGTCGACCCTCGGTCCCAAGCGACCAGACAAGGCCCTTGAGGCAAGGAATGGTGGGTTCGGAGGTGGCCCTAATGTGAATTGGGCTGTCTCTAGCAGATCCGCCTCTAGCGTGTTTATGTGTCCTTGAAAGACGTCATTCAGCCACTCTGCTCCCCTCGGTCTATCGAAATGGATTCCATCATTGAAGGTGTCCTCGGGGAATCCCGCTTGCTCCATGCGCTCCGCCACGTCCAACAGTCCGACGGGGAGCACACTCTTCCGGTGGATTTCTCGGATCACCCTGTTTAGGTTCCGCACCTTCTCGTTCATCTCCAAGGCGTGCTGATCGAACATCATGTTGTAAGGGACTGTACATACTGTCAACAGGATTGGGTCCATTTGGATCCTCAGCTCCTCAAGAAGGCAGCTCATCTTGTCGTGCAGCCTCGTTATTTTCCTCGCTTCTCCCCTTGATACATCGTTAGTCCCGATCATCAGGGTCACCGTGTACACTTTAGTCATCCCTAGCATCTCAAGCGTTGCCAACATCTGTGGCGTGGCAGCTCCAGCGAAACTCAAGATTCCTGTCTGCCAGTGCGATTGGATCCGGGTCAACACCCGCACCAGGCTGTCCTCTATGATTAGGTGGACCGCACCTTCTGGCACACGGGGTGGCGCAAGATATTCCACCCAGGCTGCATCATGAAAGCAGTCCCTCCTGGCTTTCTGTTCCGCATTCCAATTCAGCCGATTGTGCCTGTGGTACCTCTTCTCTGTGTTTTTCTTATAACTCGAGATCACGATGCTCCTGACCGGTTGTTCCCTCCAAGTTGGGGGAAGCTCCGGTCTTGCCGAACTTTCACGACTTCTCTGCCGCAATTTCTCGCCCAGCTCCTTCAGACGCGATGAGCCGCCGCTCACCTGACTGTCACTCGGGGTCGAGGTTGGGGTATACCCCGGCAGTACCACATCCATCAGTGGGCGTATGGGTTGCGTCTCTAGGCTACGCAAGGAGGACGTTGCTTCATTAGGTATCCAGACTTCCAATCCTTCACTCATGTGTTCTCGGGCCTCGTGGTCAAGGTTGAACCGTCCTCTTGCCCTGGGGGCTTCATCCACTTCCATGCGTGACTCTGGCCTCGAGCTGGTAACCACTCGCTCCTTTGGCCTGGCTCCCTTCTGTGTGTCAAGTTCGCGTTGTCGTTGTTCTATTCTCTCCAACTCCGACTTCAGTTGTTCACAATTCGCGGCATTCTCCCGCACCCTTAGCTCCTGCTGATGTTCAGCCTTTAGCATCTCAAGCAACCTCAGAGTCTGATCTCGCTCGTTGACCGCCTGGTCCCTTTCCAGCTGAACCTTCTCCCGATCCAGCTTTGCCTGATCCCGATCGAGGTTCGCCTTATTCCTTTCCTTCTGCGTCTTCTCGAGCTCTTTCTTTAGAACACCAAGATCCGGATATGCCTCGGTCGTCTGTTGTGCTCGCGTCATCGATAGCACCTTACTCGAGTTCTGGCCTGTAGATCTTGCTGTTGGCCTAGTTGGTAGTGGGAATTCCCCTGCGCCATATTCGGTATTGTTACTCAGGCCAGGATTCCTTGCCAAGTCAAAACCCCTTACTCCTCCATCCACATTCCAAGACAACCATCTGGTCTGTTCTTGGTTTGATATTCCCTCGGTGGTGTAGCCGACCATCAAGACAGCCTCCGTCGCAGACTCCCTGCATTCACCCTGGTCTTCCAACTGGAGGATGGCATTCAGCATTACCGCCATTCTCTCGTCTATTTGGGTATAATCCAGGTCCCTCAGGCGTCTGTACAGCTCATCAAGAGTAGGCTTCTTCAGGGCCGCGGGCATGGAATTCCAGAATCTGTCTGCCATTCTTGTGACTTCGGGATGTATTCGAGTATTAACCAGCTCAAGAATTACCTTACCAGCTCAAGAATTACCTTACCGGCTCAAGAATTACCCAACTCAAGAATTCTCTAGAAATGTTCCCTCAAGACTTCTCCCTCACGCCCAACTCGAGACCCCCGTGTGCCCAACTCAGGCGATGCTCAAGTAGTATTTCTTGTGAAGATACACCATTATCTCAGTTTCCGCGAAGACTACATGTAGGATCGCGTACAATTCCGTTGAGCTCAGTTTGCCCCTGTTTGGGTCATACACCGGCATCGAGACCTCCGTTATTCCTCTTTCAATCATGAAGTCTCGTAGTCTTGTTAGTGCCAACATCACGTGTTCGGGATTAATTGTGTTCCTGTCATTGACCCTGGTCACTAGGAAGCACAGATATTTGCCCGGGACTTGTGCTACTGATGGTGGAAGCGCTGCCATCCCTTCCAGTCCTGGTCTCTGTCTGAACAGAAACTCTACGTTCTGGTACTCTCTTTTGAAGTCAGCTTCCAATCTTGATTTGAAACTCATGTCCGCCGTGATGCAGATCGCGCTAGTCCTGTTTGACAGGATGAAGTCGCTATCCGTTATCATGATGTTTTCCGAGTACTCATTGGGTATTTCAAATTTCGTTTGAAATTCCGACCTATGGTAGGCTCTAGCTCTTCTTCTTCCAGTTCCAATTCGCTTGTTTCTCTCACTTCCTTGAGCTTCTTTATCATCAAATTTTCGGTGTGGGTAAGTCCTACCCCCACTCCCGGACAAAAATATTTATCGACGTCCCCGTCGATGTTGTCGGGTCTGAATTGTCCTGAGGAATGTCCAGTGGCCTGTCTGTTGCCGTCCATCCGAAAAGAGGGTCCTCTGTCTTCATGTAATTTGCCGCTGATACATCGACTTGTTGAATGCTTTGTCCTTCGCGGCTCTCGTCTTTGACATCGCGCATCCACTCTAGTATCCTCAAGTTCGTATTATCCCTCCTCTCTATCTCACTCTGTTCGAGATCCGTCTCCAGTTCCGGCGTCGAGTAGTCTTCCTGCGGATAGTGTCTCATCGGCGTCCAGTTCGCCTGCACTCAGTAGTTCCTCGCCCAATTTGTCTGGCTGTATCTTATCGATCAAGAAGTCGTCCCCGTACCTGTTGTACCTCATGCCGGTGCGTTTACGAATGCCAGTCCTGGTTCCCGGTGGTATTGGTCGATCTGGCTCCATCCACTTCGGCACCTCATCTTGCTCCGGGTCGTTCCAGTCTTCTTCTAAAAATGATCCTGCTTCAGACTCCACTTCTATCTTTTCATTGTCGTCCAAACTCAAGTTCTCATTACCATCATTTTTCTCTCTGGTGCCTTTTTCATTCACTTCACACGCTGGCTCTACCACCAGGTACTCAAGACCCTCCATGTCCTTCGGTATGCACCAATCCTCCGGGGACGGGACGTGAGGCTTCAGATTTTCATAATGTGCCGCTCGCCCAGTACTCAAGCGATAGAACCGTCCTTGTTGATGGACTTCCGTTATCATGAATGGTCCTCTCCACTTCTTGAGTAGTTTCTTTGTTCCCTTGGGCGGTATGACATTTTGGAAGACCCACACGTATTGGCCCACTTCATATGGCTTCGCTTGTAATATTTTTTCGTCATATTTTCTGCGTTGCCTCATTTGCGCTTGCGCCGTGTTCCTCCTGCATAGCTCGTTTAACTCCTGTTGTCTTTTGATCGCTTCTTTCACGTAAGCCTGAGGCGACGTCCTTTTCCCTTCGTATTCCGGGTAAAAGAATGTCAGAGGTATTGCTCTCTCCCTGCCCGTCAACATCATGAAGGGACTGATGCCCGTCGTTGAGTGCTGTGTACTGTTGCAGGCCCCTACTACCTGTGGCAGGTATTTATCCCAGTCCGTCATGTATCTTGAGCAGTACGCCCTTAACATGTTTACCAGTGTCCTGTTCTGTCTCTCTACCAATCCGTTGGTCTGTGGATGGTAGGTTGTCGAGTGTGCTTGAGCAATGTGCGATCTCTTCATCAATTCTTTTGTCAAGTCCCCCACAAAAGCTTTGCCGTTGTCCGACTGGAAAGTCATTGGACAACCATACCGCGATATCCAATGCGTTATCAGATGATCACATGTCTCCTCGGCCGAGGCTGTCTGACACGGAACCGCTTCCGCCAACTTTGTGAAGTGATCGATTATAACCAGTATCTGATTATACCCCGACTCCGTCATGCAGATTTTCTGATGGTCTATCTGCACCACTTCATTGAACTCTGAGCTCTCGACGGACTTGAGGGGAAACTTCATCTTCCTTGGGTCTTTTACCTGGAGGCATGCCAGGCAGGCATTCACCCATCTCTCGCAAGCTTTTCTCATTCCTGGCCAATCAAACCTGTGAAGTATCCTTTGTTGTACTTTATCTATCCCCTGGTGTCCCATCTGGTTGTGCGATCTGAAAAGCACCTCCGTTTGATACAGCTGTGGCAGTATGATGAGGTTGTGTTTGTGTATTATCTTCTCCTCATCTTTCCTCTTGCATGCTACCACCCCATCAGCTGTGTGATAGAGTAAGTCTTTCTTTTCTTTGTAGAACTGGCTCAAGCTCTTATAGCTGTCTTCCTCGAGTTCCCCCTTCTCCTTGACCCCCGACTGGATCCATTTGGAGATGTTATTTGTCATTTTGTCATTCTTTTGGGCTCTTATTAGGTCTGACAGCCTGTATCTCGCCTTGACATGCTCCTTTAGCGCCATGATCTGTCCATTCATCTCACCAGGGTTGTGGATGTCATCACTCAGCTTCACGCATATCATCCTTTTCACGATTTTCATATCATCTTCTGGCACCAGATTCGTTCTGACGTTTGAGTTGCATGATAGTTCCCTGAATGGCTTCCTTGAAACCGCAATTTTCTCAAGTTCCTCACCACCTCGTAGCTCCTGTATGTCTAGATTGTACGTTCCTGAAGATGGATCCGTCTGTAACTCCCTGTCGTGGTGCCTTGTCTTCTCTTCCGCCAATATCATGCACAGACTGTCTTGGTTTTCGCTGCTCTCATCCGAGTCTTCATCCCATCCTTCACGCTCCCCGGACAATTTTCCCTCTCCGGTTTCTTCTTCCGTGAACATGGAACACTCCCCGGCTCTTGACCTAGTCCCAGGTGTTCAGTATCTTCTTTGAACGTCACTTTCTTTTTCCTAACCTTGGTCTGCTCCAGAATGTTTTCGGGGATTTTGTCAACTAGTGACCGCACGACATCTTTGCTGTCAGTGACGCTTCCTCTTGAGGAGTCGGTATTGTTCACTGTTTCTTTTCTCCGAAGTATAGTGACTTCCGGTTCCTCTTGACCCTTCTCTTGGATCACGGGCTTCTCATCTGATAGTTTCTCGAGGAGCCTCATTAAGTCATCATCTATCTGTGCAGTTCCTGCTTCTACCTGGTTAAGATCATAGCCTACATACATACATACATACATACATACATACATACATACATACATACATACATACATGCTTACATACATACATACATACATACATACATACATACATACATACATACATACATACATACATACATACATACATACAATTATATTTACATGCATGTATACATACATATATAACATACATACATACATACATATACTTACATACATCTTCGACTTTAGTATTATTTCTATTGGAATCCTTTTGTTCTTCTTCAAGATGGTCTTCTCTGGAGGTTCTTTAGGTAATTCAGGATGATCTTCTATCGGTTTGCCTGATTTGTCCAGCCATCTCGTGAGTGGAAGACTGTCGTACGTTTCCTTGTCCATGAAGGAGAAGCCATCTTTGATTTCAGGTCTGTCTGCCTCTCTTTGCTCTTGTCTCTCATAGAACTCCGTCTTCTTACTCAAGCTGTCGGCATTCTGATGTTTATCTCGTGTTCTATGCTCAATTATCATGTTGTATCCATCCGGGCGAACTATCCACCTCCCAATGTAACTTTGGTCCATTGAGTACGTTTTCAGCCAGCTCAGTGCTCGATTGTCGACTCGCAACTTGAATGGCTCACTGCCCAGGTGTGCCCTGTATTTCTCGACAAAGGTAACCACCGCGAACATCTCTGCTTTCGGTGCTCCGTACTTCATTTCCGTGTCACTCAGGACTTTGCTCCCGTACGCTATTGGTCTCAAGACTGTCTTCCCATTCCATTCTTGTTCTTGGTGTAGAATCCCAGAAATCGCGACTACCGACGCATCCGTGTCCAGCACGTACATCCCTTTCTCAGTCGGCATACCCAGTACTGGTGCCTCACATAGCTCTTTCTTTATTCTCTGGAATGACTCTTCTGCTGCGTTGTTCCACGTGAACTTCTTGCCCTTGTGTCTCATTAATTGTTGCATCGGGTATACCTTGTCTGCATAGCCTTTGATGAACTCTCTATAATAGTTAGCGAAACCCAGGAAGCTCATCAACTGGTGCTCTGTCTTCGGTGATTTCCAGGTCAGGACTGCTTCCACGGCGTCCGTATCAGGTCTGATGCCGTGCTTGTCTACCATTCTGCCCAAGTATTTTATTGAGTCCTTGAGTATCTCGCACTTTGATGGTTTACACTTTAGCCCCGACCTCTTCATGCATGCAAACACTTCGTCAAGTCTCTCAATGTGGTCTTCTAGTGTTGGCGTTGCTATTACCACGTCATCCACGTAGCACATTACCAGGTTGCCATACTTCTTCGTCACGCCTATCAGCGCGTGTGCCATCAACCGCTGAAACGTGGCTGTGGCATTGCAAAGTCCAAACGGCATCCGTTTCCATTGAAACAGACCCAACTCGCAGGCAAACCCTGTCTTGTCCCTGTCCTGCTTCCTTAGTGGGACCTGCCAAAAGGCCGAGCCTAAATCAAGAGTCGTAAAAAATTTTGCATCACCTAACTTCGAGAGGCTCTTATCAATCCTCGGTATGGGATAGGCATCCTTCACCGTGACGGAGTTCAGGTATCGAAAGTCACAACAAAACCTCAGTTGGTCGCCTTTCTTTTTGGCCATCACTACTCCACACGCCCACGGTGACTTGGATGGTTCTATCATGTCATACTCTAGTAACGTGTCGATTTCTTTTCTACACGCGTCCGATTTGTGTGGGGTCATGCGCCTCGCCCCCTCCCTGTGTGGTACCGCGTTTTCCTCAAGTTATATTTCATGCTCAACGAAATTACAACACCCGATATCCGCCTTATGCCTCGAAAAAACTTCCTCGTTCCGCTCTAGTACGTCCTTGATGGCTTCGAGCTGTTCATCTTTCAGTTTGCCCCTCAAATGTTCAATCTCCGGCAGAACCGGTTTATCAGTTTGCATTTCATCTGGTGTGGGTCGCTCTGGAAGGTTCGAACAGCTCGACAGCCCATCATCCGTTTCTGACTTAAGTGATTTAATAAGACCTGAAGAATCTTTTATTTTCTGCAATCGTCTCAAGATACAAATTTTGTCCCTATGATTGGGACAATCAACAACTTCATTTTGTTTTGAGTTCTCGATTGTTTCATATCGAGTTTTAACCGGTAAAGCATATCCCAGTTTCCTCCCTCTCTGTATCGTGATCGGTATATCAAGGGTATTCAACAAGACACTGACGCAGAGGCCGCTCTTCGTTATCGAGAAGGATCTTCCTAAAACAGCAGCACTTTGACTATTAGGATTCGGAACTACACACACTTGCTTGTTGTCACTTAGTTCATTGTAATTTTTCATCCTCAAGCCTACGATTGCCGCTTCATTCGCTTTTAGCCTCACCCTCCTGCTCAAGAATACCGGTGCTTTGTTTTCATTTGCCATTATTAAATTTACCGGTTTGATTGCGTACCTCCTATCCGGGTTCCGTATCCTGAACATTGCGTTATTTAGATCAATCGTTACGTCGAAATTCCTGATGAAGTCTCTGCCCAAAATGAATTGGTCAGATTCATCTAGGTTTTCTACCACGATAAAGCCCATCCACAGGTTACGTTCCCCCAAGTTGAGGGCTATTATCGGCGTCCTGCCCAGCACCCGAAGGGCCCTTTTGTTTGCAGCTGACAGCCGTATTCTCGAGTCTATCAAATCACCTTTGTCAAAGCCCATCCGCTCCCAAGTTTCGATTGGTATGACGCTCAAGACTGCTCCCGTATCAAGTAACCCACGTAGCTGAGTCTTTTTGCCACTTATGTCTAGCACGTGCCCTGTCACATCTGCCTCTGTCCCGATGTGCATCGCATCTTCTTCAAGCATAGCGCAGTGTCCAATCGATCTCACTTTCAACTCTTCTTTCCCTACGTAGATTTGCCCAATTAGGTCTTCGTCGCATGTTATCATTGTCTTGGTATAGATGTTTATTCCATCTATATTTAGCATCACCTCATGTGGACCATAAGCTTCAGTATACTTGTTGTCAACACGTACCGACTTGCTGCCCCCTCTCGTGAGTAGTGCTCTCAGCGCTCTAGAAGTCGTTTGTTGGCTTATACAACTCAAGTAATCTTCGTACACGTCAATGTGCATTATTGTCTGGTCGCTCGGTTCGCTCAAGTTTCTGGTTACCTCGTGGCCGCCCACTGTGATTATCGACATTATTCTAGCCCCGATTTTCGATATGCCGAATGGCTTTCCCGTCACCATTTTTACAGTGTTACAATTCCCGGTCTTTGTTGAGCCTGGTACAGCCTCTGGTGTTGGGTTTGATCCGGTTAATGCTTCGTTGAAATTCTGTCTTTCGATCTCCAGCTTTAGTCGTTGCTCTATTTCTTTCGCAGCCAGATCCTGTTTCACTTTGGCAATTGCTTCCGTCGCCGCTTTCTCATAGTTTATCTCTAGAGAGTTCCCGGCCGCGGATTCTATCGCACCATTAACATGTGTTACAGCTTTCACTGTTTTCGTCGGCAATTCCGTGCTTGGTGCTCCTAAGTTCCTAGATTCAAACTCGTTTTGTCTATTCCGCTGATTCTGCACTGCCGCTAATGCCAACTTATGTTTGGGGTGACTCTCGTCCTTGACCGCTTCCCAGAACAAGGGACAATCCATTCTGAAGTGCCCCTCCTGGTTACAGAAGAAGCATCTTGCGCCTATCTTGATGATTAAGCCACTATAGTACTCGTGTTCCTCCATCTGGCTCATGTCCTCCTCATCCGGTGCGTATCCTAGACTCTTCATGCCTTGTTTGTATGTTGTGCAGTCAGCCACGTGGTGATCCGCCGACCCGCAGTTCGCGCATGATCTGCGCTTGTCCATGTCATCTCTAGGCTTGTACCATGACGGCCTCTGGGGTTGACTTCCCCCTTGCGTGTTCCTGTTTTCTGAACATGAGTATATCTTGGGTTTCATCAGCATGTATTCCCTTGATTTCTGTCTCATTTCTTCTGGGGTCGGTGCGCTGTCTTTCGACAATGTGTAGTATGTTGCTAACATTGTTCTTAAGTCATCACTTTTTACCCCATCAATGAACTTCGAGGCAATGCTAAAGTTTCTTCTGTTTGTCGACTCCTCCGGGTCACTCCTTCTTCTCAAGCTCTCGAGGTCATCTAGGAACCGATCAATTGACTCGTCGTCCCTCTGCCTTCTCTTTTCAAATCGCATCATCGCTTGGTGACCCTTCATGCCTGATCCGAATCGATTCAGCAATATTTCGAAGATTTTGTCCGCGGTATCGCGTTCTTCTTCTTTCTTTGCAACCACGCATTTCAATGCCGTGCCTTCCAGGTTGCTGAGTATGGCTGTGCATTCTTGCCTTTCATCATTTAAGTTATCTTGCTCTAGATGTAATCTCATCACTTCCACCCACGTGTCAATACATCCATCGGAGTCGCCTTTGAATTCTTTTGGCTTCTTGAAAGTTTTTCTTGATTTTCCGTCTCTCCTATCGCTCGAGTCAGTGTTCCTCGTTGCGAAGGCCTCTAGAGTCCTGTTCATCATCTCCCAAGTGCTTGCCCACGTCATGGCATCCGCACCTCCGTTGCTGCTAGCTGTTGAGTCCTCCGGACCACTCGTTGTGTTTGATGTCCCATTTTTTATGATTGTTTTTGCTACCGTTGGTGCTATGCTTACCGCATCCCGGTTTAAAGGCAACGGTGTCGATTGCCGTTTGTTCCTTTGTGGTTCCACAAAGTCCACTCTGGTGCCTTGCGTGCGATCCGCTACCGGTCTTTCTTGTGTGGTAGAATTTCTCAAGATTGCATCCAACTTCGCCTGTATTGCATACGAACTTTCGGCCTGATTCCTGTTCATTGTGTCCATTCTCTTTTCCAGTCTACCTAATTGGCTGTTGACATCATCATATCGGTTTTTCAACTGTTGCATATCTCTTTTGATGTTCTTATCTCGTTCTTCATTGGTGGCATCTACCTTGTCCGACATCTGCTGGAGTCTCTCGTCTGTCGCCTTAGCCAGGTTAAAATAACTATCCAGATACTCGTGTTTGTTGTATTTCAACTCTTTCCTTATTAAGTCTCTATCTTCCTCACTGTACTTTAGTTGTTTGTCGATCTGATTTAGTTTTGTCATCAGGTCGCCAAGCTCAAGGGTAGCTGTTTCATGATCAGCCGTTGTCTTGTTTTCGGCTGTCGCTTCCGTTTTGGCTTGTTCTTCCTTTAGGTCAGCTTCTGTCGTCTTCGCGCTCACTGTCCCAAATGTTCGTGCTCTTTCAGTTTTTGATTCTTCGGCCGTGTTGTCCTTCGATTTCATTCCGACCATCATCGCCAACTTTTCTGTAAAAGATGTTTTCTTTACTTGAGAGTCGTCTTTCACCGTTTCTCGGGTATTGCCTGTTGTGTCTTCCAACGCGTCTATCGGCAAAAACTCCACGGTTTTTGGATTTTGATCTTCCATATGGGGCATCGGTGTGGATTCCGTAGTCTTCTTCTCCACTTCATCTACGCTCTGGTCTGGTGTCTCTAGATCGATTTCAATTGTGGGCTCCACCTGTTCGTCTTTAGCACCTTCTCGCGTCTTGTTCTCGGTACTACTCCTCGTGCTGACCATGCTAACTGAAAAGTTATCTTTTGTCTTGCTTGGGCCCATTGATGTCGTTCCGCGCAGCGACGAGTTATATTTCGTGTTTGATCCACTTGACCTTTTTTCGAGCACCGGTACCCTACTCCGTCTCATTATTTCTATTTACAATTGCTCTTATTTACAATATTATTATATACACAATTCTATTCTACGAATAAAATCTTTTGTGGAAAAGAATTCTTAAAAGGAAATATACAACGTGATAAAAGCCTTTCGTGAAACTTTCTTTATTTGTGGTCTCAACCGTACCGGGTTCCGACTAGTGTTGTTCTGTTTTAATTCTGTCTCAAAACACTTATTGTAATTTTACTTCAATTTTTATACCGTCCTAAGACTTCCAGTTACCGTCCCTACTCTTCTTTGTACCGTCCCAGGTTTTTTCTACTGTCCCAAGACTGTTCGGTACTGTCCCAGTACTTTCCGTCAGTGTCCCAAGACCCTTGTCCTGAGAGTACTATCCCAGGACCACTGTCCCAAGACTGTCCCAAGAGTACTGCCCCAAGACCACTGTCCCAAGACCACTTTCCCAAGACCACTGTCCCAAGACCACTGTCCCAAGACCACTGTCCCAAGACCACTGTCCCAAGACCACTGTCCCAAGACCACTGTCCCAAGACCACTGTCCCAAGACCACTGTCCCAAGACCACTGTCCCAAGACCACTGTCCCAAGACCACTGTCCCAAGACCACTGTCCCAAGGCTAGTGTCCCAAGACCACTGTCACAAGACTACTGTCCCAAGGCTAGTGTCCCAAGACCACTGTCCCAAGACTACTGTCCCAAGGCTAGTGTCCTAAAACTAGTGTCCCAAGACTACTGTCCCAAGGCTAGTGTCCCAAGGCTAGTGTCCCAAGACCACTGTCCCAAGACCACTATCCCAAGACCACTGTCCCAAGACCTCTGTCCCAAGACCATTGTCCCAAGACCACTGTCCCAAGACCACTGTCCCAAGACCACTGTCCCAAGACCACTGTCCCAAGACCACTGTCCCAAGACCACTGTCCCAAGACCACTGTCCCAAGACCACTGTCCCAAGACCACTGTCCCAAGACCACTGTCCCAAGACCACTTTCCCAAGACCACTGTCCCAAGACCACTGTCCCAAGACCACTGTCCCAAGACCACTGTCCCAAGACCACTGTCCCAAGACCACTGTCCCAAGACCACTGTCCCAAGACCACTGTCCCAAGGCTAGTGTCCCAAGACCACTGTCCCAAGACTGCTCTGGTCCAGGACTGCGCTGTCCCAAGACTGTTGACAAGTGTCTGAGCGGTGGGACCTCTTTCTTCCTCGTTATGGGGACTTCTTGATTCACTGTACCTTGTACCACCACTCAAGCTCTAGTAAAAATTTTCCCAAAAACCCTCTCTTAGTGGCCAAATGCTGACCCCCCTTTTTTAGTTACCTCTTTTTCAATGTTCCAAGCAACTTGAAACCAAAACCTGTGCGCAGGTATCTTGTGATCACCTGTTCGTATAAAAGCCAAACACAAATCCTTACCAAAATGCAACAAAAATCTAAGCAAGAAAAAGTAATAAAAACAGAAAGATGAATCCACCTAAAATTCAAAGGTGACAAATGTCTACCTTCTATCGAAAAAATGTCTGGTACCTAATTGCCACGCGTTTCCTTCCCCCCTGCTAGCGATCTTATGGGGTGTCACAAAAACTGTCTATGTCCGTTCCCCCCTACCGATCTGACCAGGGTACCTACCTTAACCATATTCCAATTTTGGATATCCGCTTCCTATGACCAACGCGTGTAAATGACTAATGTAACTAAATCAACGATGTCGACTAATTAGTTACTCTAATGTGTCCCCCCTTTTTACAAATTATAACCGCCAACCTCTAACTTAACCAGCCCCCTTCTAACCTCCCCCCTTTTTAGCCCCCCTTCTTAAGCCTAAAGTTACCTTAAGCGCCGGGTGCTAAACCTCTCAAGAGAAAACCGTAGACCTGTCTCCAGGCCTGCTCAAGTAAAAACGTTCCTCAAAACCGGAGGATATCGCTTATCCAATTTTACACTTATTTCCTATAATGTAATGTGAATTTTAACGATACCCGTTCTGCCCAACTTGAGAACTCGAGAACTGCCAAATCCTTCTTGGCTACTTTCCCACTCGACTGGTCACCTCTTCCAGTCCAGTCTCCTATTGGTTCAGCTCAAGTGCTCCTGAACCACTTTCCCACTCGGCTGGTCACCTCTTCCAGTCAAGTCTCCTATTGGTTCAGCTCAAGTGCTCCTGAACCACTTTCCCACTCGGCTGGTCACCTCTTCCAGTCAAGTCTCCTTGTTGTCCAGCTAAGTTCCAAGCTATCTAAAAACCCTTGACAACGCCCCACACTCGGGCACTTTATTGAGGTTACTGGGTTAAATTGCTAGGTTGATCGAAACGATCGAACTTGTAAAAGAGTATGGGAATACTATTTAATTAATATAAAGGTTTGATCCAACTGATCTGGTGTCAAAGTCACTGTCTTTTTTCGTTTTATAATTTTTGTTCCTTTTTCTATTCTTTTTTGGTTTTTGTTTTGCTTTTTGTCTTTTTGCTCGTGTTTTTGTCCCCCTAGTTGCCCCCCATTACTCGGTTAGCTAAGCCTCGTTCGGAGAGCGTACCAGGAAGTTTTCTCGAGTTTTCTTAAAAAGCTATCACGGTACAACCGGAAGGTTTGCACGTTCCTGTCGAACCGCACCGCCGGTACTCTAGAATGGGCATTTAGCCCGAAGCTGTCTCAAGTGGGTTCGACTCCGTAGTCCTGATGTCGTAAACACCCGGGAGCGCCATAAAAACACTATGTAACATTCGTCTACTGTAGTCACACATGAGGCTTAAGAAAAATAGGCCCTATAACCATTGGCTCAAGAGTCAGGGACACTATCTCTTGTGTTTTTCTACCTCAAATCAGTCAGAGCCAATTCGGTTCGCTTGTGACATGAGACTACGACCCGTTACAGCTTAAAGGCTACTACCAAAATATCCCCCCCACTAGAAATAAAAACGTCCCCATACTTAGGTCTCTAGATACCCAAAATACATGAACGCCGTTAAAAACCGGGTCGGAACAATCCGTTAAGTTACTTTTTTTTAGACAGTGGAACTTTGATCCATTTCAGATGGATCAACCTAAAACTCGCCTCACCTCAACATAATGATCATAAAACACACTCTAGAAATTTAAATTAAGGACTCACATGTTGATGCTCTCAAGCACAGGAGGTAATTAAATGGGTGAGCAACTCTAGAATTAACTAAGATAACTAGATAAGTCCAATGTTTGTCAGTTTGAATGACAGAGGTAAGTTTGAACTCTAGAATGAAGTTTTATGTGAACCATTGGGACACTCCAGCTGTCCACCTTTCCGTCGAAGGTTCACTCTAGTCCAGTTCGAATAATTGTTCTCTCGGGAATACTCTGTCTTCTATTTCAGATAGGACAGCTCTACTCTTGTTCACTATGATGGAAATTGCGAATAGCAATTTCCCACTGTTTTATCTAGCAACTTTCCCGCGATTGTTGTTCGATCGTTCTCCATTCTCTTTTTCGGTTTTCAGTTATCGCGAGAAAATCGTGCATGACAGGCTCCATTCGAATTTTTCAAAAATTAAATTTCACCCCAAAATTGAGTACTCTTGCTTTTCTCAAGGTCAAACTTCCAAATATGACCGACTGGCACATTACAAATGTAATTTACAATAATTCACATACATTTCACAGCTATCACTAATCCGCTTCAATTGGCAAACGCGTAACTATTTGAGTAAATAATAAACTTCTGAGAGCGCGTCGCTATCTCCCAATGTCCCTAAGACAGCCGCCGCGTTTCCAACTTGAATCGCAATGGAGATGCGTTGTTACATGTAAATTGAAGATTTTGGTTCTTGAGTAGTTTCGTTGAGTTTTCTACCCAGGGTCTTGAGAAATTTGAGCGTTTGTGGACCGCATCCGCCTTGGATCTCGAAAGCAACTGGGGCGAAAATGTATCCTCGATTTATTAAATCAGCGTATTTCGAGGTTTTACAGTTTTCGGCTTCAGAGGCAGCAGAGAATTGAGATGCAGTGCCAGAGGACAGACGGCTTGGTGCCAGGGCGTCGACAACAGTGGCATCCCATATGAGTGACTGACCTCTCTCCCAAAGCACCAACGTGAGTCCATCTGGACGTTTCTGGTCTGCTGTGGACAGACCAGGAAGCTCGAGAACTGAAGAAACGTTGCTCGATCCTAAAGCTCGCTTCACTACATCGTTAATCATTGAGTGGCGCTAAAGCCTGCCGGCGCTTCTCCTGCACGAAAGACCGTGGCCTCCAAAAGTGTCGACGTGCTCACCACAACGGCAGACGTGAGGTGTAACAGTCGCCTACTTCGGTCACATATGAGGCTTAAGAAAAATAGGCCCTATAACCATTGGCTCAAGAGTCAGGGACACTATCTCTTGTGTTTTTCTACCTCAAGAACGGTCGCAACCAATTCGGTTCGCTTGCGACATGAGACCAGAACCCGTTACAGCTTAAAGGCTACTACCAAAATATCCCCCCACTCTAGAAAATAAGAACGTTCCCATACTTAGGTCTCAAAATACCCAAAATACACGAACGCCGTTAAAAACAGGGTCGGAACAATCCGTTAAGTTACTTTTTATCGGACAGTGGAACTTTGATCCATTTCAGATGGATCAACTTAAAACTCGCCTTATCTCAACATAACAATCATAAAAATTAAATTAGGGACTCACATGTTGATGCACTCAAGCACAGGGAGTAATTAAATTGGTAAGCAACTCGAGAATTAGATAATATAACTAGATAAGTTTAATACTGGTCAGTTTTGATAACAGAAGTAAGTTCTGACTCTATAATTGGAGTTTTTGTATGAACCATTGGGACACTCAAGCTGTACACCTTTCCATTGAAGGTTCACTCTGGTTTGTTCCGAATAGTTGTTCTCTCTTCTTTTTATTATCTCTCCTCCTATTTCGGGACAAGACAGCTATACTCGTGTCTTATTTTGTATCTGGAAATTGCGAATAGCAATTTACCGCTGTTCTATTTAAGCACTTTCCCGCGATTGTAAATCGGTCGTTCTGATTCTTCACTTTTTGTGTTTTCAGTTGGTGCGAGAAAACTGAGCATGACAGGCTCCATTCGAAATTTTGAAAATAAAAACTTCACTCCAAAATCACGTTTTTTCTTGTCCCTCAAGGTCAAACTTCCAGATATGACCGACTGGCACATACTCCTCGGACTCAAGATCGATGTCCTCATCGCGTGCTGTCTCTGTCAGTGAATCCCCAGAAGCCCGAGTGTCACTCAAGATACAGTGCCAGTGGTCATTTACAGAAGTTTGCAGCAGACTTAAGTTTAGCCTCTCCAGTGACTGGAGACTGCACTTTCTTGAGAAGAATCCCAGAGCTGTTGCTAGGTTCACCGTGGTACTCGCGTAACACTCAGCCACTATCTGTATCTCACTTTTCTCCCTTTCGGTGATGTCCTCAAACCAGGTGACTAGGTCTTCTTTCTGGAAAGACTGTATCCTGACGCATGATCGTCCATCGCAGATGTGCTCGCCATTCCCACACGTCGAGTCAAGACAACTGCCCGGCTCCATCTTTTTTATCGACCCTGTTCCACTCGTCATCTCGCTTGACTCCTTCACTTGAGGCAGGATCAGTCTATGTACTATACTCAAGGTTGCCAAATCTTCATCCTCTGTCGGCGCTAATCTCACTCGCTCAGTGACTTCCTCGATCAAGCTCGCATGGGGATGTGGACACCAGGAGGGCCTGAGCAATTTCCACACTACTCCCAGATTCGTGGTCAACATGCCGTTCCCGTTACCCATTTTTAGTTCTACTCTTTTACTTGAGCGTGGCACACTTATTACTTCCGGTGTTCTCTCGAGAATCAAACCCAGGCTAGGTCTCTCTCTCTCTCCACAGTGTCTATCTCCATTATCTTCTCTGTCCAGAACTTCAGCAGCTCCGCCACCTCATAGTTTCTGTGGGCACCTCCAGCTTCTAAGTCCAAGAAAGGGTTGTATGCCATCCCCATCACTCCAGACACATATTGGTACTCTCCCTTTTTGTTGGGTTTCAAGTACTCTCCTGACGAAGCCAAGTTACGGTGAACGTCGTGTTTCTCTTCAAACTTCTTGTTGTAGAATCTCCGTATCTCATCTAACTTCCTGTGGCTCTCTAGAGATTGCCTAGAACCATCCTCTTTTTCTATCCCAGTACTCTGGTACACATTCAAGATGAATGTGGAGACTCTCCTTTCCAGCGTCTTGCTTCCAATTGCTCTCTGGTGACATGCTAGGATGGTACTGTCAGTCATCATCGACATTGTCCATCTCAAGAAACAGGTAGCATCTTTCCTCCTTGCCAGACTCAAGCCTGAGTTGTCCCTAGCAACGTGCTGCATCAGCATTCGATATACCTCTAGATTCTTGCCTCCCAACTTCAACTTGTCGTACGAAGTCAGTGTCTCTAACTCTATCCCCAACAGGCTCCACGCGAACATCAGTTGTCCTGCGGTCCTAATAAAGAGATTCGCCATCAACGGCGATGCCGATGAGGATGTTCTCATCGCTTCTTCAAAATGATCTTTTAACAAGTTCTGCCAAGTTCTCTTCAGTTGGCTCCCCAATTCCAATTTAATGATACCAGCCTTCTGCTGGGTAGCCCAGTTGCGTCGTTTGCGTGACACTCCACTGTCGAGCTTCTTCAGGCAGTCTTCCAATTCCTGCAACGTTTCCAGGGCCACCCACCACGGTCGGGAGGTGTTCCTCGTTTTATTCTTCTCAAGAGGATCGCCAGTCACTTGCTTCCCAGTAGCCTGGTGTTCATTCGAGACCCATTCTTTGCCGACGTCCACTTCCCAGGTCTGCCCGCTCGTCGAACCTCGCTTCATTTTTATCCTCTGAGGCTTGAAATCTTCGTCCGTTGTTGAGCTGGTGGGGATCTCCATCTCTTTTTCTACGTCGAGCAGTTTCCTCGGCTCGTAGCTACTCTTGTAGGCTGCTGTCTTCCATCGTGCCAGAACCATGGGGGCTGTCTCTCTCAAGTTCCTCTCCGAAACCGCATCCGCTGAAGGACTGCCCAATCCCTCCACGTCCCTCTTCCTCTTGCGAGACCTCACGTCTTTACTCGGGGGCGTTGTCGTTATCATCACTGATTCGACTTCCTTGTCTCCATCCAACCCTTCCAACTCTTGCCTCCCCCTGCTCGAGCCTTAAGGATTTTAGTACTTTGAATTATATTACTAGTTCCGACCTTATCCCCCCTTACATGTTCAATTATTTTATTGTCAGTTTTTTGTTTCAGAGTAGAGCTGTCTTTACATTTGTCTTCCTTGGTCTTTCGTGATGCCTTCCTCAACTCGACCATCTTGCTCAGCAGCTCTCCTCTAGCTTTCTCCTCCAGGCCTGTCCGCATCAGGACAGGCTCTCCGAATTTCACTACTGTGTCCCACAGCTCCTCCTTAAAATCATCCAATGTGGTGTCGTCGTCCACTTCTCGATTAAAATCGCTCAAGAATTTTCGCCAAGCATCCTCATCCAGAGTGCCTAGGAAGACATCCCTGTTTCCCTCGAAGGTGTTCTTCTCCCTTCTCTGCGCACTCAGGAAGATCATTCCCATATTGGGATTCTCGCTCGTCAGTGGCAACTGTAGATTCTTGCGGGGAGATGAGGTCAGAGGTGGCGTGGGGGTGTCTGCCCAATTTTCTCCACTCAGATCTTTCAACAGTTCTTGCGTGGTGAACTCTTCCTCCGATGGCTCCTGCTCCGGTGTGTTTCCCACCTCCATATCCTCTCCTGCCTCACTGAGAGTCTCATCCATGCTTTCCTCTTGCGATTCTGCTTCTCTTCTCTCAAGAATCCTCCTGAATCGATCTTCTACGGGACCACTCCTTTTATCCCCAGGGGTGTCCACTGATAGGGGTGATGGTGTCGCTGGACCCGTTTTCTTATACTCAGTCAGAGCCACATACAATGGGACTGCTGCATCCAGCTCCTTTCCCTCCTGTCTCATTTCCACCTGCTCTAGTCCGTAAGGTGCCCGGTATCTCCTTGTGGCAAACACCATCTCGTCTCCATTCAGTGCAATATGTCCTTCATTCACTATCATCCTGTCATCGTCCCACACCGGCAACTTGTTCTCGAGGCTTGTCCGCTCAAGTGTTCTCAAGGCATCTCGTACATCGAATTTCGGAGGCAGCGACCCTCTCATTTTCTTGGCTTGAGTTGTCCATGAATTTATTTTCGCATCGCTGGTATGAAAATAAATCGCTGCAGAGTAGCCGATGAAGAGAGGATCCCAGCCGTCGATGAACTCCTTCTGCTGTTCTTCGGTTGCTGCCCTCGCGAAAAGGGACGGGACCACCAGGGAGCTGTTCATCCCCAGGGTCATTCTCCTCACTGTTGGAAATTCTGGAATGCTTGCTGGCAGGACTTCCTTCTCCAATATCGCCTCTAGCTCCATTTTCACCAGCTCGAAGCTTTTCTTCCATGCGGGAATTCTCAAGATCTCTTGTCCATTTGCTGTCAGGGGATTTAGGTTCCAGAACTTGGGATAGGTTTCGATGGGGCCTTCGCGCTTGCCTCCCATCCTGCACTGCAGTTGTCCTCGGAAACTGTATATCACCAACTCCGGATCCTTCACCTTTCCGAAGAGCACCGTGTTGCTCATCTGTGCCCTTAGCACCTCCTGCTGACACCAATTGAGTGTTGTCCCATCTAATATGCTTATGAGGCTCACATGTGTCACTGAGTATCGATACGTTGTCACCAGAGGGTCTGGAAACGCGAACGTGACGGCCGGTCCATAGATACAGGTTAAGACCTCCTCTAGCCCCCGGATCATCCCCATGGGGTCCGATCTCATGGCCAGGCATAGGTCCGTCAACAGAAGCATGCCTCCATTCACTTTCCTCCACTCATCTCTTGTCTTCGGGCTCCTTTCTTCACCAGTCAGGTGCCGGTTTTGCATCAGTAGGTACTGCACCAGCAGCGTCTTCAGTCCGGCAGCACACTTATACGAATAGGTGTCAATACTCGAGTGTGTTCTTCCCATCGACAGAGGCTCTCCGTATTTCATCAGTCGGTGAAATGACACCAGTTCCCCGTGGGTTAGAAGCACCAATGCCAAGTACCCGTCAATCCGGAGTGTGACCACGCCCCGACTGAACATGTATGCTGGGCCCATATTGAACAGGTACCTCGGGTAAACCAGGTACAGTGCAAGCAACAGACTGATGGGCATATTCAATATTTCCTGTATGAAGGCTCCAAAGATGGTTTCTTTCGCGCTGTACACTCCAGCAGGAACTCCTTTCCCCAACAAGGACTCAAGAACTCAAGAATCTCGTGATCCCTCCTCGTCCTCAGCTCACCCCTTGCGTGCTCTCTCCAGAATCCTCCAATCGTGACTTCGTTGGCTGCTGTGACGAACCTGCCAACCGTCATTTCCCTCTTCTCGGCCACTTCCAGCTGCTCCTCAAGAAAATCCCAGATCTGCTTCACCAGAAGTGGTGCACCTACTCTTGACTTCTCCGTGGCGTTCTTCAGCCTTGGTGTCAGGAATGGCCACCTGCCTCTCTCTTGTGTCAGTCGATACACCATCGACTCCAGCTGCTTCTCCGCTGCGGCCACGTTCTTCCTCTCGTTGCTCGGCCCTCTAGATTTACTGGTGGAGCTTGTGATGGTCAACTCCATGCTTCGAAACCACAGACTGGCCGTCCGTCATGTGAGTCACCACTGGATGATCATCCCCTATGATCGGACTGAGCTTGAGTTGCCTAGCGAAGTTGGATATCTCTAGCAAGAGGACCTCGTCCAATACGATGAGGATGTCAGCCAACTCGTAGAAGCCCCTCAACGCGTGGGACACATCCGCCCACGCCGCCGCCAGTTCTGATCTGCGAAGTCTCAAGTTCGTAGGTTCCAGCTCCCGATTGGGAGCTGCCATCAGAATACGCCACCCATTGCCCTCTGCTATCAAGATCAAGATCGCATACACAAATTGCAGAGCTGGGGGCATGCTCGCGTACCCGGGGGACGTCGTGAACGCTACTTTCGTCTTGGAGCCAAATCGTGAGGCAACGTTCTCTTGTACTTCATTCATGGCTGCAAATAGTGTCTGGATGGCTTCCCAGATCTTCTTCGGTGCCGGTTCATCACCCTTGAGCTGCTCAAGAAACCCCGTCGCGTGCAAGTGATCGTTCATCCCCACAAACAGCAGTAGCTCAGGCTCGCAAGGCATCTCCGATTTTATTGCCACCACCAGGGTTAACATCTGGTTTAGCTCCGCTCCCGGCAGTGAATATATCAGAGTTTCCGGCCAAAATAACTTGGGAGACGTTCCCTCAAAGTCCGATCCCGCCACGATGACCACCCTCGCAGCGGCTGGGTCTGCCCTGTCATAAACTGCCAAGGTTTTGGCCAGCTGCGTATTCCCGCAGGGTTTCCCGTATCTGGGGTTGTTGGCCAATCTTGCACCTTCATACGCGGCGTCTGTTAATTCCATTTCTCTCGGATCCATCAGTTTGTCCACCACCCTCAACTGTGCTGGAGTGGCCACCCTAATCCTGGCAATGCTGGTTCGGTGCTTGGGAGGCTCCACCACGAGTCCTGGACTACCCAATGACTTGAGAGGTCTGTAGTTGATAGGTCCCATCACCGATTTTGTGGGAATCCCAGTCAGATCCACCGTCTCCATCATTTTCGCTCTCGAGAAATGTGTCTCGTGAGCCTTCAGCCAGCCCACGCACTGGTGTTTACCCAAGTCTTCGTGCGACACCCGCTCAAGACCCAAAGCTTTCGCTAACTCCAGCCTGCATTCCAGGTCTTCCAAGACCAGCTCCTTCACCTTCTCCATATATCTCGACCTGCTGGTCACCGCTGGCCTCTCCGGTTTTTTCTTCTCCGCCACCACCACCGAGGATATTACTGATCCCTGAGGAGTTGATGACGTTGCCTCCTCAGCCTCCATGGGCGCGGTGCCCGGCAACTTGGTCCGGCTGTTCCTCGAACTCTCTCTAGAATCGGTCACCGCACCCAAGCGACTGGACAAATCCTCGGGTTGAAGAAGGGTGGATTTGGGGGTGGTCCGAATGTGACCTGTGCCGTCTCTAGCAACTCTGCCTCCAATGCGCTTATGTGCCTTTGGAAGACGTCATTTAACCACTCCGCCCCTCTGGGCCTGTCAAAGTGAATCCCATCCGAGGATGCATCGTCAGGGAAAGCAGATAGCTCCATTTAGTCGGCCACATCCAACAACCCAACGGGGAGGACACTTCTTCGGTGTATCTGCCTGATTATTTCGTTCAGGTTTCGCACTTTTGTGTTCATCTCCATTGCATGTTGGTCCGCTTTCATGTTGTAAGGGATGGTGCACACCGTAAGAATAGCCGGATCCATTTGAATCCGCAATTCCTCAAGAATGCAGCTCATCTTGTCGTGCAGCCTCGTCACCTTCCTTGCTTCCCCCTGGACACGTCATTCGTCCCGACCATCAGAGTCACCGTGTATACTCTTGCCATCCCTAGCATCTCAAGTGTTGCTAACATCTGCGGCGTTGCAGCTCCAGCGAAGCTCAAGATCCCCGTTTGCCAATGGGACTGGATCCGGGTCAGCACCCGCAACAAGCTGTCCCCTATGATCAGGTGGACCGCCCCCTCGGGCACACGTGGCTGCGTGAGGTATTCCACCCAAGCCGCGTCATGGAAGCAATCTCTTCTGTCTCTCTGCGCCGTGCTCCAGTCCATCCGATTGTGCCTGTGGTATCTACCTTCCGTATTCTTCTTGTAACTTGAGATCACCACACTCCTGACAGGTTGCTCCCCCCACGTCCAGGGTAGCTCCGCTCTTGCTGGACTCTCGCGACTCCTTAGCTGTAGCCGCTCGTGCAACTCTTTCAGTCGTGACGAGCTACCACTCACTTGACTACTACCCGGGGTCGAACTTGGTGTATATCCAGGCAGCGCGACGTCCATCAATGGGCGTATTACTTGTGTCTCTAGACCACGCAGGGAGGACGCTGATTCAGTCGGTATCCACACTTCCAACCCTTCGTTCATATGTTCTTGAGCCGCGCGATCGAGGTTAAATCGTCCCTTCGACCTAGGAGCTTCATCCACCTCCATACGTGACTCTGGTCTTGAGCCGGTCACCACCCGCTCTTTGGGCCTAGCCCCTTTCTGCATGTCGAGCTCGCGTTGTCGTTGCTGGATCCATTCAAGCTCTGACTTCAGCTGCTCGCAATTCGCGGCATTCTCTCGCACCCTTTCTGCCTGTAGCTGTTCAGCTCTCAACATGTCCAGTTCCCTCCGCGCTTGATCCCTCTCAAGTTTCGCCTGATCTCTCTCGAGCTTCGCTTGATCCCGGTCGAGGTTTGCCTTGTTCATCTCCCGCTGAGTCCTCTCAAGCTCTCTCTTCATGATACTGACGTCCGGATACGCTTCCCCCGTTTGCTGCGCCCGTGACATCAATGGTGTCTTGCTCGTGCTCTGGCCCGTGGATCTGACTGATGGTCTGACCGGCAGTGGGAACTCCCCTGCACCATATTCAGTATTATTACTCAAGCCAGGGTTCCTTGCCAAGTCGAACCCCCTTATTGCTCCATCGACGTTCCAGGACAGCCACCTGGTTTGCTCTTGATTGGATATTCCATCGGTGGTGTAGCCTACCATCAAAACCGCTTGTGTCGCAGACTCCCGGCACTCGCCCTCATCCTCCAACTGGAGGATGGCATTCCACATCACTGCCATTCTCTCATCCACTTGAGTATAATCCAGGTCCCTCAGACGTCTGTACAACTCGTCAAGTGTGGGTTTTTTCAAAGCCGATGGCATGGACTTCCAGAATCGATCTGCCATTTCCGTAATTTCCAAGTGATCTTGAGTATTAGCAACTTGAGTTTTAGCAACTTGAGTTTACCTGAGCAACTTGAGTTTACCTGAGCAACTTGAGTTTACATCTTGAGGTGTCGTTCAACTTGCGTTCTCTTTCTTCAATTGAATACAGTTGAGTAGTCAATTTGACTTTACCAAATCAATCTGAAAATAGCACCCCATTTTTTGACTAACAGGCTGTGTTCCTAACCTAAAAAACCCCCTTCACTACTATAGTTAAAACCCTTTCCTTTCCGTCCTACTAAGATAGTTCAATTGGAAATTTTCTAAAAACATGCAGATTCATTTTATGTTTTAGCACCGTCAATCATTTAAAATATTAATTGTCATGCCAATCACCCCTAAGATTCTTTACCTGTTTTGTACCCCCACACCTAACTCGAGATTCTTCCCTCATGACCAACTCGAGACCCCCGCGTACCCGACTCAGGCGATGCTCAAGTAGTATTTCTTGTGAAGATGCACCATTATCTCAGTTTCTGCGAAGACCACGTGTAGGATAGCGTACAATTCCCTTGGGCTCAATTTGCCCCTGTTTGGGTCATACACCGGCATTGAGACCTCCGTTATCCCTCTTTCAATCATGAAGTCTCGTAGTCTTGTTAGTGCCAACACCACGTGTTCGGGATCGATCGTGTTCCTGTCATTGACCCTCGTCACTAGGAAGCACAGGTATTTGCCCGGGACTTGTGCTACTGATGGTGGAAGCGCAGCCATTCCTCCCAGTCCCGGTCTCTGTCTAAACAGAAACTCCACGTTCTGGTACTCTCTCTTGAAGTCAGCCTCCAGTCTTGATTTGAAACTCATGTCCGCCGTGATACAGATTGCGCTAGTCCTGTCTGACAGAATGAAGTCACTATCCGTTATCAGGATATTTTCTGAGTATTCGTTTGGTATTTCAAACTTCGTTTTGAAATTCCGTCCTATGGTAGGCCCGGCCTCCTCTCCGTCCAGTTCCAGTCCGCACGTTTCTCTCACTTCTCTGAGTTTCTTTATCATTAAATTTTCGGTGTGGGTAAGTCCTACCCCCACTCCCCGGACAAAAATATTTATCGACGTCCCCGTCGATGATGCTGGGTCTGAATTATCTGGCGGAATGTCGAGCGGGCTGTCCGTTGCCGTCCAGCCGAATAGAGGATCCTCCGATTTCATGTATTTCCCCGCTGATATGTCAACTTGCTGTATGCTCTGTCCTTCCTCGCTTCCGTTCTTGACATCGCACATCCATTCTAATATCCTCAGGTTCGTATTCTCCCTCCTCTGTATCTCGCTCTGTTCTAAATCCGTCTCCTGTTCCGGTGTCGAGTAGTCTTCCTGTGGGTAGTGTTCATTATCATCGATGATCTGCCATTCACCATCTGCCGCCAGCTCGCCCACACTTATTAGTTCTTTGCCTAGGTCATCGGGCTGTATCTTGTTGATCAGGAAATCGTCCCCATACCCGTTGTACCTCATGCCTGTGCGTTTGCGATTGCCACTCCTTGTCCCCGCTGGTATTGACAAGTCTGGTTCAGTCCACTTCGGCACCTCACCTTGCTCCGGATCGTTCCAATCTCCTTCCAAATAAGATTCCGCTTCAGAGTCCGCGTCTATTTTTTCATTGTCATCCAAACTCAAGTTTTCCTTGCCATCATTCTTATCTCAGGTGCCTTTTTCGTTCACTTCACATGTTGGTTCCACTAGTAGGTACTCTAGTCCCTCCATGTCCTTTGGTATACACCAGTCCTCTGGGGATGGGACATGAGGCTTCAGGTTCTCATAATGTGCTGCTCGCCCAGTACTCAAGCGGTAGAACCGTCCTTGTTGATGTACTTCAGTTATCATGAATGGTCCTCTCCATTTCTTGAGTAGTTTCTTCGTCCCTTTCGGCGGTATAACATTCTGGAAAACCCACACATACTGGCCCACTTCATATGGCTTCGCCTGTAATATCTTTTCATCATATTTCTTGCGCTGTCTCATGTGTGCCTGCGCAGTGTTCCTCCTGCATAGCTCGTTTATTTCCTGCTGTCTCCTGATCGCTTCTTTCACGTAAGCTTGAGGCGACGTCCTCTTCCCTTCATACCCCGGGTAAAAGAACATCAGGGGCATCGCTCTCTCTTTGCCTGTCAACATCATGAATGGACTGATTCCCGTCGTTGAGTGTTGAGTACTGTTGTATGCCCCTACGACTTGTGGCAGATATTTATCCCAGTCCGTCAAGTATCTGGAGCAGTATACCCTCAGCATGTTCACCAACTGTCTCTCTACCAGCCCGTTGGTCTGAGGATGGTAGGTCGTTGAGTGTGCTTGAGCAATGTGTGACCTCTTCATTAATTCCTTAGTCAAGTCCCCCACAAAGGCCTTGCCGTTGTCTGACTGAAAAGTCATTGGACAACCATACCTTGATATCCAATGGGTTATCAAGTGGTCACAAGTCTCCTCTGCCGAAGCTGTTTGACACGGCACCGCTTCTGCCAGCTTTGCGAAGTGATCAATTATAACCAGTATCTGGTTATACCCCGACTCCGTCATACAGATCTTCTGATGGTCTATCTGCACCACTTCATTAAATTCCGAGCTTTCCACCGACTTGAGCGGGAACTTCATCTTCCTTGGGTCTTTCACTTGCAAGCATGCCAGGCATGCATTCACCCACCTCTCACAGGCTTTCCTCAATCCCGGCCAATCGAACCTGTGAAGTATTCTTTGTTGCACCTTGTCTATCCCCTGGTGCCCCATTTGGTCATGTGATCTGAACAGCACCTCTGTCTGATATAATTGTGGTAATATGATGAGGTTGTGCTTGTGTAGTATCTTCTCCTCGTCTTTTCTCTTGCATGCTACCACCCCGTCAGCCGTGTGATAGAGTAACTCTTTCCTCTCTTTGTAGAACTGGCTCAAGATCTTGTAGCTGTCTTCTTCAAGTTCCCCTTTCTCCTTGGACCCCGTTCGGATCCATTTGGAGAGATTGCTTGTCATCTTGTCATTCTTCTGGGCTCTTATCAGGTCCGACAGCCTATATCTCGCCTTGACATGTTAATCTTCATGGCAATCCTCTCGAGTTCTTCACCACCTCGTATTTCCTGCACGTCCAAGTTGAAGGTTCCTGAGGACGGATCTGTTTGTAATTCCCTGTCCTGGTGTCTAATCTTTTCTTCTGCCAATATCATGCAGAGACTATCTTGATTGTCACTGCTCGCTTCCGAGTCCTCATCCCACATTTCACACTCCCCGGACAAATTCTCTCCTTCAGTGTTTTCTTCTTCCGTGGACGTGGACCGCTCCCCGGACTCTTGACCTAGTCCCAGGTATTCAGCTTCTTCCTTGAACTCCACTCTCTTTTTCCTAACTCTAGTCTGTTCAAGTAATTCGGCTGGGATCTTTTCAACCAGTGACTGCACCACTTCCTTTCCATCAAGGTTAGTCACCTTCGAGGTATTTCTATCACTCGCTGTCCCGCTCTTTCGCAGTATTGTGACCTCAGGTTCCTCCTTACAGTTTTCTTGAATCACGTCACGGGCTTATCATCTGCTAGTTTCTCGAGTAACCCCCTTAAGTCTTCGTCTATTTGTGCTTCCCCCGTCTCTACCTGGTTGAGATCGTAGCCTTTTGCTTTGAGCGTCTCCCTCACGATCTTTGACTTGAGCATTATTCCTATCGGCATCCCTCGGTTCTTTTTCAAGATTGTTTCTTTCGTAGTATCTTTTGGTTACTCGGGGTGATCTTCTATTGGTTTGCCTGATTTGTCCAACCATCTCGTGAGAGGAAGACTGTCATACGTTTCCTTATCCATGAAGGAAAAACCATCTTTGATTTCGGGGCTATCTGCCTCTCTTTGTTCTTGCCTCTCGTAGAACTCCTTCTTCTTACTCAAGCTATCGGCATTTTGATGTTTGCCTCTTGTCCTATGCTCAATTATCATGTTGTATCCGTCCAGGCGAACTATCCACCTTCCAATGAAGCTCTGGTCCATTGAGTACGTTTTCAGCCAACTGAGTGCCCTGTTGTCGACTCGCAGCTTGAATGGCTCGCTGCCTAGGTCTGCTTTGTATTTTTTTTTGGACAAGGGTAACCACCGCGAACATCTCTGCTTTTGGCGCCCCGTACTTCATTTCCGTGTCACTTAGGACTTTGCTTCCGTACGCTATTGGTCTCAAGACTGTCTTCCTGTTCCACTCTTGTTCCTGGTGGAGTATTCCCGATATCGCTACTACCGACGCGTCCATATCCAGCACGTACATCCCTTTCTCTGTTGGCATCCCTAGTACTGGTGCCTCGCACAACTCTTTCTTTATTCTCTGGAATGACTCTTCCGCTGCGTTGTTCCACGTGAACTTCTTGCCCTTGTGCCTCATTAACTGTTGCATCGGATAAACCTTGTCTGCATAGCCTTTGACGAATTCTCTGTAGTAATTTGCAAAACCCAGGAAGCTCATCAATTGGTGTTCCGTTTTCGGCGATTTCCAAGTTAGAACTGCTTCTACTGCGTCTGGATCTGGTCTGATGCCGTGTTTGTCTACCATCCTGCCCAAGTATTTTATCGAATCCTTGAGTATCTCACACTTTGATGGTTTGCACTTCAGCCCCGACCTCTTCATGCACGCAAATACTTCGTCAAGTCTCTCAATGTGGTCCTCCAGTGTGGGTGTCGCTATTACCACGTCATCCACGTAGCACATTACCAGATTGCCGTACTTTTTCGTCACGCCTGTCAGCGCGTGTGCCATCAGCCGCTGAAACGTGGCAGTGGCATTGCAGAGTCCAAACGGCATCCGTTTCCATTGAAAGAGACCCAACTCGCAGGCAAACCCTGTCTTGTCCCTGTCCTGTTTCCTGAGTGGTACCTGCCAAAAGGCCGAGCCTAAATCAAGAGTCGTAAAAATTTTGCATCACCTAACTTCGAGAGACTCTCATCAATCCTAGGTATGGGATAGGCATCCTTCACCGTGACGGAGTTCAGGTATCGAAAGTCACAACAAAACCTCAACTGGTCGCCTTTCTTTTTGGCCATCACTACTCCACACGCCCACGGTGATTTGGATGGTTCTATCATGTCATACTCTAGTAGCGTCTCAATCTCCTTTCTGCACGCATCCGATTTGTGTGGGGTCATGCGCCTCGCCCCCTCCCTGTGCGGTATTGCGTTTTCCTCAAGTTCTATTTCATGCTCAACAAAATTACAACACCCGATGTCTGCCTTATGTCTTGGAAAAACCTCCTCGTTCCGTTCTAGTACGTCCTTGATGGCTTCGAGCTGTTCGTCCGTTAACTTGCCTCTTAAGTGTTCAATTTCCGGTAGGACCGGTTTATCACTCTGTATTTCTTCTAATGTGGGCCGTTCCGGGAAATTCGAACAGCTCGATAGTCCATCGTCTGTCTCTGACTTAAGTGACTTCACAAAACCTGATGAATCTTTTTTTTTATTCAATCGTCTCAAGATACAATTTTTGTCCCTATGATTGGGACAATCAACAACTTCATTTTGTTTATGGTTTTCAGTCATTTCATATCGAGTTTTTACAGGTAAAGCATATCCCAGTTTCCTCCTCCTCTGTATCGTGATTGGCATGTCAAGGGTATTCAATAAGACACTCACGCAGAGGCCGCTCTTCGTGATCGAGAAGGATCTTCCTAAAACAGCATCACTTTGACTATTTGGATTTGGGACTATGCATACCTGCTTGTTGTCACTTAGTTCAATGTAATTTTTCATTAGTAAGCTTACGATCGCCGCCTCGTTCGCCTTTAGCCTCACCCTCCTACTCAAGAATACCGGTGCTTTGGTTTCATTTGCCATTATTAAATTTACCGGTTTGATTGCGTACCTCCTATCCGGGTTCCGTATCCTGAACATTGCATTGTTTAGATCTATCGCTACATCAAAGTTCCTGATGAAGTCTCTGCCTAAAATGAATTGGTCAGACTCATCTAGGTTTTCTACCACAAGAAAGCTCATCCACAGGTTACGTTCCCCCAGGTTGAGGGCGATTATCGGCGTTCTGCCCAACACCCGCAGGGCCTCTTTGTTTGCAGCTGACAATCGTATTCTCGAATCTATCAAATCATCTTTGTTGAAGCCCATTCGTTCCCAAGTTTCGATTGGTATGACACTCAACACTGCTTCCATATCAAGTAACCCACGTAACTGAGTCTTTTTACCACTTATGTCTAGCACATGTGCTGTCACATCTGCCTCTGTCCCAATGTGCATTGCATCTTCTTCAAGCATGGCGCAGTGTCCAATCGATCTCACTTTCAACTCTTCTCTTCCCACGTAGATTTGCCCAATAAGGTCTTCATCATATGTTATCATTGTTTTGGTATAGATGTTGATTCCATCTATATTTAGCATCACCTCATGTGGACCATAAGCTTCTGTGTACCTGTTATCAACACGTACCGACTTGCTACCCCCTCTCGTGAGTAGTGCCCTCAATGCTCTAGAAGTCGTTTGTGGGTTTATACAACTCAAGTAATCTGCGTACACATCAATGTGCATTATTGTCTGGTCACTTGGTTCGCTCAATTTTCTCGTACTTCGTGGCCGCCTAAGTGATTATTGACATTATTCTTGCCCCAATCTTTGTTATGCCAAATGGCTTTCCTGTAACCATTTTTACAGTGTTACAGTTTCCATTTTTTGTCGACCCCTCAGCAGCTTCCGGTATTGTTTGTGAGCAACTTAATGCTTCGTTCATTTTCTGTCTTTCGATTTCTTGCTTCAGCCGTTGTTCTATTTCTTTCGCTGCCAGGTCCTGTTTCACTTTGTTGATAGCCTCCGCTGCCGCCTTCTCATAAATTATTTCTAGGGCGTTCTTTGCCGTGGCCTCTATTGCACTATTACATTGTGTTACAGCCTTCACTATTTTTGTCGGTAGCTCCGCACTTGGCTTTTCTTGGTTTTTCGTCTCAAATTCACCGTGTCTGTTTCTCTGGTTCTGTACCGCTGCTAGCGCCAACTTGTGTTTTGGATGACTCTGATTCTTAACCGCTTCCCAAAACAACGGACAGTCCATCCTGAAGTGCCCCTCTTGGTTGCAGAAGAAGCATCTTGCACCTATTTTGATGATCAAGCTACTGTAGAACTCGTGTTCTTCCATCTGGCTCATATCTTCCTCATCGGGTGCATATCCCAAACTCTTCATGCCCTGTTTGTATGTCGTGCAATCCGCCACATGATGATCAGCTGACTCGCAGTTAGCGCATGATCTGCGTTTGTCCATGTCATCTCTGGGTTTGTACCATGACGACCTTTGTGGCTGACTCCCCCCTGTGTATTCCTGTTGTCTGAGTACGAGTATTTCTTGGGTTTCATCAGCATGTACTCTCTTGACTTCTGCCTCATCTCTTCCGGAGTTGGTGCACTGTCTTTCGACAATGTATAGTATGTTGCTAACATCGTTCTCAAGTCATCACTCTTTACCCCATCAATGAACTTTGAGGCGATGCTGAAGTTCCTTCGATTGGTAGATTCTTCCGGGTCACTCCTTCTTCTCAAGCTTTCAAGATCATCTAGGAACCTGTCTATCGATTCAACGTCCCTTTGTCTTCTCTTTCCAAATCGCATCATCGCTTGATGACCCTTCATGCCTGAGCCGAATCGATTTAACAATATTTCAAAGATTTTGTCCGCTGTATCGCGTTCCTCTTCTTTCTTCGCAACCACGCATTTCAATGCTGTGCCTTCCAGATTGCTCAGTATCGCCGTGCATGCTTGTCTCTCATCGTTCAAGTTGTCTTGTTCCAAGTGCAACCTCATGACTTCTATCCAAGTGTCAATGCATCCATCTGAATCGTCTTTGAATTCTTTTGGTTTCTCGAAAGTTTTTCTGGACTTGTTGCTTCCTCTGTCGCTCGAATCAGTGTTCCTTGTAGCGAAGGCCTCTAGTGTCCTGTTCATCATTTCCCAGGTGCTTGCCCATGTCATCGCATCCGGTCCCACGTTGTTCTGACTCGTGGAGTCTCCTGGACCACTAGTTGTGTTCGCTGTTCCATTTTTTATAATAGCCCTGGCCCCCACCGGTGCCGTAATCGCGGCCTCCCGGGTTGCTGGTAACGGTGTTGACTGTCGCTTGTTCCTTTGTGGTTCCACGAAGTCAACTCTATTACCTTGTGTCCGCTCTGCCGCTGGTCTGTCTAGTGGTGTTGAATTCCTCAAGATTGCGTCTAACTTTGTCTGTATAGCACTTGAGCTCTCAGCCTGGTCCCTACTCATCGTATCCATTCTCGTTTCCAAACTTCCCAACTGGCTATTCACTGCGTCATATCGCTGCTTCGTTTCTAGCATGTCTTTTCTGATGTTCTTGTCTCGCTCTCCATCAGTGGTTTCTACTTTGTCAGACATCTGCTGAAGCTTTTCCTCCGTTGCTCTTGCTAGATGGAAATAGTTGTCCAGGTACTCATGTTTGTTGTTTCTCATTTCCTTCCTCATCAAATTTCTATCGACTTCGCTGTGCTTCAGTTTCTCATCTATCTGATCTAGCTTCGCCATCAATTCACCTAGCTCAAGAGTAGCCGTTCCATGGTCAATTGTTGTCCTGTTGTTGGTTGCTGATCCCGGTCTGAACTGGTCTTCGTTTTGGTCGGTGTCTGTCGTTCTCGTGGAAACTGTTCCGAATGTTTTGCCTTTCTCGGTTTTCGTCTCCTCCACTGCTGCGTCCTTCGATCTCATTCCGACCATCATCGCTAATCTTTCAGTAAAAGACGTTCTCTTCTGAGACTCATCCTTCACCGTATCTGGCGTGTTGCCTGTTGTGTCTTCCACGTTGTCTATCGGTGAGAACTCCATGGGCTTCGGATTAGGTTCTTCCGCATTGGGCATCGGAGTTGACTCTGTCGTTTTCTTTCCCACTTCATCCACACTTTGATCCAGTGTCTCTAGATCAATCTCGATGGTGGGTTCCACTCGTTCCCCTTCCGTGCCCTCCTTTGCTCTGTTCTCCGTAGCACTCCTCGTGTTGACCATACTAACTGAAAAATTCTTCTTTGTTATCTTCGGACCCATTGATGTTGTTTTACGTAGCGACGAATTATACTTTGTTCTCGCCTCGGTAGATCTTTTTTTCAGCTACCGGTACCCTGCTCCGCCTCATTATTTACAACTATTCCTATTTACAGTATTACTATCTACAAAATTCTACTCTAAGTTTAAAACCTCTTTTGACAAAACTTTATAAAAAGAAAAATGACAATTTGTTAAAAACAACTTTTCCAAAGCTCTTGAAATTTCTATATGTTAGGATTGGATAGAGAATTTGATTTTACAATTGGTTACTTCACCCTGACTTAGTACTCTTTTAGTACCCCCTTCTTTATGCTGTTCCAAGATTTTCTCTCTACCGTCTCAAGACTATTCAGTGTTATCCCAGTACTTCTTGTTAGTGTCCCAAGACTAATGTCCCAAGACCAATGTCCCAAGACCACTGTCCCAAGACCAATGTCCCAAGACTAGCGTCCCAAGACTAATGTCCCAAGACCACTGTCCCAAGACCAATGGCCCAAGACCAATGTCCCAAGACCACTGTCCCAAGACCAATGTCCCAAGACCACTGTCCCAAGACCAATGGCCCAAGACCAATTTCCCAAGACCACTGTCCCAAGACCACTGTCCCAAGACCAATGTCCCAAAACCAGTGTCCCAAGACCAATGTCCCAAGACCACTGTCCCAAGACCAATGTCCCAAGACCAATGTCCCAAGACCACTGTCCCAAGACCAATGTCCCAAGACCACTGTCCCAAGACCACTGTCCCAAGAGCAATGTCCCAAGACCACTGTCCCAAGACTGTTTCGTACCAAGACTGCTCTGGTCCAAGACTGTCCCAAGGCTGCACTGTCCCAAGAATGTCCCAAGACTGCTCTGTCCCGAGACTGTCCCAAGACCGTGTTGCTCCAAGACTGTCCCCAGACTGCAATGTCCCAAGACTTCTTCGGTACTGTCCCAAGACTCGTCACTGAGTGTCTGGATGTCGGGTCTCTTCTTCTTCGTTGTAGGGACTATTGAACCACTGTACCTTTTACCACCACTTGAGCTCTTGTAAAAATTTTCCCAAAATCCCTATTTTAATGGTCAAAACCCAAATACTAATCCCCCTGTATTTGTCTCCCTCTGTATGTTTCAGGCTATTTGAAACCCTAAATTCCCCGCAGGTATCTTGTGATCACCTTTTCGTTAAAATATCAACAACAAATTTTCACCAAAACGTAAAAACTTAAACTGGAAAAATTTCAAAAACAGATGGATGAATTCTCCTGAAATCTAAGGTTGACTGATGTCAATCTTTGTCCAAAAAAATGTCTGGTACCCGATTGCCACGCGTTTTCCTCCCCCCTGCTAGCGATCTTATAGGGTATCACAAAAACTGTCTATGTCCGTTCCCCCCTACCGATCCGACCAGGGTACCTACCTTAACCATGTTTTAATTTTGGATATCCGCTTCTTATAACCAACGCGTGTAAATATCTAATGTAACTAAATCGACGATGCCGAACAATTAGTTACTCTAACGTGTCCCCCCTTTTTACAATTTACCACCGCTAACCTCTAACCTAACCAGCCCCCCTGCTAACCTCCCCCCTCTTTAGCTCCCCTCTTAAGCCGAAAAATCCCTTAAGCGCCGGGTGCTAAACCTCTCGAGAGAAAACGGTAGACCTGTTTCCAGGCCTGCTTGTGTAAAAATTTCCTCAAAACAATGGGGCTCCGCTTATCCAATTTTACACTTATCTCCTATAACGTAATGTGGATTCTAACGATACCCGTTGCCCAACTTGAGAACACCCCTGTGCGTCCTCTTGTAGTGACCCTGTGCTGGTTGTCTCTGTTCTGCACTTGACAGCAGCACCACTTTCCCACTTGGCTGGTCACCTCTTCCAGTCAAGTTTCCAGTGGGTTCAGCTCAGTACTTCTGAACCACTTTCCCACTCGGCTGGTCACCTCTTCCAGTCAAGTCTCCTAGTGGTCCGGTTCGATCCTTGTGAACCACTTTCCCACTCGGCTGGTCACCTCTTCCAGTCAAGTCTCCTAGTGGTCCGGCTAGGTTGCAATCTATCTGAAAACCCTTAACAACGCCCCCCACTCGGGCACCTTAATGAAGTCACTGGTTTAAATTGCTAGATTGATCGAAACGATCGGTCTTATAAAACAGTATCGGTATACTATTTAATTAATATAAAGGTTTGATCCAAATGATCCGGTATCAAAGTCACTGTCTTTTCGTTTTATGGTTTTTGTTCCTTTTTCTATACTTTTTTCTTGTTTTTATCCCCCTGGTTGCCCCCCTTTACTCGGTTAGCTAGGCCTCGTTCGGAGAGCGTGCCAAGAAGTTTTCTCAACTTTTCTTAAAAAGCTATCACGGTACAACCGGAAGGTTTACACGTTCCCGCTGGACCGTACCACCGGTACTCTAGAATGGGCATGCAGCCCGGAGCTGTGTCAAGTGGGTTCGACTCCGTAGTCATGATGTCGTAAAAACACCCAGGAGCGCCATAAAAACACTATGTAACAGTCGCCTACTTCGGTCACATATGAGGCTTAAGAAAAATAGGCCCTATAACCATTGGCTCAAGAGTCAGGGACACTATCTCTTGTGTTTTTCTACCTCAAGAACGTTCGGAGCCAATTTGGTTCGCTTGCGACATGAGACTAGAACCCGTTACAGCTTAAAGGCTACTACCAAAATATCCCCCCACTCTAGAAAATAAGAACGTACCCATACTTAGGTCTCAAAATACCCAAAATACACGAATGCCGTTAAAAACAGGGTCGGAACAATCCGTTAAGTTACTTTTTATTGGACAGTGGAACTTTGATCCATTTCAGATGGATCAACCTAAAACTCGCCTTATCTCAACATAACAATCATAAAACACACTCGAGAAAATTAAATTAGGGACTCACATGTTGATGCACTCAAGCACAGGGAGTAATTAAATTGGTAAGACAATAATTAGACAATATAACTAGATAAGTTTAATACTGGTCAGTTTTGATAACAGAAGTAAGTTCTGACTCTAGAATTGGATTTTTTGTATGAACCATTGGGACACTCAAGCTGTCCACCTTTCCATTGAAGGTTCACTCTGGTTTGTTCCGAATAGTTGTTCTCTCTTCTTTTTATTATCTCTCCTCCTATTTCGGGACAAGATAGCTCTACTCGTGTCTTATTTTGTATCTGGAAATTGCAAATAGCAATTTCCCGCTGTTCTATTCAAGCACTTTCCCGCGATTGTAAATCGATCGTTCTGATTCTTCACTTTTTGTGTTTTCAGTTGGTGCGAGAAAACTGAGCATGACAGGCTCCATTCGAAATTTTGAAAATAAAAACTTCACTCCAAAATCACGTATTTTCGTGTCCCTCAAGGTCAAAATTCCAGATATGACCGACTGGCACAAGGCTCACATATGGGAACACCGAGACGAAGAGCGAGAGATATTCGGAGATGGATATTGGAAAGTTTGAGGCCCAAAGAACTTGACGGCAGGGCGGTGAGCCAAGCAGACTGTAGCTTACCCTCGAAAGACTTGGCGAATGCGAGATTTATTGTCAGGTGCGTCGGTGATCAGATTATTAAGCCGGGTTCTGTATACGGGGTCAGACCAAGACTTCTGAAAGTTGTTCTCGGGGATAGTGGTGGAGCCAGAGAGCTCATACCATTGTGACAAGGCTCCTTCATACAAAGAGTCAGAGGCTTATTGAGGATTTCGGAACAAAGGCGTGAAGAACTGCCAACAGACGAGAGATACCCGCATATGGCAAGAACAGACGCAGATCCTAATCCGAGACCACCTAAAGCTGCGGGAAGGGACGCTTGCTTGCGGGCGTCAATATCAAGTCTTATGTTGCAGATGCTCTCGAGGCTGGAGTAGAGGATGTCGTCGTATTTAGCTAAGAGTTCAGGGTAGTTCAAACACGGAGAGGAGCGAAGTATATATAACAACTTCGGGATAGAAAACGAACTCTTCAAAAGAAAGAAAGCATGATGAGCCTCGATGTTTTTCAGACGCAAACACATGCGCTCCAAATCAGCTATCTGGTCACTGAGAACATTGGAGATGGTAAGATTCCCTACAGGAGCCCCCAGGATTATCAAGTTGTCGATGCCCGGAGTTTCTATCAACGGGGAGATCTTGTTGAACTCTGACAAGATGAGCGACTTTTGTGTCTCCGATGAGTTGCCTAAAAAATACAGTTCGCACTTGGTGGGACGGACCTCGAGACCTAACTTGGCACTTTCGGAGATGATCATGCGGAAGTCGCGCAGGACGATGGCGTAATCTCCGCCTAAGTTTCCATCATCTAGATACCACAGGTTCAACTCTGATTCTACTTTGTGGGTGATTTCGTTCACAGTATCACAGAAAATTGGCGGTGCCTCAGGGTCGCCTTGCTGACCACCTTCGTCTGAAGACAAAGCGGAATCACCGATGAAAAGATGTGATGCGGAGTCATAAGCTGCGTGCGTATAAGGATAAAGACCTGGATAACGCTCGTGGATCAGAGATAAAAACTTGTTCCGCGAGATGGAATTGAACGCGTTCTTGAAATCTATTTTGAGAATGACCTTGCCGCTTCTTTCAATATTGTCATGTATGTACATTCGCGTGGCATGGACTGCAGCCTCTGCTCCTCGAGGCGTGCCATAGCCTAGTTGACGGGCGCCGTATGAATCTTTTCTAGCAGTTGAGTAGGCGCGTCCACCACATTTGGAGGCCAATCTGCGGAAGACTTTTCCCACAGCAATGGGACGAACTCCTCCAGTCTTCTTGCTCATGGCGAACAGGTTAACTCCAAACACAAACGGGCGAATGAGAGCCGGGACTTTTCCTGCCAGAACGATGTTGATAAAAGACGTGAGACTACTCAAGAAGGGCTGTGAGGCTTCTCCACGTTGACTGATCAGGTCTTTAAGAATCTGCGGAGTCACTCGATTAGGCCCAGCAGCAGAACCAGAAGCAAAAGACTGAATGGCTTCGGAGACACTGGAGACGCGGCAAACAACCGGAGACTCTGAAGAAGGGACTGGAATGGAGGAGACAGCATTGGAACGCGGGGGATGTTTTTTCCTCAGCTCGTCCACAACAGCAGGGTCACTAGGATCCACCATTTCCTCATCTGAGGAGGCAACACGAATGGCGCCTTTGATGTCGGAGGCTTCTATCTTGGCAGAGACGCGCTTGCTCAGCTCTTCAGACGGAGACTGCGTGGAAGGCTTAGGTTTCCTCGCTTTCTTTTGGTCGCGAGTGGCTGGGGCTTCTTCACTAGACTGGAAAGCAGGAATCCGCTCATTGACCTTGGGAGCTAGTGACTGACTGTTATTATTATCCTTCTTGGTTGCTGATAGGCATTTACCAATAAGAGTAAATAAACTGCACCAATGGGACAAAAGATCCGGCTGTGAACAGATTTTGTCAAAAACAGTAATAAAAGCACGGGCTAAGTTGTTCCGTGAGGCTTTAGGAACACGCTTGAGGCAGTCAAGTCTATCAGAACAAAAAGCACGCAAGAGTTTTATGCACTATGGTTCGTTGACAGAACTTACTACGTCGTACTCTGAGGTACCATGGTTCCTTCATTTGCTCCCGTTGACTTTGTGCACTCGTACCAGTCCAGCTTGAGTGAGTTGGACATTCACCTTGCATACTTTACAACGTCTGACAGGTACATCCGCTGCTTCACATGATCCGCATCGGAAAAACGTGAGATTGTTCGCTGCGTCCTCACTCTTGATGTTGACACATTTGCCGTGAAACCAGGAGTCGCAGGCATCGCAGCCAACCATGAAACCTTGCTCATCTGGAGTTCCACAGAAGCAGGATGTTGGTCGCTGGGATGCGATGCGCCCACGGGATTGAGTTGTCCGTGTCGATGCCATGTTGTGATATTCGTCAAGTCTTCAGTATGCCATATTTATGGCTGGCTCGAGTGGGTTTTCGCTAGTATCCGAAATTGCCCAATTTGTATTTAACGCAATAGCCCTTGAAGTAATCTATCTACTTGCCGTTGAAATTTTCCAATTGCTTGCATACATAATAAGCAGCAATTAAAATGCTCGATAAGATAACCTTTACGGCATGCAATAAGAACACCACCACGGACACCGTCAAAGAGTCCAATGATTGTCAACCAAGAGTGAGCATCTCCTCGATCGATTTCGTCTTGACATTGCGAGATATGAAACTATTTAATAAGTTTATCACAACAATTAGGCTAAAATCTAAAACGATTCGCTAGCGTCTAAATAGAGCATTAAGTTCTTCTAACCATCTCTTCTATAGCTAGTTCAATATGGTCCTCGAAACATCGGGTCGACAAAATCGTTACTACTTAAAGGCTATCGGCTAAACCGCACAATTTAAATTAGTTGCATGAGAAATAGTGAGCTCATGGTTGAATCTCAGCATCCCCAGTCCACTAGGCCACCCTTTAATACAGGACTGAAACTCTATTAATATTAAGTTAGTATATTACTATTTTTAAAAGAATTATTAAAATGTGAATTCGAACTTTTTCGGAACTATGTCCATCGTCAGGTTAATGAAATTGATATAAAATGAATTACAGACGTTAAAACATCATGAAAGACCTTTAAGTGGTTCTAAACAAAAAAATTATATCTTTCCGATAATCAAATTTAAGCATTATTATGTAAGAAATTCGTAATCTTTACCTTTCCTCAAAATTCTGAGATTTTAGATCTTACTTAGCGTTTCCTTATGTTAACTTTTCGATTTTACAAAGTTTTCGATTGACATGTTCGATATCCTAAGCCAAAAAAATTCTTGGACTAAAATCTAAAAATTAGCTCCCTACTCCTGAACTCAACCCGCGTGTTGACCCCTGGCCTCTGATTCCTAATGTGCAGCGCTTCTAATATTAAGAGTTTCATTGCATTGTTTGACTGATCTACTATCTCCTAACTCAAATGAGCTGCTGCCTCTTCCTCTCCATACTGACGTCTTTGTACGCCTACAGGCGAATCCTTTTTCTTGTGTTCTTCAATCCTTGCGGCCAAATGTCGAACAGTTTGTCTAACATAGATGGAATTACATCGCTAAAACGCGCAATTTAACATATGCACGCATGCACTCTTTCTCGTTCTGAGTTGAACGAGAAAGAGTATCAAGTCTCTTTCTTTTCAGCTCCTGGATTGTATTCTCATCATACAATCCCCGTTCTGGCTAGCCTAATTGTTGTGATAAGCTTATTAAATAGTCTCATTTTGAATGCGATGTTGCGACGCGGTGACACTGACGAATAGCGATCAATCGAACAAATAGCGATCAATCGAACGACCTGAGAGGCACAGTTGGTCGAGTGGCTACAACGTGCACTTCCCAGCAGAGCAACCTGTGTTCGAGCCCACCCAGGAGCGGGTTTTGTGGAGCTGTTTTCCTACAGCCGGATCGGAAGCCCTCTCTGGAAAAAGCACATCTTTCCGGTCGCCATTCATCTGGTTACAGCAACACAACAGAGCAGCACAATCAAATTCAACATACAACTAGCGGTAGCGTGAGGTTCAAGGCTCTGTGGTAGAGCAGCCGCTTTGCATACCAAAGGTCGGCAGTTCGAGCCTCACCGACGTCGAATCTTTTTTTTTTGGTCCAAATTTTTTTTTCCACGTGTCTATCTTTATTCTGAGCCTTTCGAAAGACTTATAAAGAATGGAAACTGAACGCTATCAACAACAGAGATCGTCTGGATAGCGGAATACTGTTTGCCGGCACTGCGTCAAAAGTATCCATCCTGGAAAAGATGTCTTCCTCTGTGTTGCTTGCGGATATCGTCTGCATTTTTCAAAAGAATGCAAAGGCTTCGATGAAAGTGTTCTGACTGCTCTCAAAACTGTCAATCAAAATGTACTCCTTATCTGCAACATGTGTATCGACAACAACGAAAGAGATGCTTTTCGGTCAAAGATGTTCTGAATTTACAATTAAGCTTGCCGACAAGTGTGAGAGCTTGGAGTATGCAATCAAAGCAACTGATCAAAAGATGCAGTTTCTTGCTGAACAAATGCAGAATATTGCCGCTATCAAAACAGTCGACACTGTGGATGACACAGAAACATTGATGAAGGATATAGTGAAACCCCTGCAGGGGTCGCTCACATCCATACAGAACATAGTTAGCAAAATTTAAGCAGCGCCGAGACAAAAAGATGAGAAATGATCCGATGAAAAAAAAATTGAGTATCAAATACGCATCGACGGTATAGCCGCAAACAAAAAAGTGTCTACGATCAGAGCAATTGAAGACGAATACAAAGAAGTGATGTCTGTCTTCAAAGCTGTCGGTGAAAGTCCCGTTGTACATGATCTGAGAAGACTGGGTAGAAAAACTGAAACTCGAAAAAGACCAAGAACAATTCTGGTGAGACTCAAGTCTGTCAATGAGGTTAAACGCATACTTGCCAGAGCCAAGCAGCCTTAGAAAATCAGAAGAAACCAAGAACGTGTTCGTCTCTCGAGGACTAGCGAAAGAAGAAATAGCCCAACAGAATGCAATCTTGAAGAAAAGACTCGAACTTATCTCCGCTGGAGCTTCAAGAGAATCTCTTTCTATTCGTAACTTGACTCTATACAAAGATGGCAAGAAGTACGAGCTAATTCAAGAAGACCAATGACTACAAGAAAAACTTTGTTGACTGATCACGTGACCTGTTTGACTGATCACGTGCCACATTCTACTCTGTTCTTACCCTAGTACGAGCTGACCAGCAAGAATATGAAATGTTATGATAGTACAGGAAATACTCGTCATGGCGGAGTACTGATCGGTGTCAAAAAGTCACTGCCATCTGACGGTGTCGAGCTCAACTTGGATTTTGACGATGTGTGCGCCTGTTTTGTCAAGAATCTCCAAGTGCTGATCGTGACAGTCTACAGTGCTGACAATGGAAGTCAATACGGATGGAGCATTGCACAGTTTAGTTCCTTGTTCAGTAGTATCCAGTCGTTTTGTGATGAGAAAAGGCAAGGTGTTCGGGTGATTATTGCCGAAGATATCAACATGCTCCAGACGACTGGAACTCTTTCATGTCACCAGACGAGTATGAATCTGAGGTTTTAGATCTTTTGCTCGCGAACAACTTCTCCCAATTACTTCGGTATCCGAACAATGAAAGCGGTTTGCTGAACGTCCTATTTACCAATGATCAGGAGATGGTGATAAACTGTTTTGCGAACAAAGAATTGGAAGCGAAGTTGCGGTACAATGAGAGATGCTTCTCCAATCACATGCCGTATTTAGCTGTCCTGCACTCAAGAGAAGAAGTTCAAGTCTTCAAGAAATTTTTTCCAGCAACCGTGTCCTTTGCGAGCGGTAACTTCGATGAGTTGAACGAAAAAATTTTATTGTATCCATTCGATCCCATCTGCTATAGTAACTGCGATGTTCTTGTCAGCTCTTGTTATGATTGGGTAAGACGAAGAATTGAGGAAGTGTTTCCGGAGAAAACCAGCCACCGCAAGATCTTCATAGATCTTGATGAAGAAGCGGTGCTTACACCAATTCGCTGTTACGACTTCGATGTTTCTGTGGACAAGTTGTCTGGTATAATGCAGAAACTCAAGGTCTCAAAAAGTGGAGGAGAAGATTGTTTACCAGTTCGCTTGTTCAGAGAGTGCCATTCCCTAGCCAAGTCCCTACATCTGTTTTTCCGGACTCTCAAATCCGAAGGGAAGTTCCCGTTTGCCTGGAAAGAGTCAGTGATCATCCCAATTTTTAAGAAGGAAGATGAAGCCAATGTTGCCAACTACAGGCCAGTGTCGCTCTTGAATATAAACTCGAAGACCTTTGAGAATGCTTGTTCGATGCTGTTTACTCACACGTTCAGCCTTACTTGACGAAACTCCAGTATGGGTTCATGAAGAGGCGCTCTACAATCTTGCAACTATTGGAACTCACAGACCGAGTTTATCATGCTTTATACTCCAACAAACTTAGCCATGTCGAAATTGTATTTCTTGACTTTGCTAAGGCTTTCGATAAAGTCGACCATTCTGTCCTTACTCGGAAGCTCTGGCAATGGGGTTTCGGTGGTGAACTTTTTGCAGTTCTGAAGGACTATCTGCGCAACAAGCGCCAGAGAGTGAAACTCAATGGTGTTCTATCTGACTGCCTAGAAGTCACCAGCGGAGTCCCCCAAGGATCTCTGTTGGGGCCTTTGCTATTTTTGTTGTTCATCAACGATCTACCGGATTGTGTACGCGAAGCGCTACCAGGATTGTTTGCTGATGATGTTGAACTCTTTGTAGCATATGAAAACGACACCGAAGACCCTGTAGTTGATGACCTTTTTCGTCTGAAGACGTGGGCAGATGAAAACAAGATGATGTTTAGTGCTGACAAATGTAAGTCCCTGGTCCTCAAGTGTAGCAGGGATGCACCGGGGCACCACCGCGAGAACCTGCCTATTACGCTTCATAGTGCTCAGAAGGAAAAATATTTGGGAGTCACTATAACTAGTAGTTTCTCTTGGAGCCCACACATAAAAGAGAGATGTGGCAAAGCAATGCAGAGCTTCTTCCTCATCAAAAGGAATTCCTCTTCTAGTTTGTCATTTTTATCGAAACTCAATTTGTATAAGTCTCTCATAGTACCCATTCTTCTTTATGGGCATCAAGTTTGGAATGCAAACAATACCGACTATATTATCATCGAACGAGTTCAACGAAGAGTGACAACTTGGATTCTAGCGGAGTCATCAGCTGTCCCATACAAAGATCGACTCCACAACCTAAAACTGCTACCTTTGTTGCTCTACATGCAGCTTCATGATGTGCTTTTCCTCTCTAAAGTCCTCAATAGCAACTATGATTTCGACTAGTTGCGTTTTGTGCAGTTCCATTGTGATAACTCGACACGCTGTGGTTCAACCGTTCAATTCGATGTCCGTAGAACTCGATTGCAGCGTAGTAAAAACAACTTTTGGTATCGCACTACAAAATTCATCAACAGTCTCCCACAAGCTTTAGACTTTTTCAACCATACTGGATTGAAAAGCAGGCTTTCTGCTTTCACTGGAGGTTTTTCTACAGTGTTTTTGATGATAGTCAACCATGTACCTGGCGCGTTGCGTGCCCTTGCAACTTATGTTTAAATGTGTCTCATAGTTACTTCATGTTGTTGTGATGTTTTTGTTTTATCTGTTCAGGGGACTTTGTCCCTACGCTTTTGTATTTTAAGCGTGAATTCACATTATTATTATTAATATTAAGACAGTTTGTAGACCACATTGGATTCCAGATCGTGAGAGAATGACGACCTAAGGAGGAAAGAGCGGTTTTCAATTTCCGGGTCTTAAACACAATTTGTTCTTTGTTGATGCTCCGCGCCTTGTTTACAAACAATTGACATTGATTTCCACGATATTGAAGCATGAGCATTAGTCATTTCTCTTCTCGCTTGTCATTTGTTACCCGAGATTCTCTCTTAGTTGGTATTAATTTTGCTACAAGAATTTTGCTTTGTGTTTCCGACTCAACTTTGGATGACTACTCATCTGGATACTGATTTTCCTTCCATTGCTGTCTTTTGATCATCATTGCTTCATCGTAAAATTCCCATAAAGATGTGCGCCTCAAAATCTTGTGCACCGTACACTTTTTTGTATTTCTCTTGCACTTCAATGGTGCGCAACTGCTGAAGTTTAGAAGCGTGCCAGTGTCCGTTGATATTTGGTACCATCCATATTTAACTTGCTTGTTGCAATCTAATTTTATATTGATATCTAAAAAAGCCCAGTCACTGTTCTCATTAAGTGTTTCAAAAGTGAACTGTAAATTAGGATGCAATTTGTTAGCTGCTTGGAATACCACGCTCAGGTTGTCTTTAACAGTCCTTACAATACCGTCTACATAGAAAAAGTTTCATACCTGCTACGGTCAGCTCATATTCACGCCTCTCATTGCACGATTTGCAGAAACAAACTTTTTTGATATGCCTTTGTAATTTTCTTCCAAAATGCCTCCACAATCTTTATGATACCAATTCAAACAATCCTAATATTCCACTGCGTTGGTTCTGAAAATCACCCTTCTTTTGCATTTTGGGCCTTTTCGTTAATGTTCTCTAGGATATCAATCTTTTGAGGGATGACCATAGCCGGAACCTTCTCATAGTCTTGCAATCAAAGATTTGCCAGAATGACTGCCAGGAATGCAGCAATGGCCAATGCGTCCTTCTGTACTTTCCATATGTCGTTGAACTTAAAATAGACTTCAGTAACAACTATGTACAAAATGCGTTTCATTGTACTTCTTGACAAGTCAGGTGGCTCATTCTGGCTGTATAATTTCCTCAGAGCGATGTCATTGGCATCTTTGAGTGGAAAATTTGGGTACAGGATTTTCACTTCCAAGGAAATGATACACTCTTCAGATTCTAATTTAGTATTCTCTATCATATATCTAGCTGTTTCAGTGTTTGTCTCAATATTTGCGCCCTGGATTTTATCGAAAAATTTTGGTTGTGTTTTATTCAGTTTCCCATAAAAACTACCGGGACGAGAGAGGAGAAGTTGTAGTGTTGTATCTTTTATATGTACTTTAGCAAGTCCATAAAGACGTGCACGCTGACCACCAGTTGACCTCATTCTCGCATATAAGCCATCTGTAATCTCATCCCTTTTGTTCATGGCTAGTAGTTCTTTGTTCTTGTTCAGTAAAAAAAACCATTCTATCAATCGGAGATGGATCGACCTTTTCAATCACTTCCTAGTTTTTCTAAATCTGAAAAAGAATCTGATGTTACATAAATTCAATTCAGAACATTCTGGGAAGCTAAAAATGTCGAATATAACTAGCCTGTAGCTTCGAAATTAAAACAACTCAAAGAAAACAGCATAATTTGGAAAAAGATCTGCACCCTTTGAGTGTGACCTGACACCAACCAATGGGTTGGTAATTACAAAATTTCCAAAACTTTTTTTCAAATTTTTTTTTTAAAACTTTGAGAAACTATAAAGTTTCGTCAAGTTATACTTGAAAAACCATAAATTTTTGTGAAGTTATACATAAGTTCTAACTAAGAACTAAGAAATATGAACTAAGAAATGTCAAATCTCGGAACGCATTTGGATGCAAGACTTGCATTTTTTGAGAGTACTCTTACAATACTCAAATACAGCGTTGGGAATTTCAAATTTTAAGAAACTTCAAACTTAAATTTTCTAAAAAAAAGATATATTTTTTGAAAAACAAAAAACATCACATCTCGAAAACTAGTATAATTTGAGCGGCGATGCTTAAAGGCAGAATTTGAAACCTAAGAAGTTACTCTGCCAGCCCCATACTATAGAATTAGGAATTTCAGAATTGAAAAAAGAGTTATAATTTAACTTTTCAAAGTTTCTGTTCAAAAAAATTACAAAAAAAACGTTATATCTGGAAAACTATGAACATTTGACCATTATTATTTGCATGCTTGATTCGTAACCCTGTGAATATTTGGACAGCCCTCACTACAGAGCTGGGAACTTCCAATTATGATTTAAAAAAATTATAAAAGATTTTTTGTTTTCTTGAAGTTTTTGAAAAACCGCAAAAAACGTCATGTCCCAAAAAGTATAGGGTTTCGAGCACTCATACTTGGAGGCAAAATTTAGAACTTCTTAGAGTATCCAGACAGAGTCTCACTTTAGAGTTGGGAACTTCAAATTAAGTGAAAGTTTTTCCATATTTAAGATATTTGAAAAATTTCGAAAAAATCTTAAAAAACATCATATCTTGAAAAGTACAAGGATCTAAACAGTCATATTCAAAGGCAATTTTCGCAACCCATGAAAAGACCCAGTTTTCAAAATCAGCATTGAGATCTTCAAAGTTTTTTTAAATCTAAATTTTTTGAAAATTTTGGAAAAAATTCATAAAAAACATCAAATCTCAAAAAACTACATGTTTTTGAGCAGTCATGTTGGGAGGTAAAAATTGCAATTCCTGAGATTACTAGAAAAGCACACAACTACAGCCTGGTTGTCAAAAATTGAGAAATTTTTCAAAATTAATTTTATAAGCTAAATATGTTTTTTATATAGGGACCGCAACACATAGAAAAACTCTGACAGCATAACTCTATTGGGCTGCTTGTCTTAAAATTGTTGGAATAACTAATGAATTCAAACAGGGAACTCGAATAAAATCTTAACTATTGAAATATACGATATAGCTTCCTTGTAAATGAATTCTTTCGTTAAACATGCAACAATATTAAGTTCAAAAAGCTTAAAGATGGCGTGTTAATGAAATCAGCATTTACATTTATAACAGATAGTTCTAAGCAACACTCCAGACTCCTCAGTTTCTCGGATCTTCAGTATAAAGCGTCTTTTTCACCATCGGAAAGGGCTGCAAAATCTGCCGTCAGCCTTCCTGATCAACGGGATGTACTCGATAACGATTGTAACTGTAGAATCGTTACAGTTGGAGCGTCTTCTTTTGGAACTCCGAGTTAAATCGTGTTTCAATCTTCGTTGTCTCAACTCTTCGTTTGTCTGAGTTTCGCGGTTTTCCAGTAGTCGCGATAAATAAAAACGTTACGTGTCATGCACGCTCAAATCGAAAATTTAAAAACAAATATTTCGGTCTAAACTGACCCTTCCCAATTCATTCTCTTCAACAAATAGGACTGTTAACCGTCAGAATTGGCATTCCGGGCAATTAAACTTCTCGAACTAAATTTTTTTTGTCGCACTTTTTTTGGCGGCATTCTGGTCTAATGGCACATATTCCTCGGACAGCCAGGTCAATATCTTCTTTGAACGCCGAGTAACTTGAACGCCGAGTAACTGGAGATATCAACATGCTCCAGACTGACTGGAACTCTTTCATGTCACCAGACGAGTATGAATCTGAGCTTTTAGATCTTTTGCTCGCGAACAACTTCTCCCAATTACTTCGGTATCCGAACAATGAAATCGGTTTGCTGAACGTCCTATTTACCAATGATCAGGAGATGGTGATAAACTGTTTTGCGAACAAAGAATTGGAAGCGACGTTGCGGTACAATGAGAGATGCTTCTCGAATCACATGCCGTATTTAGCTGTCCTGCACTCAAGAGGAGAAGTTCGAGTCTTCAAGAAATTTTGTCCAGCAACCGTGTCCTTTGCGGGCGGTAACTTCGATGAGTTGAACGAAAAATTTTTATTGTATCCATTCGATCCCATCTGCTATAGTAACTGCGATGTTCTTGTCAGCTCTTGTTATGATTGGTTAAGACGAAGAATTTAGGAAGTGTTTCCGGAGAAAACCAGCCACCGCAAGATCTTCATAGATCTTGATGAAGAAGCGGTGCTTACACCGACTCGCTGTTACGACTTCGATGTTTCTGTTTTGTCTGTTCAGGGGACTTTTTCCCTACGCTTTTGTATTTTAAGCGTGAATTCACATTATTATGATTAATATTAAGACAGTTTGTAGACCACATTGGATTCCAGATCGTGAGAGAATGACGACCTAAGGAGGAAATAGCGGTTTTCAATTTCCGGGTCTTAAACACAATTTGTTTTTTGTTGATGCTCCGCGCCTTGTTTACAAACAATTGACATTGATTTCCACGATATTGAAGCATGAGCATTAGTCATTTCTCTTCTCGCTTGTCATTTGTTACCCGAGCTTCTCTCTTATTGGTATTAATTTTGCTACAAGAATTTTGCTTTGTGTTTCCGACTCAACTTTGGATGACTACTCATCTGGATACTGATTTTCCTTCCATTGCTGTCTTTTGATCATCATTGCTTCATTGTAAAATTCCCATAAAGATGTGCGCCTCAAAATCTTGTGCACCGTACACTTTTTTGTATTTCTCTTGAACTTCAATGGTGCGCAACTGCTGAAGTTTAGAAGCGTGCCAGTGTCCGTTGATATTTGGTACCATCCATATTTAACTTGCTTGTTGCAATCTACTTTTATATTGATATCTAAAAAAGCCCAGTCACTGGTCTCATTAAGTGTTTCAAAAGTGAACTGTAAATTAGGATGCAATTTGTTAGCTGCTTGGAATACCACGCTCAGGTCGTCTTTAACAGTCCTTACAATACCGTCTACATAGAAAAAGTTTCATACCTGCTACGGTCAGCTCATATTCACGCCTCTCATTGCACGATTTGCAGAAACAAACTTTTTTGATATGCCTTTGTAATTTTCTTCCAAAATGCCTCCACAATATTTATGATACCAATTCAAACAATCCCAATATTCCACTGCGTTGGTTTTGAAAATCACCCTTCTTTTGCATTTTGGGCCTTTTCGTTAATGCTCTCTAGGATATCAATCTTTTGAGGGATGTCCATAGCCGGAACCTTCTCATAGTCTTGCAATCAAAGATTTGCCAGAATGACTGCCAGGAATGCAGCAATGGTCAATGCGTCCTTCTGTACTTTCCATATGTCGTTGAACTTAAAATAGACTTCAGTAACAACTATGTACAAAATGCGTTTCATTGTACTTCTTGACAAGTCAGGTGGCTCATTCTGGCTGTATAATTTCCTCAGAGCGATGTCATTGGCATCTTTGAGTAGAAAATTTGGGTACAGGATTTTCACTTCCAAGGAAATGATACACTCTTCAGATTCTAATTTAGTATTCTCTATCATACCTCTAGCTGTTTCAGTGTTTGTCTCAATGTTTGCGCCCTGGATTTTATCGAAATATTTTGGTTGTGTTTTATTCAGTTTCCCATAAAAACTACCGGGGCGAGAGAGGAGAAGTTGTAGTGTTGTATCTTTTATATGTACTTTAGCAAGTCCATAAAGACGTGCACGCTGACCACCAGTTGACCTCATTCTCGCATATAAGCCATCTGTAATCTCATCCCTTTTGTTCATGGCTAGTAGTTCTTTGTTCTTGTTCAGTAAAAAAAAACCATTCTATCAATCGGAGATGGATCGACCTTTTCAACCACGTCCTAGCTTTTCTAAATCTGAAAAAGAATCTGATGTTACATAAATTCAATTCAGAACATTCTGGGAAGCTAAAAATGTCGAATATAACTAGCCTGTAGCTTCGAAATTAAAACAACTCAAAGAAAACAGCATAATTTGGAAAAAGATCTGCACCCTTTGAGTGTGACCTGACACCAACCAATGGGTTGGTAATTACAAAAATTCCAAAAATTTTTTTTCAAATTTTTTTTTAAAACTTTGAGAAACTATAAAGTTTCGTCAAGTTATACTTGAAAAACCATAAATTTTTGTGAAGTTATACATAAGTTCTAACTAAGAACTAAGAAATATGAACTAAGAAATATCAAATCTCGGAACGCATTTGGATGCAAGACTTGCATCTTTTGAGAGTACTCTTACAATACTCAAATACAGCGTTGGGAATTTCAAATTTTAAGAAACTTCAAACTAGCATAATTTGAGCGGCGATGCTTAAAGGCAGAATTTGAAACCTAAGAAGTTACTCTGCCAGCCCCATACTATAGAATTAGGAATTTCAGAATTGAAAAAAGAGTTATAATTTAACTTTTCAAAGTTTCTGTTCAAAAAAATTACAAAAAAAAAACGTTATATCTGGAAAACTATGAACATTTGACCATTATTTTTTGCATGCTTGATTCGTAACCCTGTGAATATTTGGACAGCCCTCACTACAGAGCTGGGAACTTCCAATTATGATTTAAAAAAATTATAAAAGATTTTTTGTTTTCTTGAAGTTTTTGAAAAACCGCAAAAAACGTCATGTCCCAAAAGTACAGGGTTTCGAGCACTCATACTTGGAGGCAAAATTTAGAACTTCTTAGAGTATCCAGACAGAGTCTCACTTTACAGTTGGGAACTTCAAATTAAGTGAAAGTTTTTCCATATGTAAGATATTTGAAAAATTTCGAAAAAACCTTAAAAAACATCATATCTTGAAAAGTACAAGGATCTAAACAGTCATATTCAAAGGCAATTTTCGCAACCCATGAAAAGACCCAGTTTCCAAAATCAGCCTTGAGATCTTCAAAAGTTTTTTTAAATCTAAATTTTTTGAAAATTTTGGAAAAAATTCATAAAAAACATCAAATCTCAAAAAAACTACATGTTTTTGAGCAGTCATGTTGGGAGGTAAAAATTGCAATTCCTGAGATTACTAGAAAAACACACAACTACAGCCTGGTATATCAAAAATTGAGAAGTTTTTCAAAATTAATTTTATAAGCTAAATATGTTTTTTTATATAGGGACCGCAACACATAGAAAAACTCTGACAGCATAACTCTATTGGGCTGCTTGTCTTAAAATTGTTGGAATAACTAATGAATTCAAACAAGGAACTCGAATAAAATCTTAACTATTGAAATATACGATATAGCTTCCTTGTAAATGAATTCTTTCGTTAAACATGCAACAATATTAAGTTCAAAAAGCTTAAAGATGGCGTGTTAATGAAATCAGCATTTACATTTATAACAGATAGTTCTAAGCAACACTCCAGACTCCTCAGTTTCTCGGATCTTCAGTATAAAGCGTCTTTTTCACCATCGGAAAGGGCTGCAAAATCTGCCGTCAGCCTTCCTGATCAACGGGATGTACTCGATAACGATTGTAACTGTAGAATCGTTACAGTTGGAGCGTCTTCTTTTGGAACTCCGAGTTAAATCGTGTTTCAATCTTCGTTGTCTCAACTCTTCGTTTGTCTGAGTTTCGCGGTTTTCCAGTAGTCGCGATAAATAAAAACGTTACGTGTCATGCACGCTCAAATCGAAAATTTAAAAACAAATATTTCGGTCTAAACTGACCCTTCCCAATTCATTCTCTTCAACAAATAGGACTGTTAACCGTCAGAATTGGCATTCCGGGCAATTAAACTTCTCGAACTAAATTTTTTTTGTCGCACTTTTTTTGGCGGCATTCTGGTCTAATGGCACATATTCCTCGGACAGCCAGGTCAATATCTTCTTTGAACGCCGAGTAACTCAAAAAATTGGTGCAGTGCCATCAAAAAGAACTAAAAAATGTTAAGCCAAAGTAAATTTTATCCACATCCCATCGCTCATTTCCTGTTATAAATGGCATCATACTACATCGATATAGCCTCCTAACATTTTCATTAATCTACATTCTGAGGATACGACCTAATTTTTTTCTCAAATTGAATTTTTCCATTCAGGGGGTTAAAAAAAGTTGGGACACAGGACAGACCTGTAAAACAACAAACTGAAACCATTTATTTATGCGTCCTCCCTTCTGGAACTTTAGTTGTTATTGTTATCCAGAATATAAAAATTAGGAAATTCGGTGGTCAGAGAGAACAAGAAAAGATTGCCCGTTTTCAATGAGAATTAAATTCTTCATGTAATTACAGATCGAACGTTTCTCTTAACTGGTTAAAAGCAATCATACAGGTCGCAGGCTGGAAAATTTCAAACATACTTTCCGCTCAAGCCCTTGTATATAAATGATAGGGGTCTCCAAAAACTCTAAGAAAATCACAATCCAAATTCATACTTGCAAGAATGCTAAACTCAAGTAAACAAAAGTTCTTCTATCAAAAAGTTTCAACTTCAAATTTAGTTAGCATGGTTGTTCATTTGGATTTTTGCATACAAAACAATTTTAAGTTTCAATATCTTGTTTGTAGCACATGTTTTTTTTAATTTTTTTTGTCCTTTAGAAGTTCTCACTTTTCTAGTTTTCTTCAATCTTCTTTTGCTTCTTGTCATCCATGTGTTATTAATGTTCCATCTCCTCTTGTGACATCGACTCTGCACTCTCGGTGTCAGTGCCTTGGAACTTATCAGTGGCCATTGCTATGCTGTTGGAAGCAGTCCACCATCAACTCTTCTCTTCTACCCTTTGTTTACAACAAGGTAGAGGATCCACAGTAGTCTCCCAGTTTCTGTAGAAGCTGTTGTGGAGGCATAACTTGACGCTTCTCTCCAGATATTCATTAAAAATTTCTTCCGTTTCTCTTCCTACAATCAATTTTGTTCAAATTCTACTTCACTGATGGATTAAACGCATTCTGATCAGCTCGTAAGATTTTGCTGACATTCTTGCAAGTGTCACTCTTTTTGGCACTGAGAATTGTTGATCCACTATTTACCTTGTACTCTTCATCTCTTCACCACGAAGGGTACTGTGTATGGGCTTTTGCAGATAAGAACCACATTCGAGCCTACTAGGTATCGAGCTCCAGACGGCTTATGATATGCTTCGCGCTGCCCTATTTTCATTTCCATTTCTATCCTTTCTATCCATTTTTCGATGTATTCCTATTCAGTCTGTAAAACTCCCAAAACTCTTGTACACTGATGGCTGTGGCCATCTCATGCTTTTTTCTAGATTCAATAAAGACACTAAGAAACCAAACCTGCTGTACAATACTACTGCAGCCACTGGTTTCACTTCACTTCCTCCATGACTATCCTCTTCTATGTTTGTTTTCGTTTTTGTCTTCATCGCCAAATTTTCAAACAATATCATTAAATGATTGTGCTGCTTCGTAAGTGTCTTCACGCAGTCCAAACCTCCACAGATGTGCCCTTCTAATCCACAGATTTTTACCAGACAGCTACCAAGCTCACTCCACTGTCTTTTCTTTGTTCAATTTAAATTAGTTGCATGAGAAATAGTGAGCTCATGGTTGAGTCTCAGCATCCCCAGTCCACTAGGCCACTCCTTAATGCAGGACTGAAACTCTATTAATATTAAGTTAGTATATTACTATTTTTAAAAGAATTATTGAAATGTGAATTCGAACTTTTTCGGAAATATGTCCATCGTCAGGTTAATGAAATTGATATAAAATGAATTACAGATGTTAAAACATCATGAAAGACCTTTAAGTGGTTCTAAACAAAAAAAAAATATATCTTTCCGATAATCAAATTTAAGCATTATTATGTAAAAAATTCGTAATCTTTACTTTTCCTCGAAATTCTGAGATTTTAGATCTTACTTAGCGTTTTCTTATGCTAACTGTTCGATTTTACAAAGTTTTCGATTGACATGTTCGATATCCTAGGCCAAAAAAATTCTCGGACTAAAATCTAAAAGTTAGCTCCCTACTCCTGAATTCATCCCGCGTGTTGACCCCTGGCCTCTGATTCCTAATGTGCAGCGCTTCTAATATTAAGAGTTTCATTGCATTGTTTGACTGATCTACTATCTCCTAACTTAAATGAGCTGCTGTCTCTTCCTCTCCATATTGACGTCTTTGTACGCCTACAGGCGAATCCTTTTTCTTGTGTTCTTCAATCCTTGCGGCCAAATGTCGAACAGTTTGTCTAACATAGATGGAATTACATCGCTAAACCGCGCAATTTAACATATGCACGCATGCACTCTTTCTCGTTCTGAGTTGAACGAGAAAGAGTATCAAGTCTCTTTCTTTTCAGCTCCTGGATTGTATTCTCATCATACAATCCCCGTTCTGGTTAGCCTAATTGTTGTGATAAGCTTATTAAATAGTCTCATTTTGAATGCGATGTTGCGACGCGATGACACTGACGAATAGCGATCAATCGAACAAATAGCGATCAATCGAACGACCTGAGAGGCACAGTTGGTCGAGTGGCTACAACGTGCACTTCCCAGCAGAGCAACCTGTGTTCGAGCCCACGCAGGAGCTGGTTTTGTGGAGCTGTTTTCCTATAGCCGGATCGGAAGCCATCTCTCCGGGACTGGAAAAAGCACATCTTTCCGGTCGCCATTCATCTGGTCAGAGCAGCACAATCAAATTCAACATACAACTAGCGTTAGCGTGAGGTTCAAGGCTCTGTGGCAGAGCAGCCGCTTCGCATCCGAAAGGTCGGCAGTTCGAGCCTCACCGAGATCGAATCTTTTTTTTTGGTCCAAATTTATTTTCCACGTGTCTATCTTTATTCTGAGCCTTTCAAAAGACTTATAAAGAATGGAAACTGAACGCTATCAACAACAGAGATCTTCTGGATAGCGGAATACTGTTTGCCGGCATTGCGTCAAAAGTATCCATCCTGGAAAAGATGTCTTCCTCTGGGTCGCTCACATCCATACAGAACATAGTTAGCAAAATTTAAGCAGCGCCGAGACAAAAAGATGAGAAATGATCCGATGAAAAAAAAATTGAGTATCAAATACGCATCGACGGTATAGCCGCAAACAAAAAAGTGTCTACGATCAGAGCAATCGAAGACGAATACAAAGAAGTGATGTCTGTCTTCAAAGCTGTCGGTGAAAGTCCCGTTGTACATGATCTGAGAAGACTGGGTAGAAAAACTGAAACTCGAAAAAGACCAAGAACAATTCTGGTGAGACTCAAGTCTGTCAATGAGGTTAAACGCATACTTGCCAGAGCCAAGCAGCCTTAGAAAATCAGAAGAAACCAAGAACGTGTTCGTCTCTCGAGGACTAGCGAAAGAAGAAATAGCCCAACAGAATGCAATCTTGAAGAAAAGACTCGAACTTATCTCCGCTGGAGCTTCAAGAGAATCTCTTTCTATCCGTAACTTGACTCTATACAAAGATGGCAAGAAGTACGAGCTAATTCAAGAAGACCAATGACTACAAGAAAAACTTTGTTGACTGATCAAGTGACCTGTTTGACTGATCACGTGCCACATTCTACTCTGTTTTTACCCTATTACGAGCTGACCAGCAAAAAAATGAAATGTTATGATAGTACAGGAAATACTCGTCATGGCGGAGTACTGATCGGTGTCAAAAAGTCACTGCCATCTGACGGTGTCGAACTCAACTTGGATTTTGACGATGTGTGCGCCTGTTTTGTCAAGAATCTCCAAGTGCTGATCGTGACAGTCTACAGTGCTGACAATGGAAGTCAATACAGATGGAGCCTTGCACAGTTTAGTTCCTTGTTCAGTAGTATCCAGTCGTTTTGTGATGAGAAAAGGCAAGGTGTTCGGGTGATTATTGCCGGAGATATCAACATGCTCCAGACTGACTAGAACTCTTTCATGTCACCAGACGAGTATGAATCTGAGCTTTTAGATCTTTTGCTCGCGAACAACTTCTCCCAATTGATTCGATATCCGAACAATGAAAGCGATTTGCTGAACGTCCTATTTACCAATGATCAGGAGATGGTGATAAACTGTTTTGCGAACAAAGAATTGGAAGCGAAGTTGCGGTACAATGAGAGATGCTTCTCCAATCACATGCCGTATTTAGCTGTCCTGCACTCAAGAGAAGAAGTTCAAGTCTTCAAGAAATTTTGTCCACCAACCGTGTCCTTTGCGAGCGGTAACTTCGATGAGTTGAACGAAAAAATTTTATTGTATCCATTCGATCCCATCTGCTATAGTAACTGCGATGTTCTTGTCAGCTCTTGGTATGATTGGGTAAGACGAAGAATTGAGGAAGTGTTTCCGGAGAAAACCAGCCACCGCAAACTACTAACCCCACGGGTGTCCAAAAGGTTGAAAACTGCACGCAAGCAGAAGCCCATGCACGTAGTATCGCAGTTGGAGCTGACATTAAAAGAAGCGTTGGACAATGATCAGATAGATTATGAGGGAAAGCTCTTCGAGATTCGTTGTTTCTCGAGAATATACAAGTACTTCAAAACAGTGAAAGCGCCCTACCGATTCCCGTGCAGACTATATTAGATAAAGAAGACGCCGTGACAGACGTTGAGAAAAGCAACTTGTTCAATCGATTTTTCGCATCAGTGTACAATGTATCAAGCTGCTTCGGAATAGATCTTGATGAAGAAGCGGTGCTTACACCGACTCGCTGTTACGACTTCGATGTTTCTGTGGACAAGTTGTCTGGTATAATGCAGAAACTCAAAGTCTCAAAAAGTGGAGGACAAGATTGTTTACCAGTTCGCTTGTTCAGAGAGTGCCGTTCCCTAGCCAAGTCCCTACATCTGCTATTCCGGACTCTCAAATCCGAAGGGAAGTTCCCGTTTGCCTGGAAAGAGTGAGTGATCATCCCAATTTCTAAGAAGGAAGATAAAGCCAATGTTGCCAACTACAGGCCTGTGTCGCTCTTGAATATAAAATCGAAGACCTTTGAGAATGCTTGTTCGATGCTGTTTACTCACACGTTCAGCCTTACTTGACGAAACTCCAGTATGGGTTCATGAAGAGGCGCTCTATAATCTTGCAACTATTGGAACTCACAGACCGAGTTTTATACTCCAACAAGCTTAGCCATGTCGAAATTGTATTTCTTGATTTTGCTAAGGCTTTCGATGAAGTCGATCAATCTGTCCTTACTCGGAAGCTCTGGCAATGGGGTTTCGGTGGTGAACTTTTTGCAGTTCTGAAGGACTATCTGCGCAACAAGCGCCATAGAGTGAAACTCAATGGTGTTCTATCTGACTGCCTAGATGTCACCAGCGGAGTCCCCCAAGGATCTATGTTGGGGCCTTTGCTATTTTGTTGTTCATCAACGATCTACCGGATTGTGTACGCGAAGCGCTACCAGAATTGTTTGCTGATGATGTTGAACTCTTTGTAGCATATGAAAACGACACCGAAGACCCTGTAGTTGATGACCTTTTTCGTCTGAAGACGTGGGCAGATGAAAACAAGATGATGTTTAGTGCTGACAAATGTAAGTTCCTGGTCCTCAAGTGTAGCAGGGATGCACCGGGGCACCACCGCGAGAACCTGCCTATTACGCTTCATAAGGCTCAGAAGGAAAAATATTTGGGAGTCACTATAACTAGTAGTTTCTCTTGGAGCCCACACATAAAAGATAGATGTGGCAAAGCAATGCAGAGCTTCTTCCTCATCAAAAGGAATTCCTCTTCTAGTTTGTCATTTTTATCGAAACTCAATTTGTATAAGTCTTTCATAGTACCCATTCTTCTTTATGGGCATCAAGTTTGGAATGCAAACAATACCGACTATATTATCATCGAACGAGTTCAACGAAGAGTGACAACTTGGATTCTAGCGGAGTCATCAGCTGTCCCATACAAAGATCGACTCCACAACCTAAAACTGCTACCTTTGTTGCTCTACATGCAGCTTCATGACGTGCTTTTCCTCTCTAAAGTCCTCAATAGCAACTATGATTTCGACTGGTCGCGTTTTGTGCAGTTCCATAGTGATAACTCGACACGCTGTGGTTCAACCGTTCAATTCGATGTCCATAGAACTCGATTGCAGCGTAGTAAAAACAACTTTTGGTATCGCACTACAAAACTCATCAACAGTCTCCCACAAGCTTTAGACTTTTTCAACCATACTGGATTGAAAAGCAGGCTTTCCGCTTTCTACTGGAGGTTTTTCTACAGTGTTTTTGATGACAGTCAACCATGTACCTGGCGCGTTGCGTGCCCTTGCAACTTATGTTTAAATGTGTCTCATAGTTACCTCATGTTGTTGTGATGTTTTTGTTTTGTCTGTTCAGGGGGTTTTTTATCTCTTCGCTTTTGTATTTTAAGCGTGAATTCACATTATTATGATTAATATTAAGACAGTTTGTAGACCACATTGGATTTCAGATTGTGAGAGAATGACGACCTAAGGAGGAAAGAGCGGTTTTCAATTTCCGGGTCTTAAACATAATTTGTTCTTTGTTGATGCTTCGCGCCTTGTTTGCAAACAATTGACATTGATTTCCACGATATTGAAGCATGAGCATTAGTCATTTCTCTTCTCGCTTGTCATTTGTTACCCGAGCTTCTCTCTTAGTTGGTATTAATTTTGCTACAAAAATTTTGCTTTGTGTTTCCGACTCAACTTTGGACGACTACTCATCTGAATACTGATTTTCCTTCCATTGCTGTCTATTGATCATCATTGCTTCATCGTAAAATTCCCATAAAGATGTGCGCCTCAAAATATTGTGCACCGTACACTTTTTTGTATTTCTCTTGCACTTCAATGGTGCGCAACTGCTGAAGTTTAGAAGCGTGCCAGTATCCGTTGATATTTGGTACCATCCTTATTTAACTTGCTTGTTGCAATCTACTTTTATATTGATATCTAAAAAAGCCCAGTCGCTGTTCTCATTAAGTGTTTCAAAAGTGAACTGTTAATTAGGATTCAATTTGTTAGCTGCTTGGAATACCACGCTCAGGTCGTCTTTAACAGTCCTTACAATACATAGTACGTGGTGTTGTACCTTTCATATGTACTTTGGCAAGTCCATAAAGACGTGCACGCTGACCACCAGTTGACCTCATTCTCGCATATAAGCCATCTGTAATCTCATCCCTTTTGTTCATGGCTAGTAGTTCTTTGTTCTTGTTCAGTAAAAAAACCATTCTATCAATCGGAGATGGATCGACCTTTTCAACCACGTCCTGGTTTTTCTAAATCTGAAAAAGAATCTGATGTTACATAAATTCAATTCAGAACATTCCGGGAAGCTAAAAATGTCGAATTTAACTAGCCTGTAGCTTCGAAATTAAAACAACTCGAAGAAAACAGCATAATTTGGAAAAATATCTGCACCCTTTGAGTGTGACCTGACACCACCCAATGGGTTGGTAATTACAAAATTTCCAAAAAAAAATTTTCAAATTTTTTTATTAACACTTTGAGAAACTATAAAGTTTCGTCAAATTATACTTGAAAAACCATAAATTTTTGTGAAGTTATACATAAGTTCTAACTAAGAACTAAGAAACATGAACTAAGAAATGTCAAATCTCGGAAAGCATTTGGATGCAAGACTTGCATCTTTTGAGAGTACTCTTACAATACTCAAATACAGCGTTGGGAATTTCAAATTTTAAAAAACTTCAAACTTAAATTTTCTAAAAAAAAGATATATTTTTTGAAAAACAAAAAAACATCACATCTCGAAAAGTAGCACAACTTGAGCGGCGATGTTTAAAGGCAGAATTTGAAACCTAAGAAGTAACTCTGCCAGCCCCATACTATAGAATTAGGAATTTCAGAATTGAAAAAAGAGTTGTAATTTAACTTTTCAAGTTTCTGTTCAAAAAAATTACAAAAAGGAAAACTATGAACATTTGACCGTTATTTTTGCATGCTTGATTCGCAACCCTGTGAATATTTGGACAGCCCTCACTACAGAGCTGGGAACTTCCAATTATGATTTAAAAAAATTATAAAAGATTTTTTGTTTCGTGAAGTTTTTGAAAAATCGCAAAAAACGTCATGTCCCAAAAAGTACAGGGTTTCGAGCACTCATACTTGGAGGCAAAATTTAGAACTTCTTAGAGTATTGAGACAGAGTCTCACTTTAGAAATGGGAACTTCAAATTAAGTGAAAGTTTTCCCATATGTAAGATATTTGAAAAATTTCGAAAAAACCTTAAAAAACATCATATCTTGAAAAGTACAAGGATCTAAACAGTCATATTCAAAGGCAATTTTCGCATTCCATGAAAAGACCCAGTTTCCAAAATCAGCATTGAGATCTTCAAAATTTTTTTAAATCTAAATTTTTTGAAAATTTTGGAAAAAATTCATAAAAAACATCAAATCTCAAAAAAACTACATGTTTTTCAGCAGTCATGTTGAGAGGTAAAAATTGCAATTCCTGAGATTACTAGGAAAGCACACAACTACAGCCTGGTATATCAAAAATTGAGAAATTTTTCAAAATTATTTTTATAAGCTAAATATGTTTTTTATATAGGGACCGCAACACATAGAAAAACTCTGACAGCATAACACTATTGGGCTGCTTGTCTTAAAATTGTTGGAATAACTAATGAATTCAAACACGGAACTCGAATAAAATCTTAACCATTGAAATATACAATATAGCTTCCACGTAAATGAATTCTTTCGTTAAACATGCAACTATATTAAGTTCAAAAAGCTTAAAGATGGCGTGTTAATGAAGTCAGCATTTACATTTATAATAGATAGTTCTAAGCAACACTCCAGACTCCTCAGTTTCTCGGATCTTCAGTATAAAGCATCTTTTTCACCATCGGAAAGGGCTGCAAAATCTCCCGTCAGCCTTCCTGATCAACGGGATGTACTCGATAACGATTGTAACTGTAGAATCGTTACATTTGGAGCGTCTTCTTTTGGAACTCCGAGTTAAATCGTGTTTCAATCTTCGTTGTCTCAACTCTTCGTTTGTCTGAGTTTCGCGGTTTTCCAATAGTCGCGATAAATAAAAACGTTACGTATCATGCACGCTCAAATCGAAAATTTAAAAACAAATATTTCGGTCTAAACTGACCCTTCCCAATTCATTCTCTTCAACAAATAGGACTGTTAACCGTCAGAATTGGCATTCCGGGCAATTAAACTTCTCGAAATAAAAATTTTTTTGTCGCACTTTTTTGGCGGCATTCTGGTCTAATGGCACATATTCCTCGAACAGCCAGGTCAATATCTTCTTTGAACGTCAAGTAACTCAAAAAATTGGTGCAGTGCCATCAAAAAAAACTAAAAAATGTTAAGCCAAAGTAAATTTTATCCACATCCCATCGCTCATTTCCTGTTACAAATGGCATCGTACTACATCGATATAGCCTCCTAACAGTTTCAATAATCTGCACTCTGAGGATATGACCTAATGTTGAATCAATTTTTTTTACTTCTGGCTTCAATTTTTTTCTCAAATTGAATTTTTCCATTCAGGGGGTTAAAAAAAGTTGGGACACAGGACAGACCTGCAAAACAACAAACTGAAACCATTTAACTATGCGTCCTCCCTTCTGGAGCTTTAGTTGTTATTGTTATCCAGAATATAAAAATTAAGAAATTCGGTGGTCAGAAAGAACAAGAAAAGATTGCCCGTTTTCAATGAGAATTAAATTCTTCATGTAATGACAGATCGAACTTTTTTCTTAACTGGTTAAAAGCAATCATGCAGATCGCAGGCTGGAAAACTTCAAACATACTTTCCGCTCAAGCCCTTGTATATAAATGATAGGGGTCTCTAAAAACTCAAAGAAAATCACAATCCAAATTTATACTTGCAACAATGCTAAACTCAAGTAAACTAAAGTTCTTCTATCAACAAGTTTCAACTTCAAATTCAGTTAGCATGGTTGTTCATTTGGATTTTTGCATACAAAACAATTTTGAGTTTCAATATCTTGTTTGTAGCACATGTTTTCTTTAATTTTTTTTGTCTTTTAGAAGTTCTCACTTTTCTAATTTTTTTATATCCTCTTTTGCTTCTTGTCATCCATGTGTTATTAATGTTCCATCTCCTCTTGTGACATCGACTCTGCACTCTCGGTGTCAGTGCCTTTGAACTTATCAGTGGCCATTGCTATGCTGTTGGAAGCAGTCCACCATCAACTCTGCTCTTCTACCCTTTGTTTACAACAAGGTAGAGGATCCACAGTAGTCTCCCAGTTTCTGTAGAAGCTGTTGTGGAGGCATAACTTGACACTTCTCTCCAGATATTCCTTAAAAATTTCTTCCGTTTCTCTTCCTACAATCAATTTTGTTCAAATTCTACTTCACTGATGGATTAAACGCATTCTGATCAGCTCGTAAGATTTTGCTGACATTCTTGCAAGTGTCACTCATTTTGGCACTGAGAATTGTTGATCCACTATTTACCTTGTGCTCTTCTTCTCTTCACCACGAAGGGTACTGGGTATGGGCTTTTGCAGATAAGAGCCAGATTCGAGCCTACTAGGTATCGAGCTCCAGACGGCTTATGATATGCTTCGCGCTGCCCTATTTTCATTTCCATTTCTATCCTTTCTATCCATTTTTCGATGTATTCCTATTTAGTCTGTAAAACTCCCGGAAACTCTTGTACACTGATGGCTGTGGCGATCTCATGCTTTTTTCTAGATTCAATAAAGACACTAAGAAACCAAACCTGCTGTACAATACTACTGCAGCCACTGGTTTCACTTCACTTCCTCCATGACTATCCTCTTCTAAGTTGTTTCCGTTTTTGTCTTCATCGCCAAATTTTCAAACAGTATCATTAATTGTTTGTGCTGCTTCGTAAGTGTCTTCACGCGGTCCAAACCTCCAGAGATGTGCCATTCTAATCCACAGATTTTTACCAGACAGCTACCAGGCTCACTCCAGTTGCACTGTCTTTTCTTTGTTGCTCCTAAAGGCTGCAGTCATCAAACTGTAGATAGTGATCAGGTCGTGCAAAATACAGTCAGTAATTAGGTCTACTTGCGTTGCTCGCCCTATCTTGCGTTGCTCGCCATATCGCGTCGGCGTTGGGACTTGGGCCCCAAGATGGCTTCATCATTTCATAGTCGAAAAAACGATGACGTGTATCTTCATTGATGAAAGGGTTGTAAGCCATTCCAACAAATCCCGGCACGTAGTGGTACAATTTCTTCCTGATTGGTCCACAGTACTCAATAGAGTTCACAAGGCTTCCCATAGATTTTTTTGTGAGTCCAAGTTTGTTGGAAAATCTTCTGATCTCATCTATCTTTCTCAACGGCTCCACTTCCACTGGTTCTTTCACATTCTTTTTTAGTGGCTTGCTCTGATGAAATTCCACAGGTGCTTGCAAGAGTATTGTTTTCCCAGGGCCACTTCCTTCTTTCAACAACCTCGCGCAGGTGTTCAGCGCTGGTTCTGACATTTGTTACAATAAGAACCTGACAAAACAGAGAGCGTCTTTCCGTTTTGCGCACGCCACTGCCGCTCCCTCACAAATTACCAGGTCTTTCAAATGCATCATTAAGAGTACATTTTCCTCCTTCGAAGTGTTCCTTTCCTCCGAGTCGTACTCATGTATTTTAGATCCCGCCATGCACCAGGTGAGTCGGAGCTGCAACTCAGTCCTATTGTATGGTTTGCTATGAGAGACTGTACTTTTGGTGTCGTTCTTCTTTCTTTCTCAAAATGATGAAAAAATGCTGCCCTCCACGGTAATCCCATTCCTTGATCCGCTGTTTTTGTGTGCATTCCCGTTGGGGCTAGTGTTCCATAGGCCTTCCTCTTCATAGTCGTGTCCCTGATATTTCCCTCTAGAGATTTCCCTCTAGATAACACTCCATAGCTCTTTTGTTTTCTAGAGCTATCAGATGTCCTACGATTTATCAGATGTGGCCGATTTCCTGCATTTCACCGTTACCACGAATCCACCGGCGGGATCGTCTATCGCGACTGTCTCTGATACGGTTAAACGGTTGTATTCAACCAGAATTAGTTGTCCTACGTCGCTTCCCTTGCCGTGGTTCAAGCTTGAAGGCTTGAAGTCCTTGAGGGTGTTTTCGCCACACTGACTCATTAATTCCATTACCAAAGTTGCTCCCATAAGAATGGGATCACTCCTTTTGGCATTGAAGCTGGCTGATCTTAGTCAGGAAATGAGAATAGGCGGCCCCATCGCTTTGTCCGTCATCTTTGCAGTGCCTTGCGAATTTTCATCGCCTTGACCCATGTCTACAGCACATTCTACTCGTTTTCTTTTTCGTAGATTGGCAACCTTGGCTGGAGGTTCAGGACCCATTTTCGTTTTTGCAGATTTTCTCACCTTAATTTTACTGCCCATTCTCATTTTCAGGTCGCTGATTTTAACAATCAAAAACTTTGAGCGCATTGTCCCTTTTCGCGTCCTGGACAGATACAATAATTCGTTGTTGCTTCCATGACGCGTCATTTTGATAGAAGAACTTGTTTTACGCTCATCGGTAGCAAAATCAATGAATAACCCACTCTTTTTTGCCTCAGACTCACTTAGTTGTTAAAATTTTTCCGCATCAGCTATCCATTAAGATCTGTTTTTAGCATCGATTGAGACCCGTAGCACTGAATTACCGCCCAGACCTGTTCCATGAAAGCAACTCTGTTTATTCCACAGCCAGTTCAATTTTCGTTATCACGTTGAGTAACTTCCCACACTTCCGGTAGAGTTCCAAGGAAAAGTACTCGGACTGCGTTCACTATCTTCCTTCTGCGAGGTGAATATAATAATAGTCTATTCGTTGTCTTTTCGATTTTTCCAGGAGAGCTGCTCTCCGGTACATTACTAAATGTAATCATCAAGGCTGAGGGAGGTATCAACGTAGAAAACTCAGCTTCCGCTGCTTCTGTCGTTCCCACCACTGTTTTTGCCTCGTTTTCATCGAAAAATTGAAGTCCAGGCTTGTGAACATCATCTTTTCCCGCTTGGTTGCGGTATTGATCCATAGGTTCCTCCACCTTACGATCCTCTTGGTCGTTATCATCTTGCTCATTATTCGTTCTGGATTGCGAGGGTCCTTGCTTCCAAAGCTTCAGCAGGGAGTTTCGGCACCTGCAAGTCACCAGACGACCTGTGTTCCTGCCCTCCGCGCAGCACCACAATTTCTTCAGAGCTAAAGGGTTCTAAAACATCTCTAGTTGCCCTTCCGTTGAACAAGAAATTGACATAGGAGAAGGCGCAATATCTCATAGACAAGGACCCAGTAGAATATCCCCGTATAAATCAGAGAGATGTAGGGAAAATTGAAAAAGTGATGGATAAAGCCTTAAGAGAATTTTCTAAAGCTCTTTGATGCGGCGCGTGGTCATGGCAAAAAAAATGAATGTGACCAATCTATGTTTTGCTATTTGAACACCTGAACGATAAAAGACGCATAGCTCACCCCACAATTTGACGGGAGTCTTTCTAAGCTCGAAGAAACAAAGTTTTCATGATTGTAGATTTGTGCTCTGCTTTTTAACCGGCGTCCCTGAGGAATTAGGGTTGAGAGAAGACAGGTTTTGCACGCAAACTGGGACTGCTTCAAGGAAAAAGGATGTCTATTGGACTTTGAAATCTGACCGCCACGTTACAACGGCTTATGGCTCAGACACTCATTAACGTAACAAAAAATATGAGAAACTGACAAAGTGCTATGATCAAGTGATAGCATCGAATCTGACTACTCAGTGACCTTTTTAGCATTTTTTTTAGCTGTGATCCAATGATTACGTGTTAATTGTTGCAAGGGCTCGGTTGTCAACGTGTAGCTTGTAGGGATTGATCTGTAACTAATCTATATACTTTTCAACAAAAATGATAATCATCAAAATCTTTGCTTTTGGTGCAAAATATTTAATCTTGGTGCAGCTAAGGAGTTTGCTTCTGTCAATCCTGATGGGGGATGAAGTTCATATCGAGCCTCTATATCCAAATTAAGTCAGTGAGTTTCTATTTTTAATAGAGGCAATTGTAACCAAATAGAGGCACATCTTTTTCTGAACCATTTTGTCCACTTAACTTGCCAGAGCCTGCCGAGTCATGTTCTTGCTCTTGAACAATATCTTCAATTTGATTGAATCCCATACCTGGCGGTGTATATAGAACCACGTAAATTACCCCCTGCACTTTTATGTCTTCAGCGAAATCTCCTCTTCCGTTATCATTGGGACTGGCGTCAACGTCTCTCTTTTCAATAAATCATCACGCAAACATTTCTGTACGAATGGACTTGTATCTATTATCTCTGCACTTTGTCAATGTCTCAGGGCATTTTGACTAATATTATGTTTGTAAAAAAAGATCACTTGATTCTATCAGCATATTTGAAACCCTACCAGAGTACAGTAGGTCAACGTTTTTCAGAGACCTTCACGTGCAAGCTCTTCTAGTTGGGATCAAAATCGTAAATAGAACCAATGTTTCAAAAAAATTTTCAACAGGTTTGTTGGTTTTCCACTTAAACACCTCCACTTCTCCCCTCATTTTTAATAAAAGTATTGGATGAAACAAGTATTGGATTTTAAAGTGACTGGATGAAACAAGGCTGTACAACGAACTTAAGTCCCACGTACTTTGATATGATCTCCACAGCTAACTCGTCCCTAAATTTGAGATTAACCTTCAAGTTCTCGCTGTTGAAGAGGTTTTAGGTGGCTGGTAGATTTGATGAATTAAGATGTTTTCGCAAGGCGAGGTTTTTCTCGATTTCGTTGAAGAGATCAAGCTGCGGTCTTCATTCAAAAACAAATCAGTTGGAGATTAGAAAAAATTGCGCCGAAAATTTTCTGGTTTGTTTTTTGATGAAACTGGAACATCTACAAAAATGCTAAATCCTTTATTTGTGGGTTTATCTCATTTTGTGTTCACAGATTTTGAGGTAACAGATACCAACGCTTCCCACTCAATTGAACAGTGTAACGGGACGCAAAAAGGTGTACTAATAATTCGAATAAACTCGTCAAACACAGAATTCAAGACATCAGTCGTTAGATACAAATCAATGTATTCGCCCAAGATCTGAGCACCGAAACAAGTGTACAATAACCATGCACGTTCATATCTTTTTTTTCAATTAAGCTAACGGAATCTGCTTGCAGTGGTCCTTTTTCCTCGGACAGGTAGTTCATCTTCTGCGTATCTTGCTTGGCTGTCAGCTTATTTGCAGGGAAACTAACCTATTTGCCGAATCAAAGGTTTATCTTCTTCCGGCTAGCTACTAAAGTAGTTATTGAGGTTTAGGGAATTTTCCACGGCTAGTGAGCTGTTTATAAAATTACTACTCTCCACAAAATGGATATCTCTGTATACATTACGAAGATATCCTTTTTTCTTCAAGTAGAAGTTAGTCTATTTTCTAATTGTAAAGGCAATATAAATTTCGCCATTAAGCGAAATGACCGAAAATGTTTTTCTAGTATTGGTATCTTAGAGACTCTTCAGTACATGATGCAAATCATTATTCTTCAGATTGTTATCAAAGACTGTGGTGAATTATATGATACATCTCAGGATATTGCAGTTTTGTGAGCCCATCTGAAGAATGACCCATTGAAATGATTTTGGTCCAGTTTTCTTATTTGTTTTCGAAAATTGTTCTTCGCAAATTCATCAAGTGTCACTGTCTTTAAGATTAGTGATAGTTATGAGGAAGTTCGTGTTCTTTAGTTTTTTGATTAGCTTTAACAGTCTTGAAGAAGTGAAAAAACAGCGTTTTTGGTTTCTTGATTCCACACTGAAAGTAAAAAAACTGTTGGGTTCATGTTTGACATATACGGTTGTGCTCGAGCATGAAGTTTTATTTCTCATTGTTTCCACCTTCACCAACGCAGACTTCAAATCAAACTAAACCAACAGAAGAGTATTGCTTCGGGAACAATGTTTTCGATTTCGTCATTGTTCTTTCCGGCATCTGGCATAGTAAAACATTTGGTTGGTTGATTTTTTCTTCACAGGTAGAGGAATATTGGTGGAAATCTGTTTTTTTTTTGTTTTGCTTATTGCTGACCCACTCATCTAACTCATTTATCATCACGCTAGGATGCATGCCTCAGTCTTTTCTCAGCTGCAACCAACTGTAAAATTGGACTGATTTTCTGACACTCTCAATGGTAGAAGATTTTTTTCATTGTACTTAGAAAAAAGAATGATAATTTTAATACTAACCTAAAGTAATCATCAAAATTTTTAAAAAAAATACTCATCTAACTTTTTTTTGGTATGCTTAGACATAGGTGCACAGCAATTAAGAAAATGGTATAAAAAGGGTAAAATTATCTGCTAGCCAGTAGGAAGACAATCACTTGATCGTAATTAAAAATTTCGGAGTGTCCACTAGCTGGTAGTCTCATTGGGTAGACGAAGTTAACAGTTAGCATGTATGTTCTTGATTTTCTGCGATGATCGTAGAAGCTCACTTTTTCCTCTTCTTTACTCGCCATCATATTTTTTGTGAAGGGTGTGTCACTTTAACGACGATACTTTGCAAAGCATCTGCCGAAGCAGTATGCAAAACATCTGCCGTCTTCATAATTAGGAAAGTTCAAGAAAAATTGTTTATGATTCAATGTTTTGTCTGGTATTGGCAAGTAAATTGCACCCCTGATTGGTGCAGACTTCACTACATTCGGGATTTTTTTCTATCACTCTTGTGATATCTCCAGTTGCTGCGATAAAACGCATACTGACAAAAATTAGACATTATCTGGTCTACGCAATTCTAGAAGTAAACCTGGGATATTGAAGAGGATAAGTTATACTTTTTCTGTGCCATCGACATATTCTTTATCAAAGGTTTCTTAGGAGTTTTTTCAGGGTCCTATTTTTTAATTTGATATAATAAATTGATGTTCTTGTATGTCTTCTCTATTAGTCACAAAAAGAGCTATCAAGTTCACTTCGTTTTCCAATTGGCGTTATGACATATTCCCTGACTGCTCCATCAAATGTTCTTAAACAAGCTGTAAACAAATGAGAATGTCTCAACTGACATCATATGCTAGCAAATCGTGTTGTTTTTGCATGTACGCAGCAGACTTGCGATCGTTTTTGAACACATTCAGATTGTAGAGACAAAAATTTCTTTGTTCCGTCCTACCATTTGGGTTTGATACTCTACCATGTGTTCACATAGGGTCGAAGTGAATTATCCTCCAGCTCACATCATCAACAGATGACAAAAGTAGTCGGTTTTGACAGGGTTGATCTTGTGAACAGCCATAAAGTGTTTTTTGAAAAATCGTTCTTCGATTAATTTCTTGACAGATATTTTTAGGTCTACTAAGTTTTGTAGACAGTGTTAGGTAATTTGTTGTGAACTTTGATTTTTTGTAAGCAAGGTTTATAATCAAATCATGCAGATATTCTGTTACAAGTGAGGAGAACTTTAAGGAATTCCTTTTTGTTTCAGGACTGCGATTAAAATTTCTCAGGTTTTCAAATTTTGCTTACGATTTTTTTTTTCATTTTTCAAACTAGAAGGAGTTATGTTGCAAGTTGCAAGACAAAACTTAGAACAATTAAGTCGAAGATTAAAAAAATTAAACGTTTCCAAGGTGATTGATGATAGATGTTCCTGGAAATGATTGGAGGCTTTTGTCAAAGTTTTGAAAAAGATCAACTCAGAAGATGAAAATTTGATTAAGTTCAAAACACTCTTTGCATCTTGTTTAAAGGTTGCGAAGTGTTGTCCAGCTACTGATGAATGTTTCAAATTGCTTATGTCAAACATGTAAAAATCGAAAAGCCAAAAATGATGTCAAAATAATTTTATACGTCTTTTGTTTCGAAACAAATCTATTCAATGTTTATACTCATTGATTGGATTAAATGTTTTTTCCTTCGGAGTGATTCAATTTGGCTGTTTAGATGTTTTTGTTTGCATGGTGTTGAGGAAATTGACCCAGTGGTTTTGCACTGCTTTCGAAAAACACCTAAATTTTTTAATTCATGGCCGCCTAGACTCGAAAATGGTCACTACGCTTGGTTTCAGAAGCCGCTGAGTCGAAAAACTTTTTAAAGTCCTTATCTGAGCACGCCTTCATAGCAAACAATACTACGCCAACAAATGACAAATGATGAGTGATTAACCCAAAAGTTCTGCTACATCTTCAGCCAGCTCACTAATACCACCAATACCTGGCAGATCCTCATCATGATAATTTTGGCAGGCAGGCGATGTTTGCTTTGCATAATTGTTCGAGATTTCGGTCTCAATGGAATTTTTATGTGTATAAGTGCCATAAGTAATAGAACTTTTTTCTTCATTCAAGAACATTGTTCATTGGGAATAGGAGGATTAAACGGGATTTTTGAGCAAATATGGGGTGTCTTATTGTGCTGCATCCTAGCATTAGTTCGCAGGACATTACCAGTGTTTTGAACGATGCATGCTTAAATTCCAAGAGATATCGTTGAAGCCCGATAGAGATGTTTCTGTCTCCTAAAAACTCAAAACCAACAATGGGACCCTCAGGTAAGATAAAGAAAAGTCAAAGAATTTTCAAATATAAAGAATAAAAAAGATTTTTCAATAAATTCTAATGAGCTGCGAGATGCGTCAATGGGAACTTGAATTTTTTTTGGGCGCTATTGCGAAAATTGGAGCTAGCTCTCAGTGGAGTTCATTATGTTTGAAGTAGAACTTTTGTTTCTTGCCGTCTTCCTTTTCTGATCATTTAGGTTTTGCCGAGTCTACCGTTAACTTTCATTTGGATCGGTTTTTACTGTGGTTTTCAAGGCTTGTTCTGCGTTTTCTCCCGGGCGCTCTATCTTTAAATTGAGGTGCTGCTTGACCAAGTAACTTTTTTCCAATGGGTTTTCCTAGTGGTTCTATAGTTTCCCGAGCTAAAGAAAGCGCTTTTCGTCCTTACCCCATAATCGGAGGGATGAAGCCTTCACCCTGCTGTCTGTAATGTCTTGAGAAATTTGGTATGATCGATTGATTACGATGAAATGTCTCCAATTTCATAATCAGAAAACAAAACGGAGTAGTTTCAGATTCAATACGACTTTTCCTCCTACTCTCAAAAATGGTGCAATGATAGCAGTTTCTATTCGCAGATTTACCATACAGTTTCTATTCCATTTTGATGAGTGGGACATTTTTTCATAATCCAAGTTCCATAAAATTTTGCGATGTTTTGGTTCAATACTGCATGCGTAACTGTTTTCCCTTGTCGATTAGTATCCATGGCTCTCAGCAACGGTGCTTTGGTGTCACAATGACTCTGATTAGGAGTGATTTCCAAGTTGAAAAACATCATTTGGGCTCCAGCAAAGATATCAACAGGGTAGTCGGAGATGAAGTTTTGTGACATGAGAGTGCATGCATATTCGTTAGAGTATGGATAAGACTGGACCGTTTATACTCAATAGTGCAGCCCGTAAAATCTCTTACATCATTAAAAACTAAAATACTTCTCCTCCCAAAATATTGAAAGATGTTTGGTAATGGGGTCGATGCATTGACTGAAATTGTCGAAATCAATCTTTTGAAAAATCATTTTTTGTGATTTCCCTGACCCTCATAAGGCCTAGATACTTTATCTTTTGCATTTTAGGCTTGTTTGATTTTTTTTGTACAACAGTTTTTGTTATTATAGTGAAATTACTATAGTTACAATAGTGAAAGGAAGGAGAAACGTTCTTTGTCATTGCAACTCTCCTTTCGCATTGTAGATTGATATCTTCTCCTTGTAAGTCGAGTTTAGTAACCAAATATGTATAGCTAAAATTCTCAATATGAGCAGAATAGCCAAAATAGTATACAATTTACACATTGAAAGTAAAAATCTCACATAAAACTTATACATTGAAAGTAAAAAATGAAAAAACTTATCGCGTCTTAGTATAAACAAGAAAAACGTATTTTAACAAATGTTCAGTTGAGCATTGAGCTGCAAACGAAACTTGGTGAAAAATTAGCTTCATAGTACTACTCACTTAAGAAAAAAAGTTTTTCAAATTTGCTTGTTTGACTGAAAAAAAGCTGTCAATTCTCTCGCGAGGGGTCTAATCAAACCAACAACCTAAACTTACCATGATGGAAGTAATTGATAGTTTTCCATACGTGGTGAGAAATCTTATAAAAAACTCTAAATATAAAGCGCGGTGATTTTAGGGTGGAAAAAAATAATGGAAAACCTGAAGCAATCAAAAAAATTTTTCCATACCCTTTTTCGCAGAGTGGCCTGAAAATGAGCTCTTCCAACCCCCCATACCCCTTTTGGGGTCATTGGGGTCATTTTAATGGCAAATCGAAAAACAGGTGTCGTTTTTCCAGCCACCATTACATACTACTGTACCGACTAGGAATCGGTTTGGCATGAGAACCTGACTTTGAATTATTACAAAAATATCGCAAAAACATCAAAAAAAATTGCCGCAGCTCTTGGTACCACAATATTTTTGTCAAATAACTGATAATTAATTGAGTAACAAGACCAATACATTTTGACAATAATTTCTGATGTGTGAGTTCTTAAGGAAGCGACTGCAAGCAAAGCGAATTTAGCAAACATAGTATCACATAAAGCAGGCGGTTGAAGGCAATTCAAAAGAGCGAGAGAGGTTGTGAGCGAGCAACCTGATAATTCGCTCAACATAATCTCCCGGATCGAGGTTGCTGGTCGTGTCGTCTTCATCTTGGTTACGACAATCTTGGCTGGTTTTTATATGGCGAAAAACTGGAACAGCAGATCTCTTTTGTGACAGTCTGGACATACCAAAATTGGTTCGCGAAAATCTGGACTAGTGTGAGGGTTACTTATTGGATGTCATTCATTTGATGTTTTATCTATAATCACGAGAGTTTATTCTATCACTGTAAAGTGAAACGGGTACCTGTCTGTCAATTAGAACTATGTCTGTCTGTTATATTCTGACCCCTAAACCAGATTCATGATTTGATACAAGAAAGAACAGACGGTATTTTTATATACAAACGCTATGTTTTACCAATCCTTGTTATGCCACAGCCAGCAGCTGGAGCAAACCTTGGGGAATGGGGCACTTTGGATACAGGACCATGTGGAGCCAAAACTGCCTTGAAAGCAACGTTTTCCTTGGACAATGGTGCCAAAACCCGGCATTGTTTCATCGGAGTGTATCTGGGACCCGTAGCTATTTTTAGAGCAAATCGGCGCTTTAATAGGGGAAATCAACGGAAAACTGAGGTAGGAAGAGGAACGGACACTCATCTTGAACTTTCACTTATGCTCAAGATACGGCGGAAACCCGCGTTACACAACTAGCAACCGCATTGAATAGGGAACCATTTTCTCTACTCACAAAATTGCGATTTTCTTAAAATGCTCTTCAAGAAAAAAAAGAATGAGACAAATAAAATGTACCAGATATTGTCTCGGCAGCAGTGAGAAGGAGAAAATTTGGAGCACTTCTACGCCGAGTTAAGCAGAATCGAGGCCAGGTGTAATCTTATGGCACAGGAACGGAAGAATTTTCAACCTTAAAAAGCGAAGTTGGGATGCTGAGAACGAACTGTGCATGGGAACAATAACCCCGGAAAAGACACTGAAGCAAAGCAAGCTATGTCATGCGAGCGAGGCAAAAAAAAACAAGAAAAATTTACAAAAGACGCACTACAGGGTTCTTAGGAAGCCGTAACATGGCCCTAGAGGGAGCTCATAAAATCATGGTGGGAACGTGGAAATCATCAAAACAACGGAGAACCCAGAATGCTGGACCGGAAATCCTATAACTGGGGCCAACCCAATTTCACGGCTCAACATCTGCTGTTCAGACTAGGGGTTGTTTTAGCATGAAAACCTTTTAGGAATTATATCAAAAGTGTCACAAAAATATCAAGAAAAATTGGCGCAGCTTTTGGGACCCCAATTTGAAGACGGTTGCAAGCAATGCGAAAATGCATATCACACGATAAAAGTTGTGAGCGAGCAACCTGACTTTGGTCTTAACCTCATCTACCTGGTCGAAGTCCAGACATTGTGGGTCGCGCTAGATCCGGATCCAGACCCAAATTAGGACTCTCGCTAAGAGTTGGATTCTTGAAAGTCTGAACACTAGTCGCACCGTGGGTTGCATCAGTCTCGATGTGGTAAGCCTTGCAGTCTTCGCCTTTGTCGCGCCCTTTCTTGAGCTGCACTAGTCGTGGCGTCTCCGTCTTGGTCACGAGAATCTCGACTGACTTTTTTGTAGCAAAAACCTGGAAAATGCAAATATCGATCATTAAAATTTGGACATACAAAGTATAGTTCGCGAATGTCTGGAGCAGTGTGAGTGTTTCTTATTGGATGTCAATCTTTTGAAATTTTTCTGTCTGTAATCATGAGAGTTTTTTATATTTCACTCTATCTGCCTGACTTAGTCCGAACGCTAAATCAAAACCTGATTCGAAACAAGCAAATACAATCGGAATGAGCATATTCAAGCTCTATCTTTTACCAATACTCACTATGGCGCAGCCAGCAGCTGGGGAAAACCTTGGGGAGTGTGGCACTTTGGAGACTGAACGAAGCGGAGTCCTAACTGTTACGCCAACAATGGAAACAAAATCTTCTCTGAAGTATCTCTTGAACGCGGTGCTGTATGTTGCGCAAATAACCACTTTAACCGGGGAAATCAACAGAAAACCACGGTAGGAAGAAGAACGGACTTTCATCTCGAAATTGCACTTATGCTCAGGATACTAAGGAAACCCGCGTTGTCCCACTAGCAACCGCATCGTATAAGGAAACTTTTTTTACTCACAAACTCGCGAAGCTTGCAAAAAGCTCTTCGAGAAAAAATAATGAATAGGACAAATAAAATATAACAGATATTGTCTCGGTATCAGAAAGACGGAGAAAATTTAGAACATTTTTACCACAATTTAAGCTGAACAGTGGCCAGACGAGTTCAATTTGCACATGAACGGAAGATGGTACGGGAACTTCCGATCTTTATTATGCGGAATTAGAATGCTGAGAATGAACTGGGAAACAAAAACACTGAAAGAGGCCGCGAATCAGAGAACCTTTTAGGAGCTATTTTAAAAATATCACAAAAATATCAAGAAATTAAGCCGCAGCTCTCGGGACCCCGTTTTTTGTCAAAACAGTAGCTTATAGGATGGCGGTCATCAAATAACACTGTTCTGTGCAAAAAAAACAACAAAAAGAACTGATAATTAATGAGTAGTGGATCCAATTTTTTTGGCATTATTTTTTCTGATTGGTGATTTTTTAAACAAACGGGGGCAAGCAAAAACGAAAGTAGCAAGCATAGTGCAACATGAAGAAGACGGATGCAAGCAATGCGAAAGTGCACATCACGCGATAAAAGTTGTGAGTGAGCAACCTGACTTTGGTCTAAGCCTTATCTCCCTGGTCGAAGTCCAGATTTTTTGGGTCCCGCTAGATCCGGATCCAGACCCAAATTAGGAATCTCGCCAAGAGTTTAATTCTTGAAAGTCTGAACACTAGTCGCAACGTGGGTTGCATCAGTCTTGACCTGGCAAATCTTGCAGTCTCCGTCTTGGCAACGATAATCTCGACTGACTTTTATATAGCAAAAATCTGGAAAATGCAAATCTCGATCGTTAAAATTTGGACAGACAAAGTATATTTCGCGGAAGTCTGGAGCAGTGTGAGTGTTACTTATTGGATGTCATTATTTTGAATTTTTATCTATAATCATGAGAGTTTTATCTTTCACTCTATCTGCCTGTCTTAGTCTGACCGCTAAATCAAAATCTTGGTTTGAAACCAGCAAATACAATCGGAATGAGCATATTCAAACTCTATCTTTTACCAATACTCACTATGGCGCAGCCAGCAGCTGGGGAAAACCTTGGGGAGTGTGGCACTTTGGAGACTGAACGAAGCGGAGTCCTAACTGTTACGCCAACAATGGAAACAAAACCTTCTCTGAAGTATCTCTTGAACGCGGTGCTGTATGTTGCGCAAATAACCATTTTAACCGGGGAAATCAACAACAAACCATGGTGGGAAGAAGAACGGACACTCATCTCGAGTTTGCACTTATGCTCAGTATACGAAGAAAACCCGCGTTGCATCACTAGCAACCGCATTGATAATGGGAACTTTTTTTTCACAAATTCGCGATGTTTGAAAATGCTCTTCAAGAAAAAAAAAGAATAAGGCAAAAAAATGTACCAGATTTTGTCTCGGTATCAGAAGGAAGGAGAAAATTTAGAATATTTCTACGACGATTCAAGCGGAACGGTGGCCAGGTGAGTTCTATTTGCACATGAACGGAAGATGGTACGGGAACTACCGATCTCTATTATGCGGAATTGGAATGCTGTGAACGAACAGGGAAACAAAATGCCTGAAAGAGGCCGTGAAGCAAGCTAAATCATACGAAAGAGGCAAAAAAAACAGGCAAAATGTACGAAGGAAGCACGACAGGACCAGCAGGAAGCCTGAACGAAACACCTGCGGGAACTCTTCAAGTCATGGTGAGAAATTGGAAATACCAAAACCGCAGAGGAACCAGAACGCTGGACCGGAAAAGCTATAACTGTGGCCAACCAAATTTCACGGCTGACCATCTGCAAAGAGGCTCTGCATTGTCGTTAAAAATTTTTTTTGCAAGAAAATAGGCCTTAGGGAAAACGTATGCAGCGCAGAAGTGTACAAACTGAGCAGAAGTCAGAGTATAAGGAGGAGAAGCGGGCCGTCAATTGTGGGATGAGACCTCAAGTATAGTGCGGGACTACAAACAATGCAGGCAAACCCAGAGGGACCAATCATGAAAATCCAAGGGGCAGAAGTAGGTGGTAGCAACAGCCAGATTCTAGAAAAAAGAAGGAGGACTTCAAAAATCTTAGCAAAATTTCATTTAGTTGTTCCCTACACTCTTAACTAAAATGGAAAAGTCTAAAGTCATAAAGTGGACTCTCACCGATAGTCATTCTTGAGAAAAAAAGGTTCCGTGCAGTTCCATGAAAACAAATACGAGATGCCAATCATCGAAAATTTTGTTGATATCAAAAAACAACTAATCCGGGAAAAGCAACAGAGGGAAGTATACTTTACAACAGTGGACTTAACTTATGGGAACGGGCAAATACTATGAAGAAAGAAACGAGCGTGCAAGGTAAATTTTTTCTAGCCAAGGGGACATCTACCGAATTGTACTGATTTTGAACAGGATTTTAAGGTCTGCCATCATAAGTAGCCGAGTTCCAAGAGATCATGGAATCAGATTTTAGCGATTTCTCTCAAGCAAACGCATTTATCGATAACTTATTAGTGACAATCAAGGGAATCGAAACCGAAAACAGTTCTTTGTTTCAGAAGTTTTTGCGCAAAATAGATTGCGAGAAACTGTCACTAAAGTTTCCAAACTGCGAATGTCCGAAACGAAAATACCAATGACTTGGCCATCGGGCTACGGAATCGAGATTGCAACCTCTAAAATTGAAGATGTCACCGATCTTCCGCCTCATGAACGGTCACGCAGCTAAACTGCCTTATGCCCGCAATACAGAGTCTGCATAAAATTTTACCGGCAACGACCGAGTTGTCATCGCCATTAAGTTTACATCTAAAAACACGATTATAACTGTACTGAAGTGTGCGAGTCGGCGTTGCAAAATCATAAGCGGAGATAAGCTAATTTTGTCGAGCGTAATTATTTCGAAAACCACTAGGACATAGGGATGGTCTGTGATGCAACTAACAACAGCCTAAGGCTTTAAAGGATTCAAGGGTTAGCAATGAATCTCTTTTGCTTCACGATTTCTAAACGCGGCGGAGATGAATTATTCTTCCAACGGGTTGGAGAAGTCGGATGTACTATTTTGGCAGAATATTTCCAAATTTATACCTTGAGAAGACCATCCCCAGGAAAAACTGAATATAAAGCCCTAGTCTCACTGTTAAACCGAAGTAACAAGAATCATAAAACCCTCTTTTCAGTACTAACCAGATAGCTAGACGGACTAATACCATTCAGTTTTGTCATTGAACAAGAGCAAGGAGCAGAAATTGGGTTGCTGGGTTTTTTCCAAGTCACCACGGTGACCCTACAAAGCCTATCAGTCAACATGATAGCATGTTTACGGTAGAAAAAATGAACGCGATGTTCTTTGGTTTTGATTTGGAAAATCTGCCGGTCTGTAAATTCTATCGGAAACGTCCGAAAACTGTTTTAAGCCAATCGCATCTTAGCCAATTAGAATAGAAAACAGAGAACATATTCAAAAAAAAACGAACAAGGGCAAAAAATCCGAGCGAGTCGACCAACCAAAATCGAAATATTTTTATATCACATGAATCAATTAAATCCTTGGGTTTTTTAGTGTGAGCTATACATCATTACCCTGCAAGACGGTCAAATTTGAAGAAAATTCAAATTACACTCACATAATGAATCAAATTTCAAGACCTTTATTCCCCGTCATGGCAATAACCTCAAATATTTATAAACCAACTAAGTTGGACCCAAATCTCAATTGAAGCTTTAAGAATACTGATAGTAATCGAGGAATTGAAGCATAAACAAAAACTATCCGAGAACCCAAAAGCAATACCGCCTTCTGAATTCATTCATGGCTGTCAAGCAAATTACTCCCTGCAGTTTACCGAATCAGCAAGCCATGTCATTAAAATTAACGGGATTGTGAAATAGTTAAGACAACTACTTCATCGTCCAAATTTTAATTTAGAAAGTATCGCATCAAACATATCATTAGAAACTAAATTATTAAAAAATTGCGTAAAATAGTGCAGTATAACACCAACGTCAAATAAAACTACCAAAAAGAGATCGTACTGAACGCAATACGCAAAACGACTTGTCGCTAAGGAACGACTGCTGATGGTTAGCTGGGCAATTGGTTATACCCATACCATTGCAAGTACCAGTGGTGTCCAAGATACACTACTACCATCACGGAAAACGGAAATGTTCGAGCCAGCCTGGGATATGTGGTCCCCAAACATGTACCGCAGTCCTGCAGCAAACGCAATTTTCTATCAGCAGTGCACGTATTCTTGTAGGAATCTGAAAATCTTACTACCCAAGGCAAAACTTGGCCAAATCTCTAAGCCGAGGGAACCAAAGGAGTGCTTAGATTTGGATTTTTGGGTGACCATTTTCAAAAGCAGCAAACGTACGTGCTGGTCGCTACTGATAGGTTTTCGATATTTCTATCAGCTATGGTGACTACAACAAACACAGCAGTAAAAGTTATAAGCTTTCTAGAAAACTACCTATCTCAGCATGGAGTACCGAGAAAAACTCGTCGATCGGGGATCATATTTCACATCAAACAGGTTCAAAAGGTTCTGAAATACTGATAGAAGCGAGCTAATGCACTCCCCGGTAAATGAACATTGGGGCATGAGGTCGGTGAAATTCGACTCTCGGAGGTGAACCCACTGCAATTCCCAGTGGAACTGGCGGCACGATTGCAGACCATTGCTACTGCTGAAGGGATAACCCAGGCAAAAGGTAATGATGAAAGCACGAAAAAGGGGGACCAGAGCCAAAAAATTGAATCGAAGGACAATTTGTTGAATAGACCAGCATTAGTATCAAAGTATCAAAAGTGTATCTCTCGAACAGCAGCCAGAAAGACGACGAATCTGAGACGCCAAGTTAGAGCTCGGAGAGCCGGAAAAACACGAGACAGAGGCAGCCAGTGGACAAGTTAAGGAGAAATTGTGATTGACTCGATGACAAAGAAGATGAAAGAAAACCCAACGTGCGAGAAGAAAAAGAAAATCCCAGCGGCGATAGAAATTAAATTTCGAAACTCATATCATGAGGAGAGAGACGGCGAACAGCTTAAGTTTTAGAAACATTACCCTAAGCTGCTAGAACTGCTATATTAACTTTTTTTATTTTGTATATAGACTTTAGAACTATAGGGATTGTGACGGCTTGCTAATTGGATTTCAATCATTTGAGTTATTATCTGTAATCATGAGAGTTTGTTCTATTACTGTAAAGAGTTGGCAGGTACCCGCCTTTCAATCAGTATTCTATCTGTCTGTCTTAGTCTGACCTCTCAATCAGAGCCCTAATTTGATACCATAAATAACTGTCGAATTTAACAGGTTCAAACTCTATCTTTTACCAATGCTTGTTACAGGCCAAAACATTCCCAAGAAAGTCTGGACTTGAGTCTAGGACCTCGACCCGGGCTAGCCTACCTAAACACAACTTCACAAGGCATATGAACCGAATGAATTTTATACGAGTTGCTCATCAAATTTTGAATCATGCTTAAAGCGGGCTGTAGATGTTACAAGACTTTTCGCACTTGCTCGTCGAGTAAAAAAAATAGAGTTTAGAAAAGAGACTTTGTTTCAAAAAAAAAACGTTGAAGGAAAAATTGGCATCAATTACTGGGTGCAGGAACTAGTAAGACTACTTGAACGTTGTTCGATGCTTATCTTTTAGTCTGTTTTTCTTGCAAATGAACTGGCTGAACTTCACGTTCTTGATTTAGTAACTCGGAGAGGTTGTTCCACTCCTGCTGACCTAAATACTGATCAAACATGAAGTTAGAACTCCTAGAATTTTCCCACAAGCTCTTTGAAGCCTATAGTTTTGGTAAATCTTGGTTAAGTTAAGTTGAGTTGGTTCTTCTATGAGCTCCGGCGGGAAACAAACCTCTTTTTCTTCATTGCAACAAAAACTCTTCATAATATTTTACGGAATTACGAAAAGTAAAGTAAAAAAGTAAAACACGAGAGCTTCAATTTAGTCAGTGACAAAAAAATAGGACAAGGATAGCTGGTGACTGTCCAGGTAGCACAGAATGTTCTGACCATATTCTTAAAAAAATACCAGAAAAAAGTTTTTTCAAATTAGTGTCGTTTTCTGTCGGCATGGTGTAACAAAAGGAGCTGGAAGAAAACTAGAGATTGGGCATATTCTACAGTCATATTAAATTCAGCAAATTAAAATCATGACAGAAGCGCAAATTTTGAAAGAAAAATTACTAGAGAAACGAAACATACATTTTAAAAAAATTCGATTTTTTTTCAGTTTTTTTTTGCAGTTTTTTGATTTTTTGAAATTTTTGATTTCAAAAACTCAAAAAAAATTAGTTTAAGCAATTAAATCTAAGTTTATACGTTTTAAATTAAGCTATTGTAAGCTTTTTTGTCATTAAAATAGGCTAATGTAGGCCTTCTTGCTCACTTTGGACTCGAATGAATACGAATCACCATAAGTTTGTTTCAATTCAGTTTTTCTCGATACTTTGTAATTTGTTTGAACTTTTTAAAGGTCGCTCGAATTACGAATATATGGGCTTTTATATGATATATCACTCAACTCTCTTCAAGGATTATTTGTGTTAGCTGACTTTGCTTGGAAAACAAAAAATAAGAAAACAAAATCAAAACACAACCGAATACAAAGTTCCTACCCCATTTTCAAATGATCGGAGCTATAATTGAAAGCTCATTAATTATTTTGGATGCAAGGAGGAGGTTTCTTGCTAAGCGCGAAGAGTACAAAAAAGTGTGCTGGTATACCGCTGTCTGAATTTTGAAAATCACTTTTTTTAAATAAAAGTTGAATAATACAGCGACAAATTCTTCAAAGTTGAGCAGTAAAAAAATTTAATGCTCAAAATTTATCACAATTCAAAAGCAAATGCTTCAAATTGAAAGTTTAACCGTTCGCTGAAGCACTAAAAGAAGAGAAATAAAGAAAAAAAGAAAAAATGTTTGCGGTTTTTACTCAAAGTTTGAAGATGATAAGAAAAGTTTATGTGGAGAACTTGATGACAATCAAGGATTTGGAGCTGAGATGAAAACTAACAAAAAATATTGCGAATAAAGTGATTTTCAGGATATTTAACTTCTGGTAAAGTAAAAGAAAAAAAACACTTTTAATCTTAAGAATATTTTTTTTTGGTTCTTTCAACCTGTTAAGCAATTGCCAATCACGGTTAAGGTAAAAAGTTTTCGATTGTTTTATTTTCAATTAATTTTTTGTGCCAGAACTTTTCATCTTTTTTTATTTTTACCGCGCAAAAGCTGAAATGAATTATGATCTAGCAATTGTCGAATTTATAAGCAAGGATTTTACTTCTGCTAGTGGACTCAATAACAAATCTTAAATTTTTGTTCAACTAAAATCGTTTAACTCAGTTGGTTTTTTTTTCAGTAGTTGAGTTCGGAAAAGTGTTCGTTCTTTCAATATTAAGATTGGAAAATTCTTAATTCTTTCAGTAGTTGAAATTGGAGAATTTTCGTTCTTTCAGTGTTTGAGATTGAGAAGCTGTTCATTTTTTCAGTACTTGTGATCGGAAAGGTGTTTTTTTTTAAAATATTTGAGATTTAGCTGGAGAGTTCACATTGTTGGTGGTAAAGGAAATTGAACTGTTGGACGGTCTTGCTGATGGCGTAAAAAGTAGATTTAATTTAAAAACGTAACATCAAGACGTAACTATTTATGTTATTGGAATCTGCAAACAGTCTGCTCGCAATATTTGGCTTCCGGATACAGCTGCGGATTCCGCAACAACTCAATCTGATTATACTTATGTTTTATCGATTCCTTGAATTGTTCCTGATACAGTAAATACTGCTGTGTAATGCGCTAATTCACCTATTTTGAGATCTATTTTGAGCGATACAGTGTTTTAGATATTTGATTGCTGAATCTAAAACAGCAGAGAAGATCTAAATAAAATAGCACTGTTGCGGAATCGCTTACAATTCAGAAAGTTCACAGTGGGGCCTCGCAATAGAATAGACTGTGCATTTTATCAAAATAAAAGCTCAGAATCTTTTCACGGCTGAATACTCTGAAAATCTACACGGACGTGCCCATACCCTACAGTTTATTTCTTATGTGTAAGGCTTGCAACATCAAAAGTTTTTTGGCTGTTTTAATAATATGTGAAATTCTATCGGTTTTGTCGCGTAAAGTCGCCCCGTTAACTTCACCACTAGTATCAAACACGGTTTTCAAGTTTTGCTTCGAAATTATCCGAGCAATGCTTTATAATATTTGCTTGTCGCACATTTTTCGATTCTTTATTTTGATTGTAACAAACTTCTGATAAAAATCCACACTAAGTTGGGCCATCTAATTGAGACAAACAGATAACCGTATGATGTATTGAAATTGCAGCGGTTGCTGTGATTCATGTCAACATGTCACAAAGTAGCGGAAAAAAAGAAATAGAAAAAACACTCGTGCACAGTTTTGGTTGTCTACTGTCCCTCCAGTTTTATAAATAGAATTGGCAAACTTACTAGATATTACACAACAGTGTGTGCGATTGTTGGTCCTCTTACGAGTTTTGAGCTACCGGGAATGGAAATGATTTTTTATTCGTGTTTATTTGATTTTTTTGCAATTTAAAAGCTTTTCTTGTACACGCAAAAGTAGGTACCACAGATAACCATCAGATTCTTAAATAGTCATGATACGAGCACAATTAAGTCATGATACGAGCACAATTAGAATACTATAAAAAATCTTACTCCGAGTCAACAAAAAGTACTAAGTTTGCCTTTTAATCCAGTTTCGAGCAGGCAAAGGCGGGTTAACGTATGTTAGATGAAATTTATCCTCCAGTGAAACAAGTGTTTGTAGCTTTATTTGGTGTTTCTGAAGAAATATACAAGGTAAAAATTGGTGAAAAAATTGGAAAAAATGATGATTATGATCAAATCACTATAGTTCCAAGCTTTTGTCTGTTCACTTCTAAAAAATAATTGAACCGAAAGACTTTTTTTGGTTTTCATGTGTTCGGAACTTTCTATTATACTTCCACAGCAATCGGCTAGACTTGTGTTAGTCTAAGGTTCCGTAACAGTATTTAGACAACCGCGTATTCATACTCGTCAGTAAGCAGACAAATACTATATAATAACCAATCAGAATATCGAGAACAGGAAGAAATGAATAATCATTAATTTTTTTTAAAATAAATTTGCTTTCGCATCTCGATTCTGATTTGTTAATCTAGTATTTGTCTGCTTACTGACCGTCTACTGACAATACGCGGTTGTCTTAATACAGACCGCACTCCATGAAATTACATGTCCCTACTTGAAGGGTTGCCTTTCTAGGGTATAGTCTACGTGTGGTATAAATGAATGTATATGTTTATGACTGCAGAAAATGTTTCAAGTGTTTGCATTCGAAATTTAGTGGAACTCGAAATTTATTTCAGCGCGAAATCAACATTTTAAGTGATTATTCCATGAGTTATTGTTGGAAGCAGTGTTTGATATATTTCGTCTAGTTTATATCAAGTGCTGCTAGCGATATTTTACATTTGTACATTTTTGTTCCGACTTTCGCAACGAAAGCAACGAAAATTTGTGCTCGGGTGGGTTTTTTCTTCGGAAAATTTCGCCTGTTTAACTAGCCATTTTTGATGGAACTTTTTTATGTCAATCAAAAGGCATTGTTGTCCTGAGCTTAAATCTGAAAAGATATGTTACCTGTGATCATTTGTCGTAAAGTTATGGGGTTTACAGGTTGCCAATTTGGCCAATTTGGGACATTAACGCGCGATATATTTGGCGCTATTACTGCGTAAGCTGAGTTTTATTCCGTCCTATAAATCGTTCCAAGTTGGTTGAAAGAAGCTTATTTGCCATTGTTGTTCCAATTTTTCGAAAAAAAAAATGAAATTTTATGCTCGGTGTGGTTTTTTTATTCAGTCAACTTTCGCCGATCGAAATAATAGTTTTCGACAAAATTTTTGATACCACATTGAAGATATCGAATTTTTGAGTTCAAATGTAAGAAGATATTTTACCTCCAATTTTTTTTTGGAAAGTTCTGGGGGTTTGAAAATTGCCAAAATGGCCATGTTCTGGACTACAGTATGCGCGCTTTAGAGAATTCATTCATATTGCTGATTTTTTATGCGTGGCGAATTATTCCGCTTAACAAAATCGTTCCAAATTGAATTGAGGCTAGCTAATCGGATTGGTCGATTGAATTTCGTACGACTCTACATTTCCTACTTTGATATGATACAAATTTTATAAAATTTATAAAAAATTCCCAAAAACTATTCGATATGAATTAAGGTATAGTCGGAACATTCAGGGCTTTGCCCTGATATAAGAGCAGTCTTGTTTGTTATAATGAACAAAATTTATCACTTTGTATTTTCTATGGGGTGATGATTTATCACTTTGTGGGATGATGATTTTCACAAATCTCAAATTTAGAAAAAAAATTCATTGTTTTTCATTACATATATATTTTTTTCATGCTATTACAGCTCCATAGATCTTAAAACGCAGTCAGAACAACAGATACGAGCAGTCTTATTTTGGTTTGAGCCATGTTGTTGTTTCTTTCTCACTTTTGCTGTTAAATAATGTTGCTGCAAAATAAAACACTACGTTGCTGCAAATAAAAAACATAAAATGCATACAATTACCATCAAACGTTACTATTCGATGTTCGATGTTTGGTTAAGTATTGTTACAACCTCACGCGCATACAATAACTTAAATGTGTTTTTAAACGTTTTTACTGGTTCTCTTACGGAAAAATGGCGGATTTGCTGAGTGAATTGAGAACATTCAAAGTTAAGTACCCTGGGAATGATGAGGTGCTTCTGAGAGATTCTGAAAAAATAGCCAAGTTCACAGAGCTGTATTTTGACGATTGGAAAGGGGGGAAAGTTGTTTCAGTTCCTCCTGTAAGAGATCCTCGCATATTCTTGGCCGAGACAGAAGTGACTAAATCCAAGAAGAAGAAACTGAAAACTTTATACATAGGAGAGAAAGGCGAAATTCAAGTTTACAGAAAACTTCTCAATCTAAGCCCCATTGCTGAAAACCATCACAACGGTCTCCTCATTTTCCCGAATTTTAATGGTAACTTGAAATTCAGTTCACAAGCGGGAAAAGTAGAGATTGATTGTATAATTCTTCATGTTTCAAAAGGCGTGTTTATCTTGAGTATCAAAAACGCCCAGAACATTGATCTAGATGAAATATGCGACGATTTGAGAAAGCATAAAGCATTTCTTCGGGCGCTTTGTGATTTCAGCACGTCGAATCCAGAAGCCATTCCCATACATGGTATTGTATGTTCTATGAGAAAAAACATAGATCGAAAATCTTTGGAAGCGAACAATTTTTTCTCGGCAGATGATGCACAAGAAAAGCAGCATTTTTTTATGCCGGACAAACAAAAAAGTTTTGAAGCTAATATGATAGAAATCATCAGCGACTCACATTCTTTAACCGAAGAGCGCCAAAAAATCTTAGAAGTTCTGGCAAGTCGTCTCATTGTTCTTAACTCGATGGAAGGTTCGATTGCTGTTTTTCACAACAAAATGATCCAGGATAAATTTCAATTAGTCAAAGTGAAAAAGGACAAAAAAAGAAAACCCGAAGAGCCCAGCACATCGAAAAAACCTGGCGCATCAGAAACACCGGGTGAGCCTAGTTCATTGAAAACACTGGCAGGAGCTCTGGAATCAATACAAAACGACAAAAAACGATCAATACTTTGGACGAAAGAACAGTTTGAGGCTATTTCTATTTTCTACGAAAAGATGCTTAGCTATTATAAGAATAACCAGCAAAATGGATTCCGATTACTCGTGCATGGACCGAAAGGCTCAGGCAAAACGATGCTTCTGCGCTGTTTCGCCTTAATAGCCAAGTCATTGTTCAAAAATAACATAATTGAAAAAGACCTACAAATCGTTGTTTGTGATGGTAGGAGAGGACAATCAAGGTTACTTCTTGATCACTTTTACGGTAACCTGTCGCCAGAGGGCGTTCAAGTTCTGAGCGGTTGCTTCCAAATAGAGAAAATCAAATCTGCCGACCTAGTGCTAGTGGATGAGTTTCTGTGCTTTCTCGGCGACAGAACTATACGGCAGGTGGATAGGAGCCAAAACTGTGTCATATTTTCGGCTGACAACTGCTTGTCTCTTTTTGATGCTGCTTCGGGAGCTGAAGAATCTTTTGCCGCTTACCTTAACGAGCCTCTTTACCTTAATGCATCTTTGCGATCAAACCTCGGAATCACCAAATTTGTTGGATCATTTAGAGATTACTTCGATTCACAAAATTTTGAGTTTGGTGCTTTTAGATCAAAAATTGGGCAAATGTCATGTCGTTGGGGACATAATTTAGAGGGCAGCCCGCCACATATTAAAATCGTATCTGCTTCTGATTTTGACAATGACCCATTACAGCTAACGTATGTAAAAGTAGCTGCAAATAAAATCCACGAAACGGTCAAAAAGTCAGCAGGACTCGATTCTGTTCTGGTTGTCTTGTACCTTCATTCTATTACCATTGGCATGATTATAGAGCAATTGAAGGCAAAGAATATTGAATACGAGTACCGGAATCCTATCGATATTTTTAGCTCCCAGACTTTTTCAGGTTCTGAAACGAGTACAACTCGAACGAAACCAACATTACCAAAAGTAGTTCTTCTCACAGGCCATCATTTGGATGGCGCAGAGTTTGGATCTGTGGTGGTCCTTCTGGAACGATCTCTTCCTCAATCCTGGAACGAGTTTCTGTTTGACAGGCTATTCGTTACTTTCACAAGAGCAACTATTGATCTAAGCATTGTTGTGAACGATTCACCTTCGGCTCCGTTGTTACGTAACATGCACACGAAAATTTCTTGTAAATCAGATGGGCAGTTTTCTCTTTCAGATGTCACAGATTTCAACGAAGACTATAACCATCGAGCTTACGAGTGGCTAAATGCAACCAGCGCTAACTTAGAACAAAAGCTTATTGATGTTATACAAAAATGTCTCCATTCCTTAAAAGGTCCAGTCATTTTGGTCGGAAATGTACCAGATGCTTCTCAACTCGTTGAATGTGACTCAAGTGGAACTGGATATCCTGAAAGCATTGCGAAAAACTTCAAGTGGTTCACATTTGTAGGTCAAAACAGGAAACTCGGTGTGCTGGACGACCCTTCAACCTTCCGCTTGGTTAATCATTCTTCGGTCAAATTCTCGGCTCTTGTTTTGGTTGCGAAATCTGAAGAAGAGTACTTCGCTATACACCAGAACATTACATACTATATACTGCTTTATCAGATGCATCAGAAACAACTGCTAAACAGTCCAATTTACTTTATAACAAGTTTCAAAACCAAAGACAGTGATACTGAAATCAACAGAATCTGCCAGTTTTTGTCTGAAAGGTCAGAGGGAAAAACACAATCCAACAGAGGTGGTGAGAAAGTTCAGATAGGGACGGCTGAGCTGGATGACGAGCATAAGAAAGCTATTTTAAAGCGTATGAGACTTGGCAGGCTAATTACACCAGCTTATCGGCTCCGTGATTGCCTGGAGTACTTATCAGATGAATTTGATCGTCATATAAGCGAGATAAAGCAGTCTGGCACCTGTGAAGCTGATGCAGAAGTGTGTGAACTGAATGACAGAATGCGTGAAGTTAGATTGGAGCTAGTGGAGCAGGCTACTGAGCTGGCCGATATGTTCTGCGAGGCCTCTCAATTACATGCGAACGAGGACAAGAAAAAACTATTCAAAAATGAAGCTGCCAAGTATCGCGAGAAAGAGCGACTATGGAAAGCGGAACTAGAACATTAACTTTACGCGAAATAAAAGTGCTCGTATCAGGGTAAAGACGCGAATGTTCCGGATGCCCTATAATTGGTCTCAAATAGCTTTTGGCAATTTTAATTTCATTAAAAACAAAATATAATTTACAAACAAAATACTAACTTTGGAAATTTTGTTTTCCCTTCCACTCATAGACTAGTATTCAAGCAACTAATTTTTAAAGTATTTTTTGATCTTGCTTGTTTTCCATAAAATTTTTTAAAGAATTATAAATTTTACACATTGAATGGCACTGGGAACACAACTGCTCGTTTTAGGGCGACGACCTGAGTGTTCCGACTTCCCTTGAGCTTGGGGTTTTGTGCGGGGGGATTGGTTTGAGAACTCAATTCTACATTAAATTCTACTAGAATGGTTCCGACTGCTGCTACTAGAAAAGTAGCTGATGCCCTATTAGCCTATTATGATACCAAGCTGGTAGCCTATTAAAGTCAGGTGCACTCAGGATCAACACTCGAACGTGTATCGTTTCTATGATGAAAACAGAAAAACTTTGAGCAAGTACTTGTCACCAAATTCAACAATCAATGGTTGCTTAGTTTTACCGCCACATTGAATCATCAGCATATATGACTTCTCATCTGAACAGTCCAACTCCAAATCTAGGAAGAAAGTTCAACTCTGTCGTGTTGTTATCGTCGTTTTGCACCAATGAAATGTCTTCATTTCGTCTCGCGACCGTAATCGTTTCGTCTTTTGATCGTAGTAGAACTTCGAATACAAAAGCTGTACCTATTGTATCTGATTCTAGTATATAATTGTATATGCAACCAGAATCGTAATTTTTAAGTATGTTGTCTTCTACCACTCCAACTTCAACTTTTCCAAATCCATTTGAAACTATACCATGCAATTTCAAACCATACCGCCCCTTGTTTTCAAATTATCCTTCCATGCTTACGCAATCAATTTTTTCAATGATGCCTCCTTAACTGTGAATTAAAGTTTCAAACTTTGTTTGCAAAAAAAGATGCCTTGATTTGATTACCATTACCAACCCTCCACATTTTCTGTGGTGTGCGCTGTTCAATAGCCGCTGTTTTGTCTGATACCTGTTTAGCTCAATTCTTACCGTTGATTTTACCCGTTGTACTCTAAATTGGTTGTAGTTTGTTATCATGTACACCGATTTGTATCAGATTTCTCCTGAGTTGCAGTTTGTTAAAATTATTTTTAGTGTGAACCTGTAGACTTGACCATGATTCCGTTTTGAGATGTTTCCGAGCAATCGAAATCTTTGATAGCATTTACCATGATTGCCAACGTATGCTTGTTCTTTGTTTTACTGCTGTTCGTTTGTTCTCCCGGTACCGATGTTTCTTCCGTACAATTGAAACACCGATTTGTAATTTTTTCTTGTTTTTGATAATTCTTTTTTCAAAACATTTGATAATGTCGTTCTTAGCTGTTTATCAAGAAACTTTTTCACATGTTTAGTTTTTTGTTACCGTGTAATTTTTTTGATTTTTCGATATTGAATTCCCAATCTTTTAGGACTCACAATCTCGCAATACCATTCTTACTTTTGTGTACTTCAATTACTTCCTACCTACCGGTCCAAATTCCAACGTGTATTGCCTTCCAATACCCATACTGAATCCTATATTTGAATACTGTCAATCAGTTTTGTTCAAATGCCGCGTCTTTGCAAAGTTTGCAAAAATTTCCTGAGAAGCCGACCCCAAAGCTGTTCCACTGTTGCGTTCACTTCTGTCCACAGGTTCCGTTTTGAATCTTGCATCAGTGATCATTCCTGAGGTGAGGCTGTGAAACAATGAGTTTGTATAAGATATTCAATGCCTTTGATGTCAGTACTAACTGATTTCACTTGTGTAGTGCTCAATAAGTAGTCTAAATGACACACAATCGTCGTACAATTGTCGTGATGTAGTCTTTTTGATCCAAAAAAAGGTTGAAGCAGAGCCGTCTGGTCATGCCACCTCAGCGGCAATGCTCTAATTTGGAAAAATTCCATCTAACTTTCCTGGTTTCTTAGGGTTCCTGTAGTTATAGCCACGAAAACGTACTTGCTTCCACCGTTTTGGCTATACTGACGAAGCTTATATCATTGGTTGTCTCAGTTACTCTTTTTAGATAGCCCACTGAAAAACCTTTGACATTACACATGATTCATCTTTCAGTTTTGATGTGACTTCAAAGCTTATTGTCCTAAATTTTAAGCAAGTAAATAGTCAGCAATACATTCAAAAAACTTGCTGTTGTTTGTGTAGACGCCATAGTAATCAAAGAAGTCCACTCTAGATTCCTGAAAAGCGACTGTTTGTGCCAAAACCTGGTAAGCGGGTATGTCTGCCATGATTGGTTGACTACTCAACTGACGTTGAAGTCGACACACGTTGCATTTTTCGGAGATATATTTAACTGCTCTCCCACATCAAAGGACCAAATGGTTTTGCTGCATAATATGCGCTAGTCGTTTTTTTCCGAAATGACAAAAAGAGTTGTGCAAAACTCCGAGTTTAGGCTCTTTATTCTGTTTCTAGCATCTAGAGTTATTGGAGAAGCCCAGTTGAGAGTAGCAGGAGAGTTTTATTTGGCTGTTAGAACGAAATATCTTTTCCGGATGCAGAAAAAAAGAAAAGGTTGTCAATCGACTTTTCAACGCAGCTGGAGCGTTTTAACGGATAATGCAAAAATTTTAGTTGAAAGCTAGTTGCTGTGAAAGTTTGAACAAAAAAATTTTGGCTTCCTTCTTTAACGATGCTTTCGGTGCATTTGTTTTGATGGTCGTAACATGAGCAATTTGTTGACCAGAGCTGGCTGACTCTGTTGATATCATAAAGTCGTAGGTTGATGACATCCTGTTGAAGTTCATTGCAGTTTTTTTAAATAATTTGAGTTCAGTGTTCCATCATTGGATTCCGAAATTCCGAACATGTGATATACAAGACGAAGTAATTTTTTTTCGCGTTCGTTCCTCTTTATTTCTTGGCACGCAAGACTTGCGTGTGCATCGATAAGGTTTCAATCATTAGCAAGGGTTGACTCTGGAGTTGCATCAATCCTTTCTGTCCACATGTTTATCGTGCGGAGTTTGAATGGAAGAAAGAGACCGGACTGGTGTTGCTCCTAATCTTTCTGCGTATGGTACCGTTCACCTTGTAGCTCAAGTCGAGGTTTTGTAGACTGTCGCAATGGGGCTACTCGTGTTTTGCGCACAAGGAAATTTACGGATTTGGAACGAGAATATTCCGCTATTCTTAACTCTGATGAATGCTCGTGCGGACAAAGAAGCATCATAATAGATCACAGCTTGTTCTCCTTGCAACCTATGGTGAAAAGCGTCGTCCATTTTTCACTGAATGTAGTTGACGTATATCATCAAGGTGGAAATTTTTCCCTATCCTGCTTGACCACAGGTTGGTCCCATCGATAAACTGACCGCCAGATTTTTAAGTTTGATTTCAGCTGTAATGAGGATTGGTGAAATCAGTCCGAGTGAATTGTAGAAACGAGAAGCCATTACAGAAACACGGAAAAGGAAAAGTAATTCATACCATGTCACCTAAGAGATCTGGTTCCGCTAGCAGTTTTTCATTCAGCTAGCGCTTCTAAACCGTACCTGAGCGTTGCTCATGCCTCTGATTTCATTCGGTTTTCGAATTCACAAGCCCGTATTGTGACATATACCATTTTCTATTGACTTCTTCATTATTTATTAACTTTCTGTGATAAAATTTTTGTAGATCTCTTTGTATGCCTTCATTGCGATTGCTGAACATTCTCGGATTTTTTAATACTAAAATTTTCGCAGACGTGTCCAAGCTAACAATTCGTTATTTGATAAAAATGAGTCTTCAGTTCATAGAAGTCCCATTTCATATCCTCTTTCTCGCTGGCTTGCTTGATTTTCACTGATTGAGACTTCTTTTTTCTCCTCAAACTTTTCAATTAGTCTTCTGATTGTGACAGAATGCAGATAAAACACAGCTAAAATAGTCTCCAACCCAGTCGATTTTTTGGCAGTTTCTTGGATTTTCTTTGCTGCGATTCCTACAAACTCCAGCTGTAATGGGTCAGAAGAAAAAACTATTTTTATTTCTGGTCCATTACCTTCCAAATTGTGTCCGAAATTTGAAGTAATTTGGCCCACTCTCGGTTTGGAACTTCCAAACTTGAAACCTTATGGATCGAGCTCTGTCCTAAATGACTCAACAAATCGGGTTATTCGAAGATTCGAACGCAACGATTTAGTTAATTTAATGCGTTCGAGCATTCTGACGACCGATGAAATCGACTTGCGAAGCAGGATCTAACATAGAAAAGAGGTTCTCCGCAGAAAAATTAACACAGTTCTGATGCTCACCGATTGCAATTAGAATTCTGTCGCCTAGACAACACAGATATTCATCGACCAGATTAAGGCTGGCGGATTTAAGTTTCTTTTTTTTCTGAAGCGACCACTCAGCACTTCCACGCCAACTCGGGATAGTTGAACCCGCAAGTGATCAAGCACTAAAATTGATTGTCCATTCCTGCCGTCGCAAACTGCGATTCCATGTTATCGGTCTTTAATCTTACCTCTCAACATTGACTGGGCCGTTTGCGCAAAATAGTACAGCAGCACTGTTTTGCCTGATCCTTTGGGTGCGTAAACCAACAGACAAAACCATTTCTGCAAATCGCTCTCCAAATACTCGTTACCCTTTTCGCTGAAAATCGAAAATGTGTTGCTTTGATCAACCGTCCAAAGTATCGAAAACTTTTTGCCGACTTAATACAACTCGAACTTTTTCCTCTGAATATGGTACCATTTGAACTCTATTGGAAATACCAGGTTTTTTGTTTTTATGAACTGAAACTCATCATTTACCATTTTTCTGTGCAAATCTGGAAAAGAGCGTTCAATCGAGGTCAAAATAATGAGATGATTTAGAAAACTGTCTAACTTTCTTCTCTTGTTTTTAGCCAAAGAATGAATTTTGTTTAAGACTTCTTGCAAATAAACATCGAAGTCTTGAGAAGGGTTCCAGATGTACTGTTTGTCGTCGGGGAAACTTCTCGAGAAACTCTTTTCCAAACAGATGAAAATTCGGCTCCGGTGTCATTTAGGTCTTGTTTTAGACATCATACAACGTCATTTAGAGGAAAAAATACGTCTGTTTTTTCGAAGTCACGAAGCGCTGTGAGGAATACTTTATGTTTCTTCATTTCTTTACAAAGTCTTCAGCCATAAGTCTTCAGCAATAGATGCGCATCATGTTTGAAGCAAGTCGTATCGGGTACTTGGGGTTGATGCACTGATTACTTATCTCAAAACGGAACTAAATGTAAAATCATTTAATTGTAAAATGGTAAGAAAATTAAGCTTCAACTAGCTATTTAGAAACAATCCTTTTAGAAACAATCCTGCTAACAAAATTATTTAATTTTCAAGATTGCTTATAATCGGAGGTTAGCAACAGGAGAACAACTCCTTTTGTAACATTCATAAAGTTTTGTTTTATTTAAAGTGGGTGTTTTTGTTTTTAAGTGTCTCAATCTGTTTTTAAGTAGTTTGTGACGTATTAGTCTTTTGGGAAGTATATGGACCAGTAGAACACGTTGAACAGCATGAACATGGCTGGGAATGCGACTCTGCAGAGTTCGTCAATGTGGCTGACACTGTTGAATTGTGTGGTTATGTGGTCCAGCTTGTATGTCTTGTACTGCACTGAGCCACATAGACACACCACGAATCGGATGAAGAATGAGTTCATGTCCTCGAACGGAGGCTCGTCCTCGTCCCTACTCATTTCTGCAGTACCACTGTTCCATCCCATTCCTTGCATCTGTGAAAAATAATATCAACCGAACTTTGTGACGACCATTTCCTGCGGTTGTTTTCTTAGTGTTCGTAGGATTGAAAAAAGTGTGGTTGAAATTGTTTCTTTTGAGCTCCCTTCCCTCCATTCAATTTGCAAAACGTTCCCCAAAGGATTTCCATTTGGTACTATTGTACGACAATTTTAACCGACAAACAGTAAAAATGTTCTCCTTAGCGCAAAAACTGCTTTCCTTTGAAGCAAAAACTGCTTGCTCTTTTGCAAGACAAAAACTCCCACGCATGATAAAAATTGTTATCTAAAATTAAATGTACAAAGTGTGACATTATAGTTTACCTGATTCCCGCCTCTCCCCTCCCCTTCTATTCCGTTCTGTCCCCCATACCCTGTGCCCCCCTGGCCTGGTCCCGACTCATGCTCCTGGTCGTAGTCTGCGTCCCGACAGTGCTCGGCCTCCACCGGGAAGTCGTGCTGTGAGTGGGGCGTGTACATAGTGCAGTTCCACCTGTCGCACTGATTGCTACTCAGTCGGGGCTTCTTTGCAGCCGGCGGAGATCCAACCTGAAGCAGAAAATGTCATCTTTAGTATTTTTATCCCATTAAATAATCCCCGAGGTCAACTGCTCTATTAGTCATACTTTGTCACTGAGAACTTGTGTGGAGCGTTCTACACAAGGCAAAAACAGCCGAAGATTGGATTTTTTTTTTCAGATTGGATCTCAGCCGTGTAATATTGCAAAGTAGTGAGGTAAAATATAGGACATCATACTAAAAACTTCGAGACTAAACACCACGTATTGCAACTTGAACAACGATTAAAAACAACTTCACAGGTCTTGTGGTTCTTTTGGTACTTATGGTACTGTTGGTGTTATGGTACCTTTTGTGCGGGCGGTGCTTTTCCGGCCTCACTTCTCTTCGTGAAGTAGTTGACAGCAGCGTACTCCACCAGAGCGAAGAAGACGAAGAAGTAGCACATGAGGACGAACCAGTCCATCGCAGAGGGGTAGGACACTTTGGGAATCTGCTGTCGACTGCTGATTGCAAAGGTCGTCATCGTCAGCACAGTTGTGATACCTGTAAAAAATAAACTGGCCGAAACTCTTCGTACACTCAGCTCCCATTCTTGGGTTAACCATACACTTAAAACAGTTTTTTAAACAATTTTTAAACAATTGTAATTAAACATTCAAGAACATCTTTTCTTGAATGTCCTTGAATGTTTATTTACATCCTTGAGTGTTTAAATGATTTCGTCCTAGGGGGATTTAGTCCTATAGGGGATTTAGTCCTGGAGGATTATATCCGGTGGGATGTTATCCTGGGGGATTTAGTCAGCGAGCGGCTTATTTGTAGTGTAGGTGCTTTTTTTTAATGGAAAACGTCCATCAACCTGCATGACTTTCTGAAAGTTCCTCTATTACAATGAAGTCGAAAATCTTTTTCTTCCGTCTTACCAAAACTGCACAAAAACCTAGAAAAACGTGCTAGTTTACTACAAAAGTTACTACTGATGGTCAGCTTAGATGTTGGTTGCCTGCTCATGGTTTTCAATTTTACGGCGATGATAATATTACAAAATTTCTATTTGATTTAATAGAATTTAAGTTTTTTTTTACCGAGTGAGATTCTGGCTGGTGCTGCTTCTCTGTTGATCCAGAATGCGACCCAGGACAACACCACAATCATCATACAGGGTAGGTATGTCTGCATTATGAAGTAGCCCACATTGCGTCGGAAGTTGAACTTGATGGTCAGCGTTGAGTAATTTCCTGCAAAAAATGATTCTTCTTCACAAAAATCGAGATACTCCACATGTTCCTAAAGCTACAAACTAAATATTTGTCCAACCTTCAAAAAAATTATACGGTTAGATTTTTTGTTTATTTGTTTTTTTTTTCACAAAAAATTATTAGTAAACTAGATAAAACTAGATCAATCTCCGTAAACTAGATAAAACGGCTCGGAAAATAATATTTAACTCGTATTCTCGGCAATACGGACATTCATCGTCAATAATTTATAAATAAGCCAAAAACTCCCATAACTCATGTTCATAATTTTAACAATTCACAGTTTTCAATAAACAAATTGGTGCAAGCTAGCCACAAGAACCGGTCGGTAATGTCCTTGAGACAAATTGCTCTTTTTGGCGGTCAGCCTTAATGAAGGCTGAACCGAATTAGAACCAAAAAACAGTAAAAAACGGTCAAATGGGGCTATAGCCCCTCGGGTCTACATGTTTTAAGGTCTGCATATGGGGGGACTCGAACCCGGTTGACCGGCGTGAGAGACTTGCCTCTAGGCCGCTCGGCCAACTGTGCTTGTTTTATATGCATTTATACTCTTGTTTTATATGCATCTATACTCTTGTTTTATATGCATCTATACTTCACATTTGCTTTGCAACATCCTCCCCCCTGAAGAAGGAAGAACCGGAGCGAGCTTAACGGTCGGCCGCGTGACTTCACGGGTTGCGGTCCTGACAAGGGCGGATCGGGCGCAACCGTCCTGTCCGTAGTTTAGCTTGACGATTCGGGCGAGAGGGTAGTACCCACGCGGACTATCGGGCTCAATCACCCACACGAGATCGTCTGTTTTAAGAGTGAAGTCAGAATGAGTGTGCCACTTGACACGCTTATTCAACGAGGGAACATATTCTCGAAGCCAACGAGACCAAATCGCGTTAGCATATGACTGCGCTCGCACGTACCTTTTCTTTTGATCGAAGTGCTCCCCGGGTAAAAGCGAAGGAAAGCTTGTGGCATGTTGTCCAAGCAAAAAATGGTTTGGCGTTAACGCTTCTAACTCACGTGAATCGGTACTAACGGGAGTGATTGGCCTCGAATTCAAAGCCTGCTCAACTAAGCAGAGTGTTGTTCCTAGCACCTCTTCAGTGACTCGCCTACTGCCTAGGATATCGTACAGCACGCGCTTCAGGCTTCGGATGAGGCGTTCCCAGGAGCCGCCATGATGGGGTGCGCCTGGTGGGTTAAATTTCCAAGTAACACCTTTGTGTGCAAAAATGGTCGGAGCCATACCATTCCAGCTCTTGATGCAGGCAAGCAATTCCTTTTCCGCACCAACAAAGTTCGTGCCGTTATCCGACCAGATTGTGCTTGGCGTACCACGGTGCGCAATGAATCGTTCAATGCCCATGACACAAGAACTGGTGTCCAGAGATGGTACAATCTCAAGGTGTACAGCCCTGGTGGTGAGGCAAGTAAAAAGAAATCCCCATCTTTTTTCAGTACTTCTGCGAACCGGAACGTAAAGCGGTCCAAAGTAATCCACACCCGTATGATTGAAGGGTGGTTGCTTATATTCGAGACGTTCGACAGGTAAATCGGACATAATAGGCTGGATGGTACTTGCTTTGCGTTTACGGCATGTTACACATTGATTCTCGATAGACCGAAGTAGTCGACGCAACCCAAGTATTGCATATTTCATATTTAATACGGAGCGCATGTAATCTAAACCTTGATGAAAATGCTTGTGGTGGAGGCTGCGGGCCAACAAACAAACTAGGGTATGTCGGGCGTCGAGTATTATTGGGTGCTTAGTATCAAACTCGGTATTCACTAAGCGCACAATCCGTCCGGTGGAACGAATGATTCCAGCGGGACCGATAAACGGCGAGTATGTGGCAATTTTACTACTATTCTTAATAGGTTTGCCAGCCGCGAGTGTTTTTAACTCAACGGGGAAGGATTCCATCTGAGCAAGATGAATCAGTTTGCTTTCTGCAATATCAAGTTCAGTGGGGTCGGTGATTCGTAAGTCCTTACCACAAAAATGCTTATGTGAAGGCAACATCCTCAACATAAAAGCGACTACTCGTTTATATCTTGTAAAGGAACTGAACCTTTCCCAATTGAACCCGTGTTCGGGATGTTTGATGGATGTGACATCGGTGACGAAGGAAGATGATGTCTCCAAGCAATTATCAACATCACAAGAAGGACCCTTCAAACGAAATTTATTGATTACACGTTTGTCGGGTATAAACGGCCAATCAGTAATCCTGAGAATGCTCGGACCAATAACCCAGCTGCTATCCTTGAGGGCTTCCGAAAAAATCCCCCGCGTACCGGTATCAGCTGGATTATCGACGCTCAGAATATGGTGCCACTCATCAATAGTGGTCGATTCGAGGATTTCGCCGACACGATTAGCGTTGAATACAGGTAATTTTTCAGTGGAGTTTAGCCACTCCAATCTGTTGTACTATCTGTCCACATGTAGACATGATTAATAGAGACGGTAAGGGCGGTCTGTATATCATCTTTTAGTCGTGTGGCGAGCAGAGCAGCTTGAAGCTCTAGCTTCGGTATAGATAGCCTTTTCATGGGCGCAACACGAGCTTTACCAAAGATGAAGGATATTTGAGTTTTATGCGAGCTCACGAGTCGCGCACGCAAAAATCCAACAACACAGAAAACGTCCTGCGAGCTATCACCGAACATGTGGAGCTCAATTTGATCAATAGGCTCTGTGAAGTAACAACGGGGAATAGTCAATTGCCCTAAGAGAGAGAGACCGGAGTGCCACTCGAGAAACTTATCTCTTATGTCTTCTGGCAATTCGTCGTCCCAACTTTGACCACTGATTTTCCAAATATCTTTCAGTAAAAGACGGGCCCTAACTGTGTATGGAGCTACTAACCCAACAGGGTCAAACACAGAAGAGACGAAACTCAAGACGGTTCGTTGAGTTATTGCTTTATCGAGAGGGCGATCCACGCCTCTGCTAACAACCAATGTGTCTTTCACATGGTCCCACTTAAGACCTAAGACGTGTGATGATTGTTCGGCACCGTTACATATTTCCTTGATGGGTGACGACGAGGTGTCGGATTCCTCGGGGTTCATTGCTGAAGTGATTTCATCAGCATTACTGACAAATTTAGTCAAATTAAATCCTCCCAATTCTTGTAATGAAACCAAATCGCGGTTAATTTTAATTGCATGGATTACGTTCTCGAATGAATCCAAGTAATCGACCATGTAAAATTTTTCATTTACGACTGAGGCGGCCTCTGGGTATGTGGACATAATATCAGTTGCTGTTTTTCGCAACGCGAAATTGGCGCACGTAGGTGAATCCCGTGCGCCGAATATATGGCGAGTGTACTGATGAACTACCACATCGGAAGTGGTATCCTCCCGCCACAAAAAACGGAGCGAAATTTGATCGCGGGCAAGGACTCCTACCTGGAGGAATATACCTTCTATATCCGCGGAGACGGCGTACTTGTGTTGACGGAATCGCAAAAGTACAAAAATTAAATTTTGGAGTAGGTCCGGACCCACCAATAAGGACTTATTTAAGGATATGCCGTGAAACTTAGAAGCCCCATTAAGGACTCGGCGCACCTTACCCGGCTTATTCGGATGTACGACGGTATGGTGCGGAAGGTACCACTCGCGATCGGAACGCTTACGTGGATCATGCGGTCCGACGGTAACGACATATCCTTTCCTAATGTCCTCTCTAAGTGTTTCTGCGTATCTTTCGCGCAGCTCAGGGTCTTTACTTAACCTTCTCTCCAATGTTTTAAATTGGGCGAGTGACGAGTAATAATTGTTTGGTAGACTGACATTATTATCAATCCAAAGCATAGGCACAATGTATCTTTCGCCATTGTGAACGGTTTCAGAATTTAGGATGGATAAAGCTTGTTTATCCGCGGCGGAACGGGCATCGACTTGCTTGAAAGCACCATAGGATTCCAACTCGTACCAGGATTTTATCTGGTCGGTCAGAGAAGAATCTTTAACAACACACTTGAAACACGAAGAAGTAGAATTAACGGACGGCGGCAACGGACCACTTATGACCCAACCTATCGGTAGGCGAACGGAACACGGTGAGTTTTTATCATCTCCCAAGATGAACTCAATGGGTCTAACGGCGTGGTAGTAGTCTTGTCCGATAATAACTTCAACGTCCTCATAAGTATATTGAGTGGGCTTAATAGGTGCTAATTGTGGATATTTATTCTGCAAATCAGCAATATTGATTAATTCGGAACCAATCCGAATATTGTCTTCAACATATGCACAGAGAGAAAATACGAATTCACTATTATTCGGCTCGGAGGAAACTGTAAACTTGACCCTCTGAGTCTCAACAATGGTGGTTGAATTGAAACCACTAATTGACAAGTTAACGGGCTCCCCTACTAAGCCGACACGGTTTACGAGTGACGAAGACACCCAGGAGTGAGTCGATGCACTATCACAAAGAACCAACGTCAGGAGACTGGTTACATCCGAGGATACACCAAGTTTTGCAATTGGCAACAACCCTTTAGAAGATTCAATGTCATGTACATCACTAACAGCGGCATGGGTGGAAGTGTTTGTATTCTCCTTAGATTTGTTTGTTCCAGCCTTATTCGAGACCTTTGAATTTTCCTTCCGAGGAAATATTCTTTCGGCTCCATGGAGCAAGACATTATGTGTGCTATCACACTCTGGCTTCGGGCACTTTTTCGCTCTAGAACATTGCCGGAAACTATGATTGCCATTGAGGCAAGCGAAGCAAAGTTTCTGTTCAGCTACGTATTTTGCTCGCTGAGTAGCATTCTTTTCCTTAAAAACAACACAATTCCACAATGCATGACTACCCTTACACAAAACGCACGGCGGAAACTTAGACTTATCCTGAGCCTTAGCTGGCTATTGGCTGCAAAAATTTTGGTTGTTTTTGGTTTAACTGGTTCCTCGTTTTTTGCCTTAGAGTTGAGTAAACGTAATCTTTCATGCCCCTCGGCCTTTTCTTTCATCCAGTTGTTAAAGTCTAAGAGTGTTGGTCGCTGCCAATTATGTCTAACAGTAAGCATTGACCAAGCATACTGAGGTCAGGCGGAAGTTTACTAACAGCTTGGTTTAACAGGTTAACACTCTTTAGATCATCGCTGAAAGACAATGATTTGAAAACTGCTACGAGGCCAGATATGGCAGAGGAGAAACTAATGACATTTTCCGAATTGTGCATCTTAAGTGGAGGAAAAGTATTCAGCTTATCAAGATGCGCACCAACAATGGCATGTGGTTGCCCAAACTTCCGTTGCAAGGTGGCCAGTGTATCCTTGTACAATTTCTGAATTTCAATCAAGAACCACCAAAACACTTCATCAATTATAATTCTGGCTGTAACTGTACGGCTGTAACTGTACCAGTTTTTTTAGAAAAAAATTTTTCCTCAAAAGAAGTGGTGGATGAGTTGGAAGCAGTTTGTTAATTTATAGTTCAGAGAGTTTGTTCGGGTAGAAATACTTGCCGGATGCATAAGAGATGTTGCGTGAGCTGTACTCGTGGTATCTGAACTGGAACTGAGACAGTCTCAAGTCATCTGCCTCGATAGTGATGGCCTTGTCACTCTGCTCCCGCCATCTGTACACTATCTGGCTGTTGTCATAACCAACTAAAAAAAACAAAGTTTTTGAAAGTCACATTAGTAGTCCAAGTATAATCGTCTATATTCGCCGTCCAATTTCTTGTTTTTTTTTTAAATTGACAGAATTGAAAGTAAAAATAGCGAGCAGAAAAAATGTCCTCTGAGAATCCATTTTTGACCAGAAAGGTCCTCGATGATATTACTTTTCAAAGATAGTTCGTGCAGAAATGGATTATAGTTGCAGAATTTTTGTGAACTCTTATAACTTACACTGTTTTCTGCGGATCAAAAAATTGTACTAGACTGTACTCACAGCTTCCAAATTCAACGATGCACTCTTGTTCGTCCATAGGGAAGTTGGAAAAGTCCATGGGACACCTGGCACTGATGGTCAGCCTGGAACAAAAAAGTAAAAGTTTCTATCAGTGATCATCTTTGACAAAATATATATTTGTACTTTCTTTATAGATATAGATGGTAGTTATTTTAAAAAAGGCTTCAAAACAAAACAAGACTGCTCGTATCAGGGCGAAGCCCTGAATGTTCCGACTGCCTTTGAACGTTTAAGGAGCAGTAATAACCTATAAAAATAAAATGTAATAAAATAAAATGAAAATTTTTTTTTCTAAAATTTGAATTTTTTTTTAAACAAAAATCATCCCCCCACACGCCATATAAAAGACAAAAGGATAGATTTCGCTCCTTGTAACAAATCAATTATGGCAAATAAGCTTCTTCCAACCAATTTGGAACGATTTCTAAGACGGATTAAATCTCCGCTTACGCGTTAATAGCGCGAAATATATCGCGCTTTAATTGTCCCAAATTGGCAATCTTTAAACCCCCATAACTTAACGAAAAATGATCACAGGTGAAATATCTTTTCAAATTTAAGCTCAGGACAACAATAAAATTCCATCAAAAATGGCTAGTTAAAAAGTCGAAATTTGTCTGAAGAAAAAAAAACCCACCCCGAGCACAAACATTCCGTTATTCAAGGAAAAATTTTGTGCGAAGGAAAATTAAACTTGACTTATCCAAAAATTAAAATCAATTGTCCACGAGGCGAAGGACCAAAAACGATCTGCCTCATCTGCCGGCAGCGAGCACGGGTGATGTTGTTCTTCAAGCCACGAATATTCATAAGGCGAGCCCATTAGTCATTCTATTTTGAATTGACACAAATTTATTGGTATTGGTTCAAGTAATACATAAACTATAAATTAACTATTGTTCCGACTTTCGATACGAAAGTAACGGAATATTTGTGCTCGGGGTGGGTTTTTTTTTCTTCAGACAAATTTCGACTTTTTAACTAGCCATTTTTAACTAACCATTTTTGACTTGTGATCATTTTTCGTAATGTTATGAGGCTTTAAAGATTGCCATTTTGGCCATTTTGATCAATTTGGGACAATTAACGCGCAATATAATTCGCGCTATTAACGCGTAAGCGAGATTTAATCCGTCCTTTAAATCGTTCCAAATTGGTTGAACGAAGCTTATTTGCCCTAATTGATTTGTTACAAGGCAGGAAATTTATCTTTTTGTACTTTATTTGGCGTGTGGGGGGATGATTTTCATAAAAATTTCAAATTTTAGAAAAAAAATTTCATTTTAATTTACTTCATTTAATTTTTTTTATGTATTACTGCTGCTCAATAAACCTTAAAAGGCAGTCGGAACATTCAGGGCTTCGTCCTGATACGAGCAGTCTTGTTTAAATTTTACAAGGCCCGAGGTCAAAAAACTATCAAAAAACATTCCAAAACATATTATGAAACAATGTTATAAATGTTGCAGTTGTCAACCTAAAGGGCAACCATACAAGACTGCTCGTATATCAGAGCAAAGACATGAATGTTCCAACTGTCCCTTAATTCATATCGAACAGTTTTTGGGAAAAGGAAATATTGAAAACCTGTAAAATTTGGACAAAATCAAAGTATACAATTTTGAGTCGTACGAAATTAATACGACCAATTAGATAGCCTCAATTCAATTTGGAGCGATTTTGTTGTGCGGGGTAATTCGCCACGCATTAATAATTCGCTTTACGCACTCAGCAAAATGAATAAATTCTTCAAAGCGCGCATAATTTAGTCCAGAACATGGCCAATTTGCTAATTTTCAAACATCCAGAACTTTTACAAAAAATGATTGGACGTAGAATATCTTTTTACATTCGAACGCAGGATTTCAATATCTTCAATGGGGTATAAGTTTGTTTTGTCGAACACTATCATTTTGATCGGCGAAAATCAATTGAATAAAAAAACCACACCGAGCATAAATATTCCGTTTTCTTTAAAAGTCGGAACAAAAACGAAGTCGAAGTTTTTAATCAAAAATGGATTCAAAATTGTCAAACTTTTTACCGTCGGATAAATGTATAGTACTGTCAAGTAAATATACGCTCTAAATTTGAACCTTCTCACTGTTCTTTTGATTTTTTGTCCCTGTGAAAGTGATCAAAAGGCAATATTCAGCCAATTTTGACTACCTCATAGAAAATTCGTACAGATTCAAATGTGGAATCTATAGGAGGCCCTACTAATTGTGTTTTTTTAAAATGTTTTTTGACTAAAATGGACGAAATTGATAAAAAAAATGACCTTCTTAATTTCATTTTTCAGTTGTTTGCATTATAATTACTCTTCTTCTGCATGTTTCATCTTATTTAATTGTCTTTTCTAGAAAACAATTAAATTCAAATTTTGACAACGTATTGCGATAAATTTATTTAAAAAGAGCTTATTTTATTAAATCTGTTTGGTTGGCTTGATCTGAGCTTTTTGCATAGCAATTGCTCAACTGATTTTGCTTAAAGACCTATCAGTCAAAAACAAAACCTTCCCTATCATATTAATATATTTAAAGTAGCCGTTTTTGCTTTTCATCTCAATGAGCACCTGGTGACTCTTACTGTTTGTCTAAGATTGCTCTCCCGAAATAGATATCTGCACTTATTGTTCTGACTTTCGTGCAAAATATCAAAAAATTTATACTTTGAGTGGTTTTTTACCCAGACCACTTTCGATCTTGATTAATTGTTTTTGACAGAGTCTTATACGACTTGGAAGATATCAATGCTTTGAGCTCATTTTTAAGTCGATTTGTTAATTCCAAAAATTTACTGTAAAGTTATGGGGGTTTGAAGGGCGAGAATATTTTGAGATCATTGGTGTGTGACTCTTTTATCTTAATGAAGCGTCCTACTAATTAGAAAAAACGTTACAAAGTACAGAAAAAGTTGCAGAAAACAACGTTTTATAATACGTTATAGACGCTAGGTATATCCCCGGGTTGACCTTCATACAAAAAAGAAACTTTTTTTATTTACTTTCACACAAAAAGTTAATCATCATTAATTTACATTCATAGTTCTTTGTAAAAACGGTTGTCCTACGATCCCCATTTAAGCAAATTGTATGAAAAGCAATTTTTCCACTAATTGTCTAACCGTTTTCAGACATCCATCCAAAAAAATTGTTCTGGTAAGTTTAAAAGAGCTTACATCGAGTTTTAATTGAATGCGAACAAATTGGACATCAATCGAATGAGAACAAACAACACTCTAAGTTTTTACTAAAAACTTATCATACAATTTCTAATCAAAAAATTTTCTTTGTATGCAAAAGCACAATTGTTCACAGAACTGAAAAAAGATCACACTGAAAACTAGCTGTGATGGCAGAATGTGTTCTTTGCAGGTTTTAAAAAAAAATAACTTAGATCTGTGGCAAAAACTGGTCACGACTTTCAATTTCTGAAATTTTTGAATGGAAAACCTGGAAGCCGTGAACAAAAAATTTCATTTTTTGGACGTTTTTTTTGCGAAATTCAATGTCTATCTTTCTTGACATCTATCAATACGTAGCTTAATCTGCAATTTTAGGGCCGTTTAATTTGTAGGCTTTTTTCATTTGATATTACTTTTGCTTTTTGTATTTCAGGGCGAAACACCAATACAAACGAAACATAAAAAAGTCATATGAAAAAAAATGCTTGTCTCACAATTGCATAGTCTGAAAAAAAGCTTGAATTTCGTACAGCTTTTTCAATATATGGAATTGACCCTCACTTTGTTGCCTGTAGGTCACTGGAAACCAGATAGCAGGCTTCCGAGATGTTCCAAATTGTAAATGGATTCCACCAACAAAATATCTGTGGATTCCGCAAACAAATACCTGTAATGTAAGTTTTGTCGGCACTCTAGTTGCGTCGCGGATTACACAAGAAGCGAACATATTTAGCTGTTCTCGGTTTTTGAAGCTTAATTCTCTGAAATTTATGACTTTAGATTATTTTTTATTGATACTCTGTCAACTTTAAGCTAGCAAGGTTAAACATTCGGGACCTAGTGAGTTGCTACCCCACTATCTTTTTATTGCAATCCTATGCTCATACTAGCTGAGCTACCTGGTCTACAATGAGAGTCATATACTGATTTCTCTAAACTAGAAAACTGAGATGTCTTACAACCTCTTATGGCTCCTAAGTGATCATAATTCAGTTTGATTAGAGTATAAGCAGAGCTTAGCGGATTCCCCAAACTGTAAGTGGATTCTGCATATGCAAGTGGATTCCGTAAAATTGTAGTGTATAATATAAAAGTGTTATTTAATTCCAGTAAATTAAATCAAAGTCTGGTCAGAGACTGGTATCAAAGTTTCCAGTAAATTTTCCAGCAAAACCCCGGTCGAATTTGTTTCGGTTAAAAAACAGACCCGTAAAATTCCAAAATTAAATTGTGGTTTTCCACCTTATCTAGTCAAGGTCTAAATCAAAATGACAATTAGTGAATCTTCTGCTGATTAAGTGAGAACAAAAAGCTTGCTGATGAGTCCAAACACAAACAAGGATAGCCGATTGCTGTGTAAGTAGCAATGAAAATTCTTTTTAAAATATTTTAAATTTTTTTCACCGTGGTGTGGTGGAAAGATTTGAACAAAAGACTAAATTTTGAGCATTTTTTCCCAATTAAAAATTGGCATATTGAAAATTAGTTTATTCCAAAACTGACAAAAAAATCAGAATGAAAATGAATTTTTTTTCAGCTGTTTATGCAAAAACTTTCTGGAATATTTGAAGAACTTTGTTCTCAACATGGCGGTAAAAACTCTTTGGCTAATTTACTACTTGTGGTTTTTTGTTTATAATCAGCCTGCATGGTCGCTCGCTTCACTCGCTCGAAATTAGACCAGAAATCAATTAATTCATACCAATTTTTCTCAACACTGAGAAAATTTTTTGGAAATTTTCAATTTCGTTCCAATCATGACGAAAAGAATTTTGATATGATATATCACTCAACACAGCCAGATGATTAATTATGGTACCCAAATTTGCGTGGAAAACAAAAAAAAATACAACCGAATGCAAAGTTCTTCCCCAAACTCAATGGTCGGAGGGAAAAGTTGACCCAAATATTGACATTAAAACAGTGAATACTCACATACTGATAGTAACAAAAATAACCGGTTGCTTTGGAAGTAGCCCAAATTTTTCCAAGTTTTCGGACCCTATTTTAAAAATGACAAAAAAATTTTTTCTTTTAAATTGCAGTGACGTTTGTTTGTCGTGATGAGAGAACCTGATAGAAAGCCTAAGTTTTTCATAGTAAAAATATTTAGTTAATTGACAACATTTTGTTTCACAATATTCAAGATAAAATTTTATAAAATCAAAAAAATTAAACAAGAAAAATCAAAAAAATTCAAAAAAAAACACATTTTCAAATTTTTTTCGCAGAAATTTTTTTTTTCGTTCTTTTTTTTTTTTCATTTATTTCCAAGAAGACGTCAAAAATTAGTAATTAACTTCAATTCAGTAAAACTAAAAGTTTGCTTGTTTTAAGAATTTAAAACAATTACTATAAACCTACTTGCTTGCTTTAATCGCTCTAAATAGGACAAAAAGAATCGAACCGGTTTTTCTCGACACATTGAAAATTTTTGTAAATTTTCAAAGTCTGTCGAATCAGGTCTGAAAGGGCTTTAATATTTTAAATCACTCGACCAGTTCCGATCCTTGTATGTGGCACCTGATATTGCGTGGAAAACAAAAAAAATGGTTATCCGGTTGCTGTGCAAGTAGCACAGAATGACCATGCACATAAAAAAACCTTAAATTTGGTTCACTTTTTTTCTCAATTTATTGTTGGTTTGTATGAATAGGGAGACTAATGGATCTCACAAAAACAAAAAAAAGGAATAATCAACAATTACAGTAAAAGGGGCTACTGGTGCAACGGTTTAAGTCGAAAAATGAAAGTAATAACAACAAAAGATTCTAAAAATATTTAAAATTTTTTTTTCAATTTTGTTTGCAGACTTTTTCTTCAAGTTCAAGTTTTCGATTTTTTTACTAGAGTTAAACTAAAGTTTTATGGCTAATCCTTCTATAATAAGCCTACTCGCCCGAAATTAGACCTTCAAAAACTCAAAAACTTCAAACCGGTTTCACGATTGAAAAAGCTTAACTTTTTTGTGGAAAATAAAAAAAAGAAAAAAAAGAAAAAGAAAAAAAAAGAAAAAGAAAAAAAAGAAGGTCTTTTCAACTCAACTTAGAGCAAAGAACTGATTTTATTCCATTGCACGGCTACCGGCAATTATGCCATTAAATAGACTTAATTTTTTTATGCCTCATTAAAGCTGCTAACAACCGTCTAACCTAAAAAAAATCAGAAATTCGCGACAAAATTTTTTTGAAAAAGTGAAAAAAGAGTTTATTCTATAACGCCCCTATGGCTGATTATTCTTGTTTGATAATAATAATCTATCCTTATGTGTGAACAGAACAATATGACGGCAATATATATTTTGATCATTAAAGACTGAACCTTGAAACTTAATCTAAATAGGCCATCAATTTTCTGCGTATAACATAAATTCCAGTTTTTATAGTTATCTTAAACAGTAGAGTATTTTTAAGCCGTCCAGGATACTAAGTTGTGACCAGTACTTAGTTGTGGTCAGATCAAATTCCAGTACTTTAAATTAGAAGTGCGGGATACTTAGTTGTGACCTGGTGCTGAAGTTGATCTCTCCCTTGCGGTTGAGTCTGAACAACTGGTTGGGTCTGGTGATGTCGTGTATGTAACTGTTCTGCCCATTGCCCCTGAAGAACGTATCCGGTTTCCACACCCGACTCAGCATGATACTGTTCAGCATCAGCGTCTCTATGGTCTCATTGCTCCCCACTCCACCATCCCCTAGCCCCCCACCACTGTCCCCCTGGTCCCCCACCAGTTGAGTCAGTCTGTCCTCGAAAGCCAGTCGCTTGTCACGCCAGAAGTGCCGGAAGAAACACTGGAACGTGAACTCCTGAAGCATACCAGGTTTAATTTAATCTTTCAACGTCTTCTATGCAGGTAGTGCGACTTATCAAATATTGATCAGCCGAAAGAGAAGTTACAAAACCATTTATAAAGTGTCCCTATTTCAACATCTGGTACAATAATAGCACAGAGTTATGAAATGAGATGAAGTTGCTGGAAAGACTAAAGAAGGTCATGTATGTGAGAAAAAACTTTTTAGTCAAGCTACGTTCGATTAAAATAAGTATTGACCAAAAGGTGAGCGTATTAGATCGGCTGTGAGTGAAATTAAATGAGTGTGAGCTCAAAAGTGGCCATTTGTTGATCATTATAATAGTGATTTGTGAGTCAATCTCAGAGGCAACTGGTCTGTTTTCTGCAACAACTGGAACGGGTAACTGCAATTTCGATGCAAAAAAGAAGCGTTTGGTGGAGTTGGACGTACGGGAATGACAGGGTAGCTGGAGGAGTCTCCCTTTCTGCCCCCTCCTCCCCCACTCACTTGGACGCCTGCCTCGGGGTCCACGGCTATGCGTCTGCCCCCGTCCTCCCCCTCCCCGCCGCCCGACTGGGCTTGCTAAAACCACACTCTCCATTTCACCCTAACCGCCACTCTGTTCTCAAATCTAAGCTTCGAACCCGCTGCCGGCGCCAATCTGTATGAAAACGTCTTTGATTTCCGCAAAAGAAGTTCGCAGCTGAAAAAAGTCGGTCTCAATTTATCTGTTATATAGCGACGGTAACGAAAAGCGTTAAATAGTCAATAAAATATCGGCTTTCAAATTTCGAACGAGTATCGCATTTTGATTTTTGATTTCATCTAACTAAGAGTATCATCTTTTTCAACTTTTGTTTACGGTGCACTGCTTTACATGGTTTTATACTAGAAAAATGTGGAAGATCTCGGAACATCCAAGTAACCAACTCATACAGATTGGCGTGGGATTAAACTGAATAAACGGATGAGTGAACTATGCTTCGCGGTAGCAGAAATAGTTAGTACAGGGTGAAATGATTATGACATTGTGAAGTAAGTGTGAAACAAGAATAACGGTCAAAACAGAAGGTTCCGACAACAACCTAGCAACCTAGTAGTAAGAAAGAGCAGATGCATTAGCCGCAACCTAAAACATCATGACACCTATCATTGTGGATATATGAGCCAATCGACGGAACTTCAAAGGTGAATTTCATTGCCCACTCAAACATTTTTTTTTGGTTTAAATGAGCTAAGTTTTCATGGTCAAAATTAAAAGCGTATATATAAGAAAACCCTAGATTTTTTTCGATGACAACTCCAATTGAAAGACCGCCGGATTGCTCTTAATTAAGACCAACAGCGTTTGACATGCAACTTAGAAGCCGGCTCGAAGTGAAACTTTATTTGAAACTAGAAGTGAAACTAGATAAAATTTTACAGAAATCCATGACGGCAAATTTGATTTATACACTCAGCCGATGAAAATTTCGTGATGTTCCCCATCAAAAAACAACTGTGGTCCAGCTATTGAGATTTTTTTTAACTTCCAAGTGAATCAGAAATATTTGGATCAAGTTTACATTCTCACCAAAAATGGTTTAGGGAAGATGGACGTGTGTCAGTCAACCATAGCATAGATTGAGCAGATTTTATTCGCGGAATCCAAATTAAATAGTTGGATGAGTGATTTCGGCATGGTCTGTTTGGTAGAGCGAATGATATAAACTTGATCCATGACTAAAACATTCCTTGCTATCGCTGATTTTAATTTACCGAGGGATGAAACTTTAGGACAGTCTTGTCTCCAAGCAAAACTAAATAATTCTCCTAAATCAGTGAGTTTATTCTTCTAGCTACAGCTGGGTTGTGAGGCTCGAGAACTTGAGAGGAAAATTAGAGACGAACTCATGGATTTGTAAGACAATCGTTACTTTGGACGGTATGAAATAGAACTCACATTAGAATGGCTACTCTTCCTTTTCCTAAATTTGGGCCTCTGCAATAGCAAAAAATAAACAAGGATAGCTGGTTACTGTGCAAGTAGCTCAGAATGTTTCGATAGTCTTATATCCATCGTCTTATAAAATACAACAACGTTTTTTCAAATTATTGTCATTTTTTTCCCGCGTGGTGCGATAAAAGTAGGTGAACAAAACGCTGAAGATTAGTTAAAATTGAGAGTCATAGTAAAATAGGCAAATTGAAAAACCAATTTTGTCGAAAAATTACTTGAAAAACGAAAAAAAAATCAACACACTTTTTTTTCAAATTAGAGTTTTTGCTGCGTGGTGTGTTGAAAGGATCTGAATTAGAACAATAATTTCGGTAAGTTCGCCAGTCATAGTAATATAAGCAAATTGGACAAAATTTTTGTGGAAAAGTGTCCAGAAATAGTTTCCAAAATGGCGCTAAAAACTCCAAAAGTAATTTTATTTGCTTAAAAATAAGCATTTAGGGCTCATAATAAGCATAATAAAGCTGTTATAAGCCTGCTTGCTCGTTTTATTCACTCAAAAATGAAATAAGACTCAAACGTTTTAAACCAGTTTTTCTCGATACTGCAAAAATTATTTGAAAGTTTTGAAATTTTGTTCAAATGGCGACTGAAAAGGCTTCAGTTTGGTATATCACTCGACCCATTCCGATAATTTTTAGTTGCGCGGAAAACAAAAATAAAAGAGAAACAACTGAATACAAAGTCCTTCAACATTTTTCAAATGGTCGGAACAGTATTTTCAAAATTTGTCGACAACGAAATAAACAAACATTTACTCATTAGGATAACAAAAAAAGTTCAGGGTCAAAACTTTTATTTTAAAAAACGGTGTCCGGAGCATCGGGTTGATGTACACAAACAAGTAGGGACAGTGCTCGATTTTGACAACACTTACCTTAAATGAAGTACAAAGTTCTCGGGTTCTAGATGTAAGAAAAAAAAGTTTTTTTTTGTTTCTTCCAGTTCTGTGTTAACTATTTTACTCTCATGTCGAAATTTTTGTAAATTATCCCAATTTGAGTAATTTTATGCACATGTTTATTCTAGCCGTTTTACGGAATTGAACTGAAAGGAAACGTAGAAGGCACCTGACGCCAGTTTTTGGCATTATGCAAATAAAACTAATTATTTTAAATCCTCTTGCAAACAAACAAACACGAATGCAATACGATAATTGCATAAAATTCAAAACTCGGCTTCAACACGACTTCTTTGATAAACTTTCATTTTGAACCTATTTTTTTTATCTTATCAGTTAACCCCTGGAAGTGAAACTAGCTGACACTTAAAAACTATTCTTTGATACTTTCAAGTTTTCAATCCCTTTTTTATGACAAAAAACTTGGTACCAAAAGTGACTCCCTCCGCTAATGCCGCTTGCAGTAACAGAAAGAAAATCGGGAGACTTTTATTCTGTAAAGAGAGTAAACATGCTTGATACTAAATCTAAATCCGCTATAGCTCAGTCTCAAAAATGAAACTGCTGCTCTTTATTTATTTGCATTTGACACCAATGATAAAATTAGCATCAAATTTGATATGAACCAGTTTCAAGTTAACTTCCAGAGTTAGTATCAAATTTGAAATGAACCAGTTTCAATTCAACTTCCAGAGTTTAACTTCCAAAAGCATTGAATGAATTTTCTAGTGGATTCAAAACTATTTCTTCTGAAAAAAGTTTAAATTTTTTCCCAAGCAGGAAATTGGTAGAAAAATCGCTATGTAATTTAAATAAAAGTTCGTTTCAAAAAATTTCATAGACCCAAATAAAAAACTTTGATGAATTTTTTTGCCTTTTAATTAACAGGTTTTTCAAAGCTGTTGTTTTTTCAGAGAGAAATGCTGTTGCAAGATGTTGACGACAGCCACATTTGCATGACATTATTTAAAAAAACTCCCGCGGAATGGCATTTTTTATGGCTGTTCTGATTTTTGTCTCATAAAAAGCGTGAGTCATTGAAATCCGACAGATTGTAACTGTTAAACCTCCGAATTTTGATGTGCGTTGTTTCAGCAAAACCATTTTTAGCTGCAACTACAGGTTAACTACTTGATAGTTTAAGGGTAAAATTTTGAAATATTCATGCGCTATATTGCACAATGATAAGACCGTTTGTATCAAGACATCAAACCGAGTGTTTCAACTATAATTTAACTTCGATGCAAAAGTTTAAAGTTCTTTCCGTTTTTAAAATTTCGCATGTGTAGATAAACAAGTTAAAAATTTTGCGTTCGGTAACGCTCTATTCAATTTTAAATACAGTAAGACTACTCGTATCAGGGCATAGCAGGGCAAATCAGGACTGCCTTTTAACGTCAAGGGATTTTTTTGGCTAGCAGAATTAATTTTAAAAACAACGATTTGATTTACACTGTACTTCTAGAGTGTATACCCACACACGCTGAGGAAGTACAAAAAAGATACTTTGTGTCTTCTTACATATTACCTTGAGCAAAATCCTTGCCTCAATAAATATAGAATGATTTAATCTGCCGCGTACGCTTCAATAGCACGAATTCATCGCGCATGAACTTTATCCCAATTTAAATTTATATAGTCAATTTAGTGCCATATTGAATCCCGATATTTTTTCGGAAAAAGCTCACATTTAAAAGAAGTTTTCCGACTTTCGAAGAATTATTTACTGACAGATTATTTGTGCTCGGGATGTTTTTTTTCAGACAAAATTCCACTGTAGCCATTTTTGACAGAAATGATTAGTATCAACCAAAAAGTATTGTTGTTTTGAGCTCAAATTCAAAAAAATATATTTCACTTGTGATAAGTTTGTGTGAAGTTATGAGGGCTTAAATATTACCATTTTGCCCAGTTTGGGTTAATCAACGCGCGATATATTTGTGCACGCGTGAGCGGAGATTTAATCCGTCTTAAAAATTGTTCCAAATTGAATTGACGCGTGCTATTTGATCTATGTATTACCTTGCTATACGCTAAATGTTTTATTTTGTACTTTACATGGCGTGAGGGGGATAATTTTTGAAAAAAAATCTGAAAAGAAAATTTGATTTTTTGAAAGTTTCATCGGTTTTGTAGGTTTTGTAAAGGGAACACTACTCCATAGATCTTACAGGGCAGTCAAATCATTCAGGGCTTCGCTCTCGCTCCCTGTTACGAGCAGTTTTGTTGTTTTTTTAAATTCGGGTCTTGAGATCAATACTCCTTTGATTATTTTAAAACTGCGTCCAAAATGGGTTGTAAAAAATCGAAATTTATCTGGAGAAGAAAATCATCCAGAGGACAAGTGTTTAAGCTTGGGGAGGGGGAGTTGGAAAAGCAGCCAAAAACTTCTTTATTCATTTTGTCAATCATCTGTCCGTATTCTGGTATCAATCATTCTTGCTTCAAAACAACTTTCGGTAAGAGTCATTCATATGCTAACTTTTTAAGAACGGTCCGTCAAACATTTACGTGAAAAAACAGTTCCGAAAAGGGCGTGGTGAAGGGTTCGAATCCTTATACAGAAAATGTCGATCCCTATTCCCCGTAAGTCCGCATCTTGGTTTTTTTCGATTTTGAATTTCTTCACCTTAGTAACTTGCTGCAATTATTGATACGATCTGAAAAATTTTGTTAAATCAAAAATAGGTTAGTAAATGCTTCTACACAAAAAAAAAGATTATGAAAAATTATTTGTATATGTAAATATGTTTGTATTTAGATGTTTCATACGTTTTTAATGCAGCGCTTAATTACTCAAAAATGGTGGCTACATTTTGTTGATTATCAAAACTGATTAAATTTCTCAAAATTTTCAGAAACAAAATCTGTTTTGACTAAATTTTGCTTTTTGCATTCAGTAAAAAAATCGGTTCTTGCGCGAGTTCTGATTATAAACTCAAAGACAACGTTGCTGAGCCAAAAGAGTACAAAATAAGAATAGATATTTTGGTCCAGTTAGGAAAGATTTATGTGATAAAGTGTCAGCGCAACGCATAGACAAGACGATGCCGCCTTAACTGGCGCAGTGAGTGCTTTAAACCCAGACGCAATTGGAAGGAGGCTCTCAATTGGTGCTTAGATTTTGAGCAGTGACCTAGAACTGCATCTTACCCACATATCTCCCTGTAAAATCATCACAGTAATTTATGACCAGAAGACAAAAAAACGCTTACAATTGACGAGCAATGGAACACACAATCTTTAAAGACTTTAGCGCGCTGGCATGCATTAACATCACAGGAACATATCATTTCAGATCTCTAAAATAACGTGCTCAAAATTTCCCGGTAATTTTAGAGGGACGTTTACAATCTAACTATTGTTTGTAAGACTTCAAAGTATATAAAAATTGCTATGTTATTTTACAGACTCTTTTAGTTTCACGTCACTTAGAATCACGTCACTGTTTATATAACAATGAGAATTCGAGAATTGAGAATTGAAATTAGATTGCACCAAAGACGAAACAACTGGCGTGGTCCAAAGATTTCAGCAGAGTATGGGGTTCTACTTCCAGAAAACGTCCCAACATCTGGCCAATTTTCATTTAACTAGGCCAAAAAAATGTCTCGAGTTTTTTAAGCAATTAACCAATCAAAGTTTGCTGCAGCTCAATCAAACTTCTTCAGCGTTTTTTTCGGATCTATTAAAAAAGACCCTTTAAAAGGATTTGTAGATTCGCACGCACTCTAAATGCCAATTTTCCATTCTCTATATCTTGCGAAAAGATCTCGCATCTAAAATATTTCTGCAGGTTTGAGCGCAGGTCATCTATATCCTATAGATGATACAAAAGTAAAGTTTCCATTGAAAAATTAAAAAAACACACCGAGCAGAAATATTTTGTCACTTTCTTCAAAAGTCGGAATAAAAAAACGGGACTGAAAATGTTCTGAGAAAGAGCATTCCTCACCCTAAACCCGCTACTTGTTTCAAAATTCCGAGGTAAACAAATAAACAAGCCCTGTAACCATTTACGTTACCTATTTTGATTTACTTGGCGCCATTGAACTAGCGCCACCTATAATAAAAAAAAACAAAATAGTGCAATCCAGGCAATTTTTGAAACTTCAAAAAGGCGATTTTTGACAGACGATTTTTGAATCTGTAAACTTTAAAAACTTTTAAGTTTGGAAATTTTAAAAAAGATTTTTGAAACAGGCGATATTTGAAAGGCTTAACTCAATTAGAAAAAAGACTGCTGGTATCATGGCGAAATCCTGATTGCTTCGAGTGTAATTTAATGTCAATGAAATGTATATTTTTATATTTTGAGAAACATTGGTAAAATTTAGTTCAGTTTTCAAAACCCTCATACAATATAACTAACATAACTAACTTTGAGGAGGGAGCGCGCCGAAAAAACGCATTTTTTGTCAATATTTTTTCAAAAAGTGCCCAAAAACGCCACTTTCGGCCTGTTTTTTTTCTACTTTGCCTGCGGAGCAGACAATTTTTGATAAAATAGGGTCTTCATAGTGTTTTCGGAGAGTTCGGAAAATCAAATTGGTCGACCTAAAAAGATCCGCAAACTTTAAAAAAAATTTTGAGGAACCGCCCCCTGATGCGCACGAATATGCATGTCTTAGGTCTTCCCCCACCATATTGTGATCCCTTAAAAACTTCTGCGCACCCCATTGCTCCTACGCTATGTAAAGTGATGTAATTGGAGTCTAGTAACGTAGTAATAAGTCCAAATAGCTGGCCTTCATTCTATTTGGTTTCCTTTTTGAGGCGTATGATTAAATAGCAGCTCGCGGGTGAATAGCATAGAGCAACAGGGGTGGAAAATTGCGGGTTAATTGTCCTTTTTGAGGCGTATGATTAAATAGCAGCTTGCGGGTGAATAGCATAAAACAACACGGATGAAAAATTGCGAAAAATACCCTCTTAATATTACGAAAAAAAATATCACAGACGGAATGGAAACTTTTTTTTATAGTGCGCTGAATAAATCGAAATTTTTCAGAGGTTAAAAAAACTCCTTTCAAAAGTGACTGAGAAAAACAACTAAACTTAGCACAATTTTTGTTTTTGAAAAACGGAGCAAAAGTTCGATTTAACAATACACAACAATCAAATAGCTACGCCTTAGCGGGTTTGAAAAACCAAAATGGAATGCTTGACGGATTTACATCGCAATGCATCCTGATGAAATTGTCCCGAACTTGGATTTTCAGAGGCACCGTTAACTGTCAGTTGCGCTGTTAGTTGTCAGCTTTTTAACTGTTAGTTGTACTAATAAACACAGAGTAAAGTTTGACTAAATCTGATTTTTCGACTTTTTAGTAACACTTCATTTTGCGGTCACGCCCAGACCCTATGCTACTTCTCCTTAAGTGGTCAAAACAGCAAAAAAACTCATTAATTCAAAACTATTTCTGCTTATGATTCCATAGTCGAACAATTTCGTGCTATAAAAACACCTAAGCTTCACTTTTTTTTTAAATTTGCTGCGTTTTGAAATAAGAGCGCTTGTTTTTGCTAACTGTTCCGACTTTCGTAACGAAAGTAACGGAATGTTTGTGCTCGGGGTGGGTTTTTTTTCTTCAGACAATTTTCGACTTTTTAACTAGCCATTTTTGACGAGTTTTTGTTATATCATTCGAAAGCTATTGTTTTCTTGAGCTTAAACTTGAAAAGATATTTCACCTGTGATCATTTTTAGTAAAGTTATGGGGCTTTAAAGATTGCCATTTTGGCCAATTTGGGACAATTAACGCGCGATATATTTCGCGCTATTAACGCGTGAGTGGAGATTTAATCCGTCTTAGAAATCGTTCCAAATTGGTTCAAGGAAGCCTATATGTTTAAATGTTTTGTTAATAGGAGCAAAATCTATCACTTTGTACTTGATATGGCTAGTGAGGGGATGTTTTTACAAAAATCTCATTTTTTAAATTTAATTTAATTTTATTACATTACAGTTATTACTGCTATATATACCTTAAAAGGCAGTCGGAACATTCAGGGCTTCGCCCTGATACGAGTAGTCTTGTTTGCTTTTGTTTCGACTCCTGAAAATTTTGGATCGATCTACTTAACAATCTCGCCCCCTATGGTACCTATTTAAGAATCTTCACCCCTATAAATAAATACAGTAAATTAGTACTGAGCTTTCTATTGAGTATTCTAATTTTGCTGCTTTCTGATTGGTCGAAAAGTCGACCAGTTTGATCTACTTAACAATCCCCCCTTTTCTTGAGAAGGGTGGAGATTGTCAAGTAGATCCAAACATTTCAATTCATATCTAGATTTTTACAATTTCGCTATTCGATAACAAAGGAACTTAACTGAACTTAAAAATGAATGAAAGTTCAACCGAGAACAAGTAAATTTGAGCCTGAGCAAATTTTAAGATTTTTCCTGAAACAAAATCATCACGATCTATATTAGAGTCTGAACTACGTTCATCGACTGTTAATTAAAAACATGAAGCAAAGAAACACGAAATTATACATCTCTTTCGTAAGAATTCATATTTTTCTATTAGCTCGGTAGGCAGTCCTACAATTCTAAAATTAATTAAGAAATTGCTCATGCATGAGGAGATCGTACAGTGACTTCGAAGTGTCTCGCTTGGTCGAAGCTGGTTAGAGAAAGCGGTGGTTAGAGAGAGTGTTGAATAATTCAAAGCGTTATTCAGTCATTGCTTGCAAAAAACCTCTAGATTTTCGCGAGATAGGGGGCTCTGATTTTCTTTTTTTTTTGATATTTTCGTTGGCTTTTTCAATCACTACCAAAACTGTGCAAGCATTTTGGTAATTTTTTGAAGGTTTCAGCTAAAAAAACATATTTTTTTTTCAGAGCGTGCTTGCCTTCCGAATCAGTTTATGCGCGCCGAAGGCACACTACGAAAAAAAACTTTAGGGTTGCTTGGCTGAAAGTGCAAGAAAACAGTATTCAAGGGTGACCTTCCAAATATGGATTCGGTCACTTTTCTGAGGAAGGAAGTCTTTAACCAACCCCTCATCGCCGACCCCCTCCCCCCATTCCCCACCGTAAATCAGATCCTGCTCTAATTGTTAATCAAAGCTGATTACCAGTTAGTAATTATTAATGGTTATTCCTCAATTTTACTTAATTTTACGCGCACTAACTTCACTTTGGTATGAGGCAGAGTTTGTTTCATCCGTGCTAACTGCAGGTTGTATCTGAAGAGGTCACAATACTTTTCTCCTCCATTCAAAATTATAACTATTACAACTTGTTATAACTAAGTACAACGCCACTACGATACGATGAGACCACCGAGGTTTTGAAATGACCGAGTCTGGACACAAGTCGACATGAACCGATTCATTTGTGGGTATATCAATTCTAAACATTAGTGTGAGCTTAAACATACTAATATATAGGGTGAACCAGATTAGGGCTGAACTCTTTTAAAGTTCACATATGATAGTTGAAAAGTTTATATACACGATCGCAGCCTATGTTTCTTCGTCTTTTTTTCTTTTTACCTATTTTCCTTCTTTTCCATTATCTTAGACTGACAGCAGCTAGAGAAAGATACCGAAAACATTCAACAGCTAGCTAAAGACACATAAACCGTAATCATCGAACACGATCCACTAAACTAAGTCTCTCTATGAAAGTTTCGTAGGTTGACTGTTCGCTAAACTGATTGAGTATAAAAGTAAACTAAAAAGAACATTGACGCGCTCATTGTGTGCTATGGTACATGACCACTGAGCCATAGATTACAATAATAGGCCCATTTATATAAAAAAATCTTTCTCGGGTTTCGAACCGCATACCGTCAACTTTTTTATTCGAAAAAAATAGCCCCCCAGTATCCACATGCGGCCGAAACAATTCACGCCATTGTTCAAATTTAGGTTTATTTTAATTTTTTGAGGTGGGCGGTGAGCTGTGCCTATTATTGTAACCTAAAACCGACGGTAGACCATGATTGGGACATAGCAGGACACTCTATGGCTCTATGGCCTCGTGAGAGAGCTAGTAACTGGACTGTACTGCACTGCTCTATATTTTAATGTAGAGTACTGGTTTGTCGCTTACCGTCGCGGTGTCTCCGCCGAACACCAAAAAAGTGCTCGTCTAGAAATAGATACACTGCTGCTGATTCAAGGTTAGATTTAACAACTACTTTTTGACGTTTTAATTAAATAGTTTCGTCAATTGTTCGACACAATTTGTAATTTACAACAAACAGATTTTAAATGGGTATGTGCTGCCAAACTTCCTAACTTTGCTGCAATTAATTTTTGATCTTAACTGATTGCGCTGATTTTCATATTGCCTAAGTTGAATAGACGCGCTAAGCTAATGCTATTAAAATTTTAAACATCATTCGAAATTATCAGGGTACATATTACCCAATTAAATAAGTTTTAGCAGCAAAAACAAACCCCAGTGTTATCAGGTAGTGTTACAAAGCTAAAAATAATTGGAAGAAAACAGCTTTTTCACGAAAACTATATGCTTGAAACAAGTTTTTTATCTACTCTAGAAGCACAAGTTAAGCTGCAATGCATTTCAAAGGTGCTCCCAATTTTTTGGACTCTAATTATGGCTTTATTGTACCAGATGTTGCATACACTGAAGTTATTATTCAGCACATTTAATTGACTTCTACTAATCAAAACATGTGCTACACCCACATGTGCTACACCCACATAATACGTTCAGACATGAAGTAAAGCAAAAAACATATTAACTTACGGCTTCGAAGTCGGAAAAGGGTCCCATGCTTGTCAGCACCATGTTAGACTCCACCAAAAGAGGCTCAGCTAAAACATCAAAATACCCATTATATCGAGAGGTCACAGGATCGAACCCCGTTGCAGGGGCGGATGTAGGTAGAGATTGCAGGAAGGGGGCGGAGGCCCCTTTTCAGGGGCTCGACCACTGCCGACCCAAAAGATTGCCCTTTGGTTTTGTTTTTCAAAATATATTTTTTTGGCTGATTGATCCAATTTTTTTTATAGAAGCACCTTTGGCGCTAATATATTTCAAATTTTGAGGAGGGAGCGCGGGCCGAAAAACAAAATTTTCATCAAAATTTTCTAACAAGTGCCATAAGTTGCACTTTTTGGCCTGTTTTTTCAAAAATTGTCGGCGGTGCAGAAAACTGGGTCAAAGTGCGGTCTAAATAGTGATTTGGAAGAGCGCAGAAAATCAATTTGATCGATCTAAAAAGTTTTTTTTTTAATTCAGCTGAAACTACTTGACTATATCTGATTTCGAAAGTTGGTCCAACGAAGTTCTTTGTTTAAAAAAAAACAGTTCGCCAAGCTATCCGTCATCTAAAAGATTGATTAAAGCAAAATGAAAGGTCTAAACTTCCCTAGTCGATTAAGGGAGGTTATCTAGCAAGATCTTGCAAGATTCTTGCAAAAGAGGGTTATCTTGTAAAATCTTGCAAGATGGAGGTTATCTTGCAAGATCTTGGAAGATAGAGGTTATCTTGCAAGAATCTTGGAAGTGGGAGGCTATATTGCAAGAATCTTGCAAGAATCTTGCAAGATAACCACCCCAAAATTTCTGTCGAAAAACACAAAAAAATAACAAAAACTAAGGCTAAGATCAAAAAAATTGATTCTAGAACGAGAATCCAAAACTTTTTCGAGTTGATCTGAAAAAAATATATATATAATTTTTCAAAATTGACAGTTTGAATCGTTAAAAATTGTGCAGAGAGTGCTCCAGATGAATCATATGGGTTCTGATTTGCAGTGATTCAAATTTTCTCAAGCTCAGAAAAAAAACTTCAAATAATTTTGATATTTGTTTTGTTTTTCCAATCGAAAAAAAATGATCAAGTTTTTATTTGTTTTTATTGAGCTTAAATTTTTGTCAGTTTAATAGTTTTTTAATTAAAAAAAATATATATTTTTTTCAAAAAAAAAAACTACGAGACCAAACTGTGTATTTTGTGAATTCTGAGCGGAACCCGCGACATAGACGGTCATTTTCTTCTCATATTGTTCATCTGCTGAAAGTTACGTAAAAAAGATCCTGGAAGTGGCGCAAAAACGTGAACGATTTCTAGTTTTGAAAGTGGAATTTACTTTTTAGATTTCCAGAGAATAGAAACTTTACTTATTGATCCAGTTTCCTCAAGTTGGATTCATGTTATCAAAAAAGCGCTCATCATAAATTGTTCTAGAAATTTAAAGAGCTTAAAGAGTATCTATTTTTTTCTTTGAGTTTTGAAAGTTGAGATTTTTCAACAACGGCAGTGTTATTTTTTAATGTTTACTTGCGTTCATTACTCCTTTGCAATCTTCGATTGGCTATGTTCTAGGAAAAAGAAGCTTTCATTACAAACGACTTCTTCTCAAATGCGTTTACTGAAGATTTCATGGAGAATCCATCAGCTCATCTTGATTGACGTAATTGTGTGAAAAAACTGAAATAAAAAAACCAAATTTTCATCTTGTGCTTAATCTTTGCCTGTATTTATTTCTTTAAATTTATGTTCTCAATTAATGTAAATTGTGTTTTTCTTATTTTGAGAGAGTAAGGTATAAGTAGTCGATCAAAACTTGATGATAGCCGCCTATCACAAAAAAAATAAAAAAAAGAAGCTTTCTGGGGGCAACCGCCTAGCGGGCTGTGTGTATGTATGCGTAGCTAAGATTGCTTCCTTCTTCCATGAACGCTACTTGGTTGTCTTCGCGGGTAAAGCTACTTTTGCCCAAAAAAATTGTATCTTTAAAGATCTTGCAAAAAAAGGTTATCTTTAAAGGAGGTTATCTTGCAAGATCTTGCAAGAATCTTGCAAGATCTTTTAAAGAGATGCATCCTCTTTAAAAGAATCTTGCAAGATTCTTGCAAGACCTTGCAAGATAACCTCCCTTGATCGACTAGGGTTATTTCTCCCCTCTTAATTTTAGTGGTTAGTACGCGTTGCACGACATTATGTATGAGATATTGGGGACGAAAGAGGAGAAGGTCGGAATTTTCGAAAAAGGGGGCGTAATGCGAAAAATGGGGCTAAACGGGTAAGATCCAATAATAAACCTCAGCTTAAAGACAAAGGGAAAAGGGATCTGCGCTGTCAGCATAGTTACTACATAAGACTTTTCGTCTTCTCATTTTTCGTTTCAGCTTTTTTATTAATGTTTTAATTTTTAATAGCTCTACTAATACCATAAAAGCGTTGGCAAAGCCTTCTGACAGCCATTGTTTGGCGCCGGAAGCATCAAGCAGCGGCGCAATAAATTTCCGACAGTTCCATTGTACCTAACAGAAGGCTACCTCCGCAGGTCGTTGAAAATGCCTTAAGACCTCTTACTGAAGCCATATTCCGGAAAACCAGAAAACCGACAGTTTTAGCGAATAAAAAAAGTGTAGTTCAGTCGAATCAAATTTTAAAATATCCCATTTTAAATAGAAGTAACTAAATTAATTTGAGAGATCAACATTGAGGCCGATTAAAGCTCTGCAATCGTGATTCGCTTTCAAAATCAAGCTATAGAAAATTTGTTTTAGCTGGGTCAAAATTTGAATGAAAATTAACATGCGCAGACTACAATTAACATTTCAAGTTTTTACCAATATTTATGCTATGATTTGAAAATTGGAATCTGCTCATGCTTGTTGCAGCGGAAAAATTTTTCAGAATGCGATATTTTTTATGCTAAGAACCAGTTGCAGAAAATGAACAGTGTAGAATGGTCTTTTTATTTTTTTATTTAATAAACTTTTTCTTTTCTAGAAACTAAGTGATTTCAAATCAATTAGTTAGTTGCTAATTGATACTTACTTAAATTACTTAGGCGTATTTTCCGATTCTCCATGTAGGCAGCTTGGTTGTAAGTCAATTGTTGGTTTTGGCACGTTACAAACGGCCTCGTTTTGAAGTAGAAAAAAGGGGTTAGGATGGTTCCTAAACATAAAACCTAGACACTGGCAATTCCTGAAAGAGGCTCAGCTGACATCAGTTGTGGCTGTGTCAGAGATCTATTGGCTATTATGGTTTCGTTGTGGGTTTTATTTTGTGGATGCTGCTTGTTGGATGATGCTGATGCATCTGCTAATCTAACTAGTAGTTGTTGTTGATTAATGGGTTGCTGCTGCTGTTAATTGTGGCTGAAGTTTGAATTCATGCATCTCTGGGCAAATGAGATTCATGTTTCTCCTTAAGTTATTGCAATAAATTTTCTAAAGTTCTGTTGTGTTTTATCCAAGTCTTTTTGTCTTATTGTTTTGTTTGTAGTTCGAACGAGCAATTGGTTTTTGAGAGTGTTTTTTTTGCGTTTTGTCGAGACGTTCTGTCCTGATGGCTTGATTTTAGTAAGTCGCTTGCTGATTGATTGTTTGATGAGGTTATTATCTCCTGGAAATTTTAGTTTCCCTCGGCGTTTTCGAATGCGTTGTTGTTTCTGAATCCGAAATCCTGAGTTGTTTTACCTCGAAAACTAGTAAAGAAAAAGGGATTTCCTCAAACAGGTTTTTGTCTCCGTGTTGAATGTTTTCGAAACACTTGCTAACAATTTTGCTGTTGGGGCTGTTTTTTTTGGGGTACAGCTGCTCTTCCATTCTTCTGTTGGGATCCAAATTGTTATTTCGACTGAGATCAGATTTGAGCGTGAAATTTGTAGTTGTTATTGATGCTGAAAATTGTCGTTGATGGGAGTTGCTTTCGTTGGCCAAAACTCTGGCCGTTTTCTTCTGCCGGGAATGATTCTGCAGGCAATGGTCATTGGTCTGTTGAGGCGTTTGATGATAAGTAAAACTTTTGTTTTCATTTGTTGCCAATTCAACTTCTCAAGTTTTTTCATCCTTCAGTGGGATGCTGTAGAGTATCGTCTGTGCTAGGAATTCTACAGAAATATTCAAAATGTAAGTTTTGAATGAAAACAATGTCTCTCTCTGCAGATGCTGGTTGAAGTTGTCTTGGCTGATTCATTCAAATTATTGATGCTAACGTGACTGTTGCTGTCGGTCTGTTTTCGTCATGGTTGATGAAAAAAGAATAGTTGAGCGTCCTGACCTTCTGAGAGTTTTTCCGTTGTTTCGCGTTTTTCTTTGTCAGTTCTTGTTGTTAAGTTGACTCATCTGTTTTTGGTTGCAGCAGCTGGTCTCGTTCCCTTACCTGCAGAGAATTTCAAAAGACGATGTTGGAGTCCGCGAGAAATGTTTGTGTTTCTTTCCTTATTGGGTTGCTGTAAAAGGACTGTGTTCAGATCTGCGGCTTTTTAATTTTCTTCTGCCTTAGTTAGAGTGCTGTTGTTTGAAAAAACTAATGATTATTTCAAACCCGTACAAAATATGTTTTTTTCTTTCTGTCAAAATTTGAAAATAAAATGGCTGGTTTGTCATGATTCTGTAACTGGTGCTGCTGATATCTGCTGATGGTTGTCTGTTTTTGGTCGGTTCAAACAAAATTGTTTATATTGCGTGATGTTCAGAAACTATTTTTTCTTCTTTGTTGTCTATCAAGTTTGGTTCTGCAAGTTTCCTTCCCAGAGATTCCACTCCGCGTGGATTTTTAGCTGATATTTTTTTTTTCATTTGTTGGTTAATAAGATACTGATGTTGCCGGTTTCTAGCTCGGTGCATATTGAGTTGATTACTTAAAATCCATTAGAATTTTAGTTTTTTCTGTCTGTCGTGCTGAAAAAGGAAGATAAATTAGCTGGTCTGTCAAGATTTTGTAACAGATGCTGCCGAAATTTGCCGTTAGTTGTCTCTTTTTGGTTAGTTTAGGTGAAATGGTTGCTATCACTTGATGTGCAGAAACTTTTTTCTTTTTTTGTTGTCTATCGAAAGTTGGTCTTGCAATTGGCCAACGCAGAGATGTTTTCACTGTGCGTGGAACCTTAGCTGATCCTTTATTAGCCATTTGGGGGTTAATTATATCGATGTTATCGGTTGCTAAGTGTCGGCGAGCTTGGGAAAAGCGATGAGATTTAAAGGGCCGTTTTTTCTACAGACTACAGGGGCTGTTGAGCTTATCGGTTTCCGCTGCTCTGACATTGATGTCAACCTTCAAAAAAAAATTTCGAACACCGAATGATATTGAAACATCAGTTGTTGTTAAATCAAAAAATCTTCCAACGAGGGTCGAGTTGCTGGATTTTGTTTCCTGTAGTTCTAAAAAACGTGATGTTGTCTGTGATATGTAGCTCTGTTGTCGTTGATTGTCGTGCGATGATGTAGAATGATGCTGGTTGCGTTTCAGCAAGTGTGATTTGATGGGCAATTTTCCACTCAGTGTTACTGACTGAGGCAGTTGTAACTAAAATTTTTGCCCACGGGTTTCTTTTTTTTCTTCGAAAAGCGAATGGCGATACTGGCTTCAGTATGCTGGTTGATTGTTCTGTCCGAAAAAGGCAAGTTTACTAATGTCTGCTGTGAAAGCTGGTTGGCTCAAGGTCGTAATCCGTTGGCGTGTCGAGGTCGTGTTGATGTCATTTTCTGTTGCTTGAATCAGACCGAATTACATGTTTCATTTAATTGGGTTTTCATCGAATGGTTTAATCTCGATCTTTGGTGGTCGCGTCATCTGGCTGCTGGAAACTTGTGACTTCATGTTTTTGTTTGATGGACTAAAAAAGCAATTTTTTCCTGTGTTGAATTCCGAGCGGCTATCTAACTGACGGCGTTGCATGTCAGCAAATGGCGTCCATGATGCAGAATGGCAGATTTCATGATTATGCGATTGATTCAATAAGAAAGTTGATCCTGGAGTAAAAATTCCTTACCATTGATATTCATGGGGGGTTGCATTGTCGTGTCTGTTGTAGCTGCGATATGTGATTACATTTGTAGAGGAAAGTAGCCGACCAAATCTATCAATTTCTGCATGACCTGTCCTCATTTTTGCATGACTTGTTGCTGCAGTAGCTTCGTATTCACCGGCGATGTTATCATTGGAGGTTGTCGTTTTGCTGTCGCGTGATCAAATGAGTGCTGCTGTTTGGCAAAATCAGCTATGCAAGGCGTGAAAAAAATTGTCTCAGTCGTTTTTCTCGTACCATATTTTTCTCGTGTCTGCAGTCATTATGATTTCGCCGTGTTCTTCTTGTATTTTGGTAAAGCGGTTGATGAGATCCTCTGTGGCGTCGGTTGTGTGGTCTACCAGGTAGTTTGTGGCTTCTCTCAGATTGCTGATTGTTTTCTTCATTAATATCTCTGAGTCAGCTTGCTAAAGTTCGTATTGATCTCACCGGTATTTGTCCTATTCTTCTGAACAGGAGAGCTAGTTGGGCGATGAGAAAATTGATCTGGAGAAAGTGATTTTGTTGGGCACTCGTTGACATTGCATTTGTCGTAGATGACGTATCCAGTGGTAGCTAAGACCTGTTTTTGTTAGCTCATATCTTAGATAGCTAGACTTGAACTTCAAAGAAGCGAAGCGAAGCGAAAAAAACAATGGTGCGGTAAGTATTTTTTCAATTAAGTATAACGATAAAAAAATAACCAAAAAACACAAATGCTTTTTAGTAGATTGTAAAACCAATTGTAATTTTTACGTCCTTGTATCATATTTATATTATGTTGGTCAAAAACTTGAGAAAGTTTTTTTTATTCAAGGCAACCTCAAAATGAGTGTATTTTGATTGGCACTGAAGAGGAAGGGTTAAGGCTAAGTGTGTTTTCTAGCAGTTTATTGAGTTCCATGTAAAAAAGGAAACTTGTAACAGGGTCACTCTATTCTTTTTTATACTATACTCTTACATTTTCTAGAATTTAAAAATTTGTATATCAGTTAGTTGGTTTCACGTGATAGTTACTTCAGTTTGTCATTTTTTGAGCTCAATTGATTCCTATTATTTAGGCGAGTTTTCAAATTTGCGAGTGCACAGATTAATTTTAAATCAATTGTTGCAATTGGTACGTTACATTGGAAGTTTCACCCACTTTTCTAAATGAGCCAAAGTAGTCTCAATTTGAAAACCTCATAAATGCGGGAAAGTTATTGCACGAAAAATATTGTTATAGTTTTGAGCTCAAATCTAAGTATCAAGAAAGTCTTAACTAACTTTGGGCAACGTTAAATAACCAAACTTACAGAACAGCTGGATGAGTCAAATTTTTTTACAGAACAGCTGGATGAGTCAAATTTTTTTACAGAACAGCTGGATGAGTCAAATTCGTTTGCTTCTAGATTATATAAGTGTTCTGACAAAGCTCCTCAAAGGTGTTTCGAAAGTCAAATTGTTACAATAAATGGAACTGTTTGTAAACGTATACAAATGTCGGCAAGGCTCAACGCAACTGTTGTGATTCAAAAAGAATCAAGCAACCTGATAAATCCTTGATTATGGAACTGTTGTTGTTTTGCGCGTTAACTATATTTCAATGTCCTGAAAAATTGTAGGCAAAATTTAGGCGTTTGGTTAGCTCAGCCCGTGAAAAGTTTTTCTGGCTTACCAGTTATTAGCGGTTTCAGATGAACATTGTCGGGGGTGGATCCAGGATTTTCTCGACGGGGGGAGTGGTGGATTTTCAAAAAAAAAAATTCTCGAAGTATTGTTGTTTTTTAGGTCAACCAAATTGATTTTCCGAGCTCGCTCAAAGCACTAAAAAGACCGTTTTGAAAAACCCGCAGGCAAAACTTTGAAAAACCGGCCAAAGTGTCTGTTTTTAGGCACTGTTTGGAATTTTTGACCAAAACATCGCTTTTTTCAGCGTGCGCTTTCCCATCGAAATTAGTCAATATTGGCGCCGAAGAAGCCTTTAGAAAAATTTTAGGGTCCGTAACCAAAAAAGGATATCTCAAAATAGTACAAAGGGGGGACCCTTTGGGTCGACAGGGGGTCGAATCCGTAAGGGGAGGCATCCGCTCCCCCCCCCCTCCCCCTAAATCCGCCCCTGACATGAATCAAAGTTTCAGTGATCCAAATTCTTCCGTGGAAGCAATTAAAAAACTGAAGTCGATAAATATAGAATGAATTCAAACAACCAAATAAACAAAGGTTGTAAGAATAAATCCAATGTGATGATAGGCTCATCAATTCACGAGACAGACTCATCCATTCTCACACATCTCGTGAGCAAACGGCGTTTTTAGGCACTTTTTGGAAAAATTTTGACCAAAAAATTGCGTTTTTTCGGCGCGCGCTCTCCCCTCAAAATTAGTATACATTGCCTTGAGAAAAATTTTAGGGTCCATCACCAAAATGGATATCTCAAAATAGTACAATGTGGGGACCCTTTGAGTCGGCAGGGGGTCGAATACCTGAAGGGAGAGGGCGTCCCCCCTATATCCGCTTCTGCCCATTGTAGTGAGGTCGTCTACCAAAACGTTTTAAAAGGTTGCTAGGAAAATACTGGACCACTCCGGCCCTTAAACGGTTACTCCAACCATGGAAGCTTGAGTGTTTTTCTGCTTAGGTCAGTTTTACTCATTGGTGTGCTGAAACTACTGCTGTGCCAAAAAAACTGCGTTGAGACTAGACTGTAAGCGAGGTCGTTCAAAAAAGTTTGGTATGTTTTTACAGGCTCCAATTCTGGTTGCTTGCTAAAAAGTCTGCTACTTGTCGCGTCAATTCTCGGATAGGGTTGCTTATTTTATTTGCTCTTGCAAGCGCTTGCGCGCGCCTTAAAAGTTTCACTGAAGTCTAAGATATCTTTTCTTTCAAAGGATCTTTCAATGACCGATTGGAATCATCATTTTCAAACAATGACCTGACATCCTAGCATTGCCGTTTTCATGATAAATTCAAACGCAGATCAATAAATTGATGGATCAACAATTGATTATAATGTATTAAAATGTATTATAATTGATTATAATTGGATCTCAAAAAAGAGATTAGAATCGATTATTAATTGATTAAAATTAACTTTTTTCTCACTTTTATTAAAAACTCATTACGAGGCCAAACTGTGCGCTGGATAGGCGGACAACCTTGTATCTGTATGTTTCTGGGTTCCAGAGACAATTCTTTTAACATATAAATTTTTTGTCGGTACGACTAAAGGAAATTGAGAAAAATTGAGAAAAAATTGATTTTAATTAAATCATAATCGGTTATAATCTCTTTTTTTTGAAATCAAATATAATCAATTATAATACACTATAATCGATTATAATAGATTATTTTTATCTAATTTTCTGTTTTATTTGTTTTGCAGAAAAATCCATTATAATCGATTGTAATTGATTATAATCCTTTTGTTTGCCCATTTTGTTGCCGAACTTCCACCGGAATTGCTTATATTTTATACTTTTTGAAGACTTTGGCTTAGGTGAAAAATGGGAAAATTGTTTCAACAGTTTTCAAATCAATTCAAATTTATAACATTCTTTTTTTTCCATTTCTTCTTGATTATAATTGTTTCATGATGCACATTTTAAGTTTGTTTTGACCACCAAAACATCAGCACACTATTTCAGTTTCATGATTTATATAGCAGAGTTATGTTTCGCCTACCGCGGGATTCTTTCAACTAATATAGAGGGATTTCTATCAAACTTTTGTTTCGTAGTAAAACTTTGTGTTCAGATAAACCAAAGACTGGCAAGGCATCTCATTTTTAGAGATTTTCGACAGAAAAAAGTATTAAAACCTATTATAATAGATTATAAAAAATTCTAAGTGATTATATGGTATTATAAGATTTTATAAGATAACATAAGAGATTATAAGTGATTTTCGGAAAAATAATTTATTACTATAGTTGATTATAAATTATTGTAATGTCACAAAAAAGGTTATCATTATAATGGATTACAATTAGTTTAAACATTTAAATTTGGCGCTGATAAAAAATTAGAATTATGATATAAAAAACAATTATAATTGTAATATAATCGATTATTTTCTCTTTTCACTGAGTGCGGGGTTGACATTTTTTGTGAATTGTCTGTTGTGGTGACAAAAACGAGTCAAGTTTCTGGATTTTGTTTTTCGTTTTTGCTTTTCTCGGGTTCAACCACAAAATGCATCGTGTTTGCGGCATTTATTACTATACTTCTTCGACATATACCAGCCACTCTGTTACAGTTTTTTTTTCTGCTGCTGGTATGCAGCTACGTATCGTTACGAATTATGCTCTCTTCTGGGCTGCAATTACTTTATTGAGGAGATCAAGTCGATATGTAAAATCAAAGTGTCGCCTTTTGGTACTCACCAATCAAAGTGTCGCCCTTTGGTGCTATTTTATGCCAACTGTCAACGATTTGCGGCCGAACAACCCTACAGTTTTTCTACAAGCGCAATCGGCGCTAATACATACTAATTTTAAAGGCGAGCGCGCGCCAAAAAAACGCGATGTTTTGATCAAAACTTTCCAACAAGTGTCCAAAAACTGGCCTACGAGTTTTTGTTCTGTTGCTTCAAAAACTTTTGAAAATCTTCCCCCTCGTAGATCCGTTCCTGGTTCAATAACAAAGCTCTTTATTGTTTCTGAGGTGAGAAGCAAAGTAAAACTCTAACTGTTTTTATTCCTCCCTCTTTATAAAATTAATAGTGATATTTTTTCAAAAAGATGCAAAAATGTTTTTTCTTCAATGTTTATAGGTTTTTTGTTAAAAAGGCCCAACAGTTTGGTTGAGTGGCTGTCTCTGGAAATGGTCTTATCTCCATGAAAAATCCAGAAAAGAAGCTGATTTTTTGTGAAACTACCATTGGTAATTTCATGTTCAATTGAAACCGCTATGTGAGTAAGAGTCGTAAGAATATATAAAATTCAGAAATAAAAAAATACATAAGCTTTTGAAACAAAAAACCTTACAAAAATAGGCTAAAAATTCATAAACTATTTTTTTTCATAACCCTATAATGATGGTGGCTCGGAATTATAAATTTGTTTGGACCGAAGCTCGTTCCTTTTTTATAATAAAATGAAAGGTTCTTGCTCGCATTGGAGTTTCTTGGATGATAGCCAATTATTTTGTCATTTTATAGTCTCTATACATGAAATTACAAAAGTAACCGTTTGAAACCATCAAGGATGGATTATACTCCGAATACTTTTTGTAACAATATAATCCATTATGATCAATTATAATCGATTATAATGGATTTTTTGAGAATTTATAGGTAAATTTTGCAAAACTTGCAAGTTAGCTCATTTCCGGTTTAGTGAAGTTACTACGGATTACATTTCATAAATTTTTTATTTTTCCCATATGATTTTACACTTTTCTCTAGTTTTTCAAATTGGCGGTTTAACATTTTATTTAACTGTTGATTTTATACCATCACCATAGTAAAAAAAATACCATTTGCCCACTACCCCCACCTACTGTCCCTCTCTCCGTGGATAGGGGAGGTGGTGGGGTAAAATGCGGAGGGATATTTTAGAAATTAGGGGTGGGGGTAGTTTTAGGGGAGACAAACTTTTTTGAGTTTTTGTAGTTTGGGTTTTAAGCTTGCCGAGCGTTGATTTTGTAATAATTAGGTGTCATTTTGATGTAATTTTGCAAATTTCTTATCCAAATATTTCAAGAATTTATTTACCTGTAAATAATAATCTGCAGAAAAAAATCAATTTTCATGGATTTTTGTGGCCTGAAAAATCCATTATGTTGTCAAAATAATTGATTATAACGCATTTTTAAGTATTAAAAACAATCATTTATACTCAGCTGAAAATTATTTCCAATGCGTCATGAGAAACGATTATATGGCCTACGTTTTTTGCCGATAAAGTCTACTATAATCGATTATTTCCCATGAAACATCAGTGCGGGTGGCTGGTTCATAAAACCAAAAAGTTAAATTTCTGTGTATTTTTATGGTTCATATAAGCAAAATTTGTGACTATCAAAAAAATCATAATTTACAAATATTTTTAAATGCTTTTTATGTACGAAAGTATTAAAAAACTTTTCCTTATAACTTTCAGTTTCTGTTCTTTTGATAAGTTTTATATCGTGAGTAAAACCAGCTCAAGTCAGTAGCTAATTGAATAATTCTAAGAAATAAGCTTTTTAAAAATAACCAGCTTTTAGCTCCCTGCTTCCCAACCAAAATAATTTTCTATTTCATGAAAATCTTTGATTGCACAGAATTTTCCGATTAGGGCTGTGAAAAACCTTTTCTTCTAAAAAATAATCAAAAGAAAAAATCTGTTTTTGGTTTATAATTCAAAAATCATTACAAACCAGTTTTTCTTGTCTCTGAAAAAAGTAACGATACTGTATTGGATAGGATTCAAACTTCCTGTAAGACAAAAAGACAATCAAAATCAAAATTGGTAAGAAAAAACACTTTAGGGCATAATTTTCTCCGAATGGTCAGAAAGACATTTAAAACCTTGCAAAAAACAGCTTTTAGAGGCTAAATCAGACAGTAAAATCTATCTTTAAAAAATTTACTTAGAAAATTGCCTGGTTTTTCACTACCAGGCGCAAGGAACCGGTTGTTTTTAGCCGTTATAAATTTGTGTACTTTTTTTCTTTTTTTTTAATTGGTTCCCATCAAATTAGCAAAGACTAGATTTCCGCTGCATACATGCATACAATCTTGGATAATTTGTTTTGTACGTTTCGAGCAACTGCTCTATGTTATAGACAAAAATATGTACAATTTTAAAATGCCTTTTTTCGAAAGTGTTTTTTTTTGTACAGATTTGATTTCGAGAACAAAAAATGGGAAAAAAAATTTGGGCACTTTCAAAATTTTACCGTCTAGATTTCTCAAAACGTTTTATGAGAATTGAATGACTAGCGTTTTTTCATAAGCTCCAAATTTGTAATTGTATGACTAGCATTTTCGGTGTTCGACGTTCACACCGGGTAATTTATTAGCCAAAGAGCTTGGCACATAGTTCGCTGAATTTAAAAAAGCTCTCTCTATGAAACAGCTCGGCAATCGAGCAAAGCGGTTTATATGATGTGCGACTTTTCAACTTTTTACGAACTTCTAGAACCCAGTTTGGCCTCTTAATGAATACATGAAAAGTATATATTACTCATAATTGAAGCAATTGGACGATGAATTCTATTTAAACTGAGGAATTGCACTTGTTTCTTACACTCTTGGAATCCGGGCCTGATGTACATGTCGTAGTTGTTGAAAATGCTGTCCAGCAGCTGAGTCATCACCAGACTCTTCCTTTTGCTCTCCTCCAACTCCTCCCTGGTCAGATGGGGTGCGTCCATCTCGTTCTCCTCGTCACCGTACCCTGCATATGACCCCATCGCATTCCTCCTCTCCCTCCTCACTCTCTCTCGCTCTTCGTCTATCTCCGCCCTCCGCAGCACCGCTTCGTCCATCACATCCTGCAAAGAAGGCACCTCACGTCGCACCAGAGTCCGAGGAGTCCTGGCGAACCTGAAAAAAGACAAGAAGGTGGGTGGATACTAGTGTTCAAAAACCTGACTGTAAAATCATTTCGCGGAATACTCCAGTTAATTGAAGTTTTAAAATTAGTTTCGATTTTGGCGCCTAACATTGATATCCAGCCAGAGTGGCCAGATTTAGAAAGTGTCATGTACTTCTAGTAAAACAAAAAACTGTTTTTATTTATTATAGGAACCTCGCTAGATTCAAAAATAATGTAAATTATGGACACATTTTAACATCAAACAAGATCAATTTGAGCGGTGTTATGATGTTTTCTGCCTACTATGAACTAAAGATGCAATCAAATACGTTGTTCGCGTTTTTAGAAATTACTTGAAAATATTTTTTGATGGTGAGAGCTTCTGTTTAAAGTCCTTTCGTAATACTAAAGGCAAAACTTTTTGTTTCAAGCAGAAAGCGCACTAACGAGCACAAATGCTTCTGAAGAATACTACTGACTGTGAAATCATTTTGCGTAATACTCCAGTTTATTGAAGTTTCAAAAATAGTTTCGCTTTTGGCGCCTAATTGAGGCACAAAACGACTGAAGATAATAGCATAATGAAAGTCACTTACCAACTGGAGAAAAAGGCATCCGTTGGTAGAATTACAATCAGTTCCAATTGCATAAGAATTGTGATCAAAAAAAACTGTGTCCTCATTTTTGATGGCCAAGAAATTCCTGTCTTTCGTCTGGATCAGATATCTATTTCAAAATAAACTAGATCACTGATAGTTAACTTTTATCAAATCTGTGTGAAAAAAATGCTAAGCCTGAATCAATTCAATTATTTTTTAAGTACATAAGCATACCATACCCATACGATTTAAACATGGTCTTCATTTTTCTTCATGGTGGGTTCATTTTAAAATAGGGGATGGAATATGAAATGAGTTGATCAAATTTTAATTATAAGCAACCACATCCCAAGGGGATTATGCCTAATTAATTCGAAAAATATGAGGTGAAGTACATACCTGTTATTTGTTCACATCAATATAGATACTAGAAGTTCGGATTTTAAAGCAGTTTTTTTGAGATGAAAAATTTGATTCCTTGTGAAAGAAACATGCGAAATGCGAAAAACTGTTGATCAAAAATATATATTTCGAGCTTTGCTTTATAAAGTCGGAACAATAAGCTTTTAAAGCTGAGTTATGCAAAAAAAATAGAAAAAAAAGGGAGGGGGTTGTTTTAATTAAAAATGAAAAAGAGATCTGCAGTCCAGTGCAAGAGAAGGCAATAACTATTGGGGCGAGCGAAACGAAGGTGGGAGAGGGGGAAGAAAGAGAGTACGACAAAGAAAGGAATAAATATGGGATAAATATCGGGCCATAAAGCGGTTGAATTGCCGTCTCAGTTGTGCATTTGTGGCAAAACTAACACCGGACACCAAGAGTAACGCAGGCTGCTATAACACGGGGACCAGTTGCACACCGCCGCGGCCGCAAACAAAACAAAATTGCGGCGAATCAAAAATTAGAAATAACAAAAATGGTCGGCCACAAAACTTCAATTAAAAGCGCCAAATAGCTCTAAACTGGATACTTTGCTGGTATAGCGGCACAAAATAGTAAGATAGACAAAAATAAAAAGGAGAGAAAGATAGAAACTAAATAGATGGTGGTTGTAGTAACTACACCATTTGTAACAGGATATGCGGTGGGGAAACAAGAAGATTTTTTGGAGCTGGGATTATTTTGAAAAACACTTCTAGTAGTAGAAGAGAGGCTTTTGCGCGCTGTAGGGACTCGCTCGGTCAGTGTAGCAAATGAAGAAAAGGTCGACACCACCACCACTCAAGGAGCTGCTCCTGTCGATTTGCGTTATTCGTCCAATCCCATCACAGCCATAAGCACCAAATATATCCCTTCAATCCTAATCCCAGTCAAAATATCGTTCCCTCTTTTCCTCAGCTGGCTCCAAAAGTTACACGACTTCTTTTGCGGACCAATCGAAAATTTCTGCTTATTAAATTCCAAATACTCAATTCCTAAATTCCAAGTTTTTTCTATCTTGTTGTTTTTCCCATTATTTTTGGATTGTGATGGCTGCTATTGAAATCTCAGAAGCTGACTGAAAAAGCTGTTCAGAAAGTTATCTCCTCGTTACAGGAAAACTGTCGCGTTCTTATTTACTTCCTGATTGGCCTTTGAGAAAATATGAAGAGAGGTTACAAAAATTTATTGCAAACCTAGTTGCGTTATAATTTGGACTAGAAAAGAATTTATTTGGACTATAACAGCAGTTAGTTATGACATGGATCACAGAGTGTGTTTGTATATGGAGTGTTGAGTTGAATCTCATTAGAAATACAGTCTCAGTTATTCGACATCATTAAGCGTGTTTTATGGCTGATGGTACACGATTAAGGTGTCGTATAAACTGCATCTGCATCTGATTGGGGCCGGAAAGGTGTTCCTTCATACATCATCTGCACCATCACAGCATCTACCATCAACATCATCACCAACCGACACCCACACACCATCTAGTCCATCATCCCTCCTCCTGACACCCCTCCGCCAACTCTTTTTTTAGTTACCCTTCTTATTCTATTATCATAACAAACACTAAATTTCCATCTATTTATATCTGATGTTTTGCGGTGGGTGTTAACGCCATAATGCAAAAAATCTCTCTGTTTTTGATGTCGCGGTTGATCGCGCGATAATGCAAAAAAAAAGAGTCAAGAGTCTGAGTCGTTAAAAGGCTGCGTCGATTACCGATTACAATTAACAGTCTTTCATTCATGTTCCGCCTTCATTTTTCATCAATTTTAGCAACGGTTATTTGAGTACCGATTTTAAACACTTATATACTAGGACAACGGACTCTTTAAAAAACATTCAGAACAAAAATTTCATATAGTTGTTGTTCCCCAAATTTTAAATTTCATTTGCCGAGTTATTACAGATTTATTCGCACTTTAAAAACAGTCGCATAAGTGATGAAAGAAAAGTGCTCTGGTCGAAATCTCGTCGACGAATGAGTAGTCGCAAGTATATCCGAGGACAGCTTGTATCCCGAGTCAGTGTTTGTGGTACTCTGAGCCTATAAGCCTAATATGCCCCTTCGAAGCTCGTCTTCTTTCTCTTCGCCAATCAAGTCAAGTGTCAGTACGAGCGATTCGAGTTTGTCTGCTTCTTACTGCCCATTCCTATTTTACCATGCTTTTGTTATTTCTCTACATCCTAATCGCAAATATCCCGTGAGTACAATTGTGTTTATGAGAAGGCGTAAGATAACCAATAGAAACCAAAGAACGACTTTAAAACCTCTTCCAAAAAAGTGTCAATCAAAATGTTGCTGCTTAACTTCTAAAAAAACTCAAGACATTTGAATAAAGTTTGGTCATTTTTTCCTAAAAATCTGCTACTTTTTGGTACCTTGATGGGATGAAATTAAGCTTCGAAAGATCATCAGGCATAATTTTTAAAACAATTTTTAAATTGACTTCGAAACCGTCATCGTCATCCAATCAATTAAATTCACATTTGAAACTGAAACCCAAAAAATTTGCAAAAATTTGGTAGAATTTGAAATTTTCAAATTCACCAGGTCTGGTTAAGAACTTTGCAAAATATCTGATAGGAACTCAAATGGCTACTGCATAAACTAAGGTAATTGGCCAAAATACCATAAGCACACAAAAAAAAGGTCACTGAAGAATTGTATTTAGTTTTGAGCTTATTGGAAATATTGGAAACAAATATTCAGTCACAACAAAAACTACCAAAAGGATTTTGGAATTAAACATTTCACGTCTATTACTGTTTTGCGTTGACCACATTCATACAAAATCATAGTTGACTTAATGAGAAGCTTCTACCAGTTTTGTTGGCAAATTTATTACATGCAGGAAAAAATTAAAAACATCGGTTTTTTAAATCATTTAGTTGAAGAGACAAAAAATGAGCCGCTTTTCTTGAACTAATCAAAAATTGTCTAACTAGGTAGTTAAGGTAAAATATCAATTAAACTGGTCATGAAAACTAGTCTGAAACCAATTTTAGAATTGAAACATCAGTCTAAATAAGACCACTTTCTCAGACCAGTTTTCTCAGGGGCAATTTTTTTGATTTTTCTTCAAAAGCAAATCGCTAAAAATAGGGCGTTGGAATGGCAGTTCACTTGACACCCCTAGATATTTCTTTCCTTGTCAAGAAGTGGTTCGAACCAAGGGTGGATCTAGAATTTTCTCGAGGGGGGCGAATTTTCAAAAAATTTTGTCAATTTTTCCAAGGTTGAGCAAATTGAGTTTTCGGGCGGGCCCAGAACACTATAAAGACCCTATTTGGACAAAAAACTTTGCGCCGCAGGCAATTTTTTGAAAAAACAGGTCACAAAAGCCGTTTTTGGGCACTTTTTGGAAAAATTTGACAAAAAAAATCACTTTTTTTTGGCGCGCGCTCCCCTTCAAAATTAGTATATATGGGCACCGAAGGCGTTTTTTGAAAAATTTCAGGCTCGATTAGTCAAAAATTGATTTTTTAAAAACTATCAAAGGGGGAGCTTTTGGGTCGGCAGGGGATCGAATCCCTGAGGGGGCGTACGCCCCTAAATCCGCACTGGTTGGAATCATAATCGACAGTTTGTGATGCTGTTTCTCAGCCGAATATTTTATTCATAAATGCGAAATATTAACAACGATGTCTCTAGAAAAACTTTTTTTTCGTCGTTTGGGAGTGCATCTTTTTGCCTTGAAGTTTTGAGGTAAAAATGGAATGCAGTACTCCCTAAGAAGACAAAATTAAGACAGAGTGCAAAAAAGCTAAGTAAGGACTCAAATCAACCAAACAACTGTCGAAAAATAAGTATATTTTACGTAATTTTCGACGTCGTATATGATGACATATGACAAAATAACAGCTTGAGTTTTACCAAAGCATACCTCAACTAAACAGCAAATTTCTCAGCAATTTTAAGTTCCTGCTCAGTCTTGTTTTTACCTGAAAACTTTAAAACCAACATTTTCTTTGACTTTTGCATATAAACGATATGGATACATTTTTGTGCTTGCGGGCATCAGTGATACCAATTAATGCACGTTTTTTGTAATTTTTTAATTATATCTACCACTTAATTCTTTTGATTCTAAAACTTCCATTTTAATTTGGCAGAAGCTGTTTTGTACAGAAAAATGCGATACAGGCTTATATTGTGCCTTATGAGATTTGATTTTTTCTGTGGGGTGAATGGAAACCACAGAAAAGATAGTTAAATGTTTTTTGAACGTTTAATTTTTAAAGAAAAAAATTTTTAAGACCAGCATTACGGGACCAAACTATGCGCTGAAAAGTCGCACAATTTTGTGTCTGTGTGTTCTTGGATTCCAGAAACAAGTCTTTAAACATGTTAAATTTTGTCGGAACGATCATAAGAAATGAAAGAACAAAAGAAGAACAAAGGGAGCGTCCTTGTTGCGGAATCCGCTTACAATACACAAAAAGCACAGTTTGGCCTCAAAATAAGTAAACCAGAAACATCAAAGAACCACAAATGTCGTATATGATGACATATGACAGAATTACAACTTGAGAACTACCAAAGCATACCTCAACAAAGCACCAATTTTCTCTGCAATTTTAAGTTCCTGATCAGTCTAGTTTTTGGCTGAAAACTTAAGAACGAGAGTTTTTTTGACATTTGCATACAACCGCTGCGGAAAAATCACGTTGATTTTTTGTGTGGTTTGAATGAGAATCACAAGCAAAAAATTTAAACGTTTTTTGGACGCTTAAATTTTTGAAGAAAATGATTTTTGAGACAAGTAATTCAGAAAAATCAAGGGTTAGTCTTGACGGTAGCAGCATTATTAGCTTTGTAAAAAAAGTTTTGAGGTCTTACCAGGTTTCACCAGTTTAATTATAGACCCAAAAATATAAATTTGCAAGACACTGCAGTTTTTTTTCAGAAACTTCCTCAGTGCATCAAAATCAAAAAGTTTTCAAAAACTTCATGTTGTTTTGAAACTTTGAGCAATTTATATCCATTTTTTTTATAAAACGCAAAAATTAGGCACAAAATATTTCAACATGGCGTTTTCACGCAGTCATACTAATGAGAATTTGGACCTCTTCAACAATATCCCCCTTTTGCGAAAGGGGGATATTCATTACTAGGTACCTCAGGGGGATATAGTTAAATAGTGAAATCAAATAAACTCTGGCTCTTAGCTTTGCTTTTCTATTATAGAAGAGGGATTATCGTTGGTACTTGATAATGATTGCTGAAATTTCAAAAAACAATTCAATATCACTTCAAAACTTTTGAGTTCTCATAAAAAAATTTCATGACTGACTTTTTTGATAGATTCAATTGATTCAAATTGATAAAACTGAATCATTAGGTTCAATTTTCAGTCGTCCTCACGTTTGCCTAATTAAACTTGATAAGAATTACAAAGGGAAATTGCGAAAAATCAACATCAGTTTACAAGACTTTGAGTGTGAAAATTTTGTAAAACTCCCCCCGCACCGAAGTTTCTCCAATTATTATCTATTATCTGGCGATTTTATGGTCGAACAAAAAATTGTTCTTTTAATAATCAATTATCTGGTGATTTTGTGGTCGCAGAGTAGAATAATCGATTACATGGAGAAAAAAATTCATTAGAAAATTTTAATTTTATGTCGATTATATTGGATTTATAATAGATTATAATAGATTCCCGCACCGAGCGCCCATGGATCATAATCGATTATTTTGTCATAATATGTTCCGCAATAAAATGACAAAATAATCGATTATAATCCAATAAAAATGGATTATAATCCTAATATTTTTTTGTCAATAAAATCTATTATAATCAATTTTAATCGATTATAATGGATTTTTTCGAGGGGTTATTCATGAAATTTACAATTTATTTAAACTATCTTATTTTCTGTTTAGTGCAGTTAAAAAACTTGAAGGGCTGAAGGGATGAGGTTGAGGCATTCCCGCAAAATTTGCAATATTTTGCAAAAATAATCAATTTTAGTCCTAAAAATGAAATGAATTATAATCAATTATAATAAATTATAATGGATTTTTATTTCATATGCTTTTACTGCAATTTTATGGCAATAGCAATAGTTTTTGTTGCAATTTTTTGGCAGTTTTATGGCGAATACAATAGATTTTTATTGCGATTTTATGGCGATTTCAGGGCGAAAAAAAAATATATTTTGTTGAGATTATGTGGAGATAAAAAACATTTTAGTGGAATTATAAGGCAATATATTCTTGATGAAAATAATCAATTTTTTTTTTCTATTATAATAGAAAGTGTTGCTTAAATTGGTTACACATAATCAATTATAATGGCAACTTTTTCCACAAGAATTTCTCAATATAATCTATTTTTATCCGAGAAACTTCAGTGCGGGCCTTGTCCTGAAAAATTTTTGGTCAATACCAAAATTTTTTTTAGCACTGTTGGTTTTTCTGAGCCCGCATTTTCTGTTACCTCTGTTACCTGGCATTAATTTAGGTAGTTCAGCACTCTGCAGACATTAATAGTATCAAAAAAATGAGAGCCTCAAATATTAAAAATAATATATATTTTTCTTAAAAGCATGATGTTTTGAAAACTACCAGTTTGGCATATCTGGGATAAATTGGAGCCCTATATTCCTGTTGAAACGCGTAAGAGGCGTGTAATCTGGTTCAACAACCAATTCACCTGAACTGAAGCAAATTAAATGTAGTTTTTAAATGAAATGTAAAAATTGTCCTTTAGTTCTTGGGGCGTTTCTGTTGCCAAAATAGTTTACTCTACAATGTTTTCTAAAGTTTCACGTAGCTTTCAAATTTTAAAATCACCTATTTTGAGTCATTGTACAAAATTATTCAAGGATTTCTTTCTTTTTTAAGCAAAGATTTGTAAGAGAATTTGCGTCATCAAGAAAAATTGGTATGCGATCTAATTAGTGTATTCCAAGCATCTTTGCTTTTCATATACTTTACCTTGTAAATTTACTCGTATACCATAAATTAGGTTGTTTCTTCGAGTTAGACCGAAGGAAAGCAGGGCGAAAGACCTTATTCAGAACCTATACTGTGCGACATGTAAGCAGTAAGCTGAAAAAAATGGAAAATGTAAGGCTAACATAGTTCAGATTTGACGTAAAAATAGACCGACCGCGGTGACAATTTCTCTGGTTCAGTAAGATAAAAGTGCAAGGACGGTTTTTGGTTAAATGCTAAAATTTTATTGAGAATTAGTCCAACTTGTAAATTAGTTTGGGGTTATTTGAAAAAAGTTTAACGTTTTATTGTATCATGACACATTTTACTGTAAAGTATGCCAGATTGATAACCTAGAAAATCCTTTTTGAACGACAGCTCTTTTTGATTAAGGTTTCTCCCAGTATGTGTCTGGGGGTCTTTTGAAGGCCTATTCTATGAAAATTTGTTGAACTGTTCAATTATATTGTTTTTGTTTTAGAAGTTTCAGAATTACATCGAGTGACGCTCAGCAAACAGTAACATATCAAACCCAGGACAATTCAGGTGCTGCTGGCAAAACGACTGCTCCTTCTCTGCCATTGATTAAAATGACATCATCCTCCTCCGATTCATCAGCAACAAGTGCGCCGACTTCGAAGGCTGAAAGTGTGGTGCCTCCAGCGACTAAGAGAACTAAGCCGGATCGGATGCCCTGGAACATCACAGATATCATCACAGAGGGATACGATGCACGACTCAGACCCAACTTTGGATCGGGTGAGTCATCTTCAATTGAAACCAGTTCAAAATTAGATAGTTCAGTTCCAACATTTGACAATCAATATCTGAAAAAACAGCGTGCCTCTTTGAATCGTGATCAGTGAACTCACTGAATTTATGAGGCTAAATGGGAATTTGCAACTCAGTTCCTTCAATTTTCAATAAATAAGTATATATTTGAGCAAATCAAAAAAATAAGATCAAACACGTGACGTCAACTTGCTCCCGGATTGCTAATAAATACTAGCTATAGGTGACTCATTATTAATAAGTGCGCATCCACCTCTGATGCGAAGCGATTGTCTGACATGTACGCTTCACTGATTTCCTAATTACTTTATTGTGGCATTCTCATCCTTAATAAACTTCAACCTATTCTTAGCTCTTGAAGTCACCAATACCAATTTGGCACAAAAGAGCCAATTTAGAACCCACTGAAACGCAAGAACAGCTGATTGCTGCACAAGTATCACAGAATTTTACGAACATCGTTACCGTATTTTTTTCTTCAATTTTTCATTTTTTCCCATCGTTTTGCGATTGGGGAACTATGATTTTACAACAACAATTCAATTTTGCCGTCCAAATTGAACTGTACGATTTTCCTTGTCACTAGCAAAAGTTCTTTGAACTTCTTAATTGAAGCTCGAATCACGAGTGACTGAG